>NC_087242.1:1958950-2273802 GCF_034640455.1 Diachasmimorpha longicaudata
TGAGGCCCTCCTCCTCGAATTATTTAAGGGGAATCTCCATGAGGATTATCTGCTATAGTTTTCCCTATTTACGTTTGGTGACCAGGATGAGTGCAAGGGGAGGGAGCTCTATTGCCCTCTGAGGTTGAGTGTAAACTCTGGGCCTTACGAGGGTCAGTTAGCTTGCATAGTTCATAGTGAACATTCGTAGTGTGTACCGCCTCTTGAGTGGATAGAATCAATAGTGATATTTCAAATAATAATTTGATTTAACTAAAATTTAAAAAGTGTTTATTCTTTTCTACCCCATAATCCAATAATAATTAAAAGATTTAACCTCCAATCGAACAATTCTCGGGCGAAATCCCAGTCGAGTAACAAAAATACAAATTATAATAATTTGATGAAACTATTGAAATTTAAACAGAAAAATCCCTTCTGTGGCAGAACAATTCTTTATGTTGAAATCTAATCATAACTTGTTTTTCTAAAAAAAATCAAGTTAACGAGGTTTCTTCATTTTGCATTGGATATGGAAATGCTCTATTCATATTTCATCAGAATCGTGGGGAGATACCTTAGGTGTACGAACACCTCCCTAGTTGTTCCTTGTAAGAGGGAAGGGCATCTCCGAATGCAAAACGTCTTAACTTCGAACACGTGATTTCCCCCAAGTTTTTATATGTCTCTAATAATTTCAGATCCAAATATCCCAGAAACTGGTGGACAAGCCGTAAGAGCACTGCATGGAGATGAGGAAGAGGAGTGTTGCTTCCGTGTTTGTTACGATGATGAGCCAGCGTCGGGTGTTTGTGCCAATTGTACTAATAATGAACCCCACGGACGTCGCATTGGTCGAGATCCACCACTAGCTCCGCATTGCGAAATGACAAACGCTGGTCAACCTAACTTTGCAGGTACGTCATGACTGCAGCACAGAACTGTTTATTTTCTTGTTGGTTGGTTATGGCAAATCACGCTGCTCAGTTAATAGTGCTTACGAGACAATCACATCTGCGAGAAAGATTTCTCTCAATTGTGGTGTATGAATTTTGCAGAAAAAATATGATTAAGGAATGTACAAACATCATCGAGGGAACACTCCAATCTCTACGATTGCATGTATGTGCCATGATATTTGTTTAAATTATGATGTTCCGTTTGATGGTTGGGCCGGATGGGATGGTGAGTGGGGAAGTTCGGAAAGGTAGATAATTTTCCACACTTGGTTTCGTTGAGATTCCTGTTTTATTTATAAATTTATACACTGAAGTGCAATCCGAGAGAAAAACTCTTCGACATGTAATTCTTTAGTGGACTGTATGTTGAATTGCCGGTTGATATTCCCGATTAAATTAGTGTTGAGTTTCCGGATGGTATTCCAGTTGAATTTCCCTTAGATTTGGATGACGCGTCCGAACCGGTTGATTTACGATGATGTACTGACCACCGTAGCGATCCCGAAAGCGATCGTGACCTCTCGTTACGGTGGTCAAAGGTGATTGGTTGTGGTCATTCATATTTTGACCGCGAGATTTTGAACAATATTGTTTGCTCACTTCTGAGTTGGCCTTTAATTAGCCAATTTCTGAATAAACGCCGGGGAGCCCGATAGGGGCGCTAGGAAGTTGGGTTCCGATTGCACTGGAAAATCTAGCAGAAAAACCAAAGAGGATTGACTGAAGTAGAGGATCAGTTCTGGGAGTTTGAGTGACGCCAGCGGCATCGTAGTACCTCACCCCCGAAGAGACAGGCCGTCACACGCAATCCTGGGGTGTGTGCCCGTCAGTTGACTCAACAATTCCTCAGTAACAGTCCTGCTGTAAGAGGGACTAAATAAAAAGGGTTTAGTTTTCTGCGTCACCGAAATGTTTTTTTTTTCATTGAAATTAGGTAACACTAGGATGAGCAGGAAGGAGGATATGAGGATGCTTCATCTAAAATTAAAGAGATTAGGAAGCCGTCATTCCAAACCCTACGACTCGGTTCGGTTCCACGATGCCACTGGCGTCACTCCAACCTTCAGAATTGAGCCTCTACTTCAGTCAATCCTCTTTGAATTCGACAGTAAATTTGTGTTGTATCTGTAGCTCAGTCGGTAAGAGCGTCGGGTGATACTGAGAGACTCAAATTCGACTCCCGACTGGGCTCGAGCGGACATTTTTTCTCTCTAACTAGCGGTTTTTTTGTTGAATTTGAGACTACCTCCCCGAGGTTCCCGGTGGGTGCAATTTCGGTACTTTGCGAAAAGTGGTGGCATTGTATCGAAAGTCCTCCAGCTTGCTGACAGATCTGGATTTTTCCATGACCGAGGAGACCCTGCCACGGTTTCGCACTTTTCGAAAACTATAACCTGTTGAGGTTATTTTCATCAAAGACATCGACTGCCACGATATTACAAAGGTCGGGGAAAAAAGTCAACTTCGTATTTATCGACACGACGGTGGACATTCTAATAGTGATGATTTCCCTCCCTACCATAGTGATGCAGAAATGAGACATGACGCTTCTGAATCAATCGACACCAATCAGCCCATCAATCAACCAACTCCAATCACTCTCCGGCCCATATCGAAATCCTCAACAACCGTCTCCAATCAGTAAAACCACCTACTAATTTGTCTCGTCGTAGGCGATTTCGATTTCACCGAAGTTTTACTCGAGGTTCTTGAAAAGATCATCGAACATAACATTCGAACAGACACAACCAATGATTGATCCTTGCGGACAGCCCCTGGAGGTGGGCTTGACGCCCGTTTTGTCGCTCCAGGCGATTCTGATTGTTCGGTGGTTAAGCAGCTCTCAAGTACTCTAAAGACGGTCTTCAGACAGTCTCGCGCGGCTATGAATGAGACCAACCAACTCTCGTTGTCGGAGATGGGAGTCTTGGGACAGGGACCCGGTAATCTTCTCTGGGTAATCCTCGCCAGGTTAGAGATATGAATGAAAACTAGAGACATATTCGCCATCTCCTCTTCTCTTCGTCTTCTCCTCTATTTCTTTTAATCCCAAATACCCTTATCCACCTTTCACATGCTGGGGGTCAACTGACACCAAGGACCACCGCCCCGAGGGAGTGGGTAATGGCCTAAGTGTTTGATATCATGTAAGTAGAGTAGATTGATAGGCCATGCGAGCTCTCCGAAAACCATAATCTGGCAAAGTTGTTTTCATAATAACGCATTGAGTCTCGCTCGGCTAAAGACTGGTCGACTGGGGGCCACCAGACGTTGTCCATTGCAGTCCAGCAGTCCATTGACGTATTTCTTATCGGTATCGCGATGGACTACTTTAAGCAACTCTACTATCGCATCTTCCGTAGGGCGTCTAGGCAGAAAGCCATATTGACATACAGAGATCTTGCCCTCCATATGCACTGTCATCACGAGGGCTTGGTGAATGACCTCGAAAAATTTTCTAGCCACTGATAAAAGACAAATGAGATGATAAGATTAGGGCTTTGAAACATCCTCATCCATTTTAAGGAGTGCCCACAGTACGCCCCCTTCCGAAGCACTGGGGAAAACGGTGTCCTCCAGGCAAACGTTGAAGAGTCTGGTGAAGACGTGAGATACAATACTGCGGCTACTGCGGCTTTGAAACCCTAACTTCAACTAAATCGTTTCCTGGGACTTTGTCGTTCTGAAGAATCTGTACGAGGCTTTTACGTTGTTCGTCCATCGTGTTAGGTGTGTCGTCTGTCCCAACCCTCAGGTGCTTCACGTGCTCGAGCGTGTCAGCCTGCTCGGGTGTGTCTTTATCAAGGTCATCGTCCGGTACGTGTGTGTCCGACAGTATCTCAACAGTCTCGTGAATTTTTCAGGTCGTCCCGTTCGCGGTTTTAAGGGTGCTGAGTAGCATGCCTATTCCTACTCTCAGTTGTTCGCGTCAATTTTGTAGTTTACACCCCCAGGATTCACGTTGTCTTCGATACTGACGTCCCGCCTCCTGCTATTGATCTTAGATTTCCTAATTAGCCTAGGATAAGCCGGCAGGACTACACGATACCTATTCTGCTTGATCTTACGCGCTTCAGGATGACTCTACCGACAGTAGGTGTTCCGGAGATGACGGATCAGCTTGCGTTTGTTGATCAGCTCGGCAGTCCACCACGCATTTGTAGGATGTTAATGTTTTTTTTTTCGTTACTGAGGCGCGGAAAGCGCTTTCTACCCGACTGGTTTGAGGACGATAGGTTAAATATTATAAGATCGGTCTCCACCGAGATACATTACAGCTCCTAGGAGTATAGGTGCTTACCTACCCTCCGCTAAACGCGATCTACTACGCCTCTAACGGAGACTGTCGTAACTTCGGAGTGACATGACAGTTGAGTGTTATTCATTATTTAAAGCATTATTTCTTTTTTAGTATTTCAATTAACATTCCCCCCCCCCCCTCGTGCGTCCCTTCGTCCATCCACCATAGGTTTTCGTAACGAAAAACAGATTATGGCATGAGGACGATGGGGTCGGATTGTGAGTCTTGCTGCAAACTTCACACGACTCACAATCCTCCACCTATACTAAAGTCAGCATAAGTTTTAAGGGGTTATTCTCATGTGAACGCCTATATTTTACCACTTTTTCGGAATTTTTTTTTTATGCCACAACAAACTTCAATCATGTTGATTTTTCAATATATTTTTATTTGTATTTTGAAATATACGAAAAAAATTTTTTTTTCGTTTTTTACTTTTTTAACATATATTTTTTTTAAGTCAAAGTAGTCCCCAACAAAAAAAGGTAGTTCACTGGTCAAGGTGATAGCGGCTGTTCATGTTGTCTGACATAAAAAAATCAAATGGATTATTATTCAGTAGATCTGTGGCTATCGTCCCTACCAAATATAATCAATTTCATTAAAAACAAAAAAAAATATCGAACTTCAAAAAAAAAATCACGAAAATCTCCTTCTTTTTCGTTACAAATCGTTTAAAAAAAATATGAAGATATTGTCGAAAATAAACAATTGTGGTAGGGACGATAACTATAAATGAGTAGAAGAACATATGTAAATTTTAAAGCAATCGGTTGAATACTTTTTCTTGTAGGACCTTGACCGTTTCAGAAAATGATGATTCGAGAAAAACGCGTTTAAAGTTGAAAGCCTGGTAGACAATCGCTTACGACACGTCGGCGACTATGAGCTGTAACTTATCAAATACTATGAATTTCGGTCTGAATTTTTCACAGCATGTTTTCGATAGGTTTTACTGTCAAAATATCAAAAAAAAAAAATCGATTTTTTGAAGTGCTCACATGAGAATAACCCCTTAACATCGGGTATAACCCGAAGTCTACCCCCTCCCTTCTTCGCGCATGCGTAATTTCAGGATATTACCGCGTTACCCACATGAAGGGAGAAGGGAGGGGAGACTTCGGGTCATACCCGATGTTAAAACTTATGCTGACTTTAGAATATCATCCTCATGCGATAATCTACTATTCCGCGCCGTCAAAATTTGGCAGGTCTTGGGGAGGACTTCACCACGGACTTCTGCCATTCTTTCAACATCAGCTGAGAAATTCAAGGGATGACTGACAACAGCTCGAGGAAACGGTTCCCTCGAGTTGTTGTCAGGTGGCCTGTCGATCGTTGAACCGCATGGCTGAGTCTTGTTCGGACCCCGAGGCATTGACGCTCAGCGAAGTATCCTGATACGTACCATCCGCGGGCAGCATGACGTCGATGTACCACGGAAGGTCGGATCCTGACTTCCATAATTCGTGATTTGGAAAAAATTATAATTTTCACGACACAGATTACCAAAAATTCATCTCATTCCTCATTGTGATGTGACACTATTGCGGTAAAGATGGAGCATTAGGGTCTGATAGACCTGTCATAGGATTTACTTCCTCTGAAAATAGTTTAAAAGGACAACTGCTGAAACAATTTATGCGCGGGGTCCTTAACAAACGACCTACTCGAACAAGGTATGATATAGTAAGTTTCAGAGAAATCATTCGCGAATCTTGTAAAGAGCGTTTCATATAATTACGAAAGTTGAGTTCTGAACTTCCGAATTTAGAAGTAGCTGACACGATTACATCAGTAGTTTTCTGCCACTGGAAAATCTTTCCATATTTCGATGGAACTTCGTTTGTTTCAAGCTCGTTTCATTGGTTCATCATAAATTGAATGAATGTTCTATTTTATAATAACCGAAAAGAAGGAATTTCTCACAATATCGAACCAAAATCAGTTGCTTCTTGGACCAAATGTATTATTCCCTAAAAAATGAAAACGCATGCTTTTGTAAAAAAAAAACTGTCAACGAAAAGTTTTGCCTGGTTCTGACTAGAAAGTCACAATTTTTGAAAAATACAAATGAAGAAAAAGGATCAAGTCAGGAATGGCGAATCCAAGCGTATGTGCTGCACAATCATTTTTTTTCAAAGAAAATAGTTCTCAATAGAAAAAGGGTTGAAAAACATTTTTCCATGACATAATAAGTGTCCAGGACTAGTACCAACAGTCTTGGCGTGGAATTTTTCAACTCACTCTCTATATTCATCTGATCTTCCATTTTTTAATAAAAATCTGATTGTGCATAATATTTATTGATTCAACATTGGCGACTTGGTTTTTTTCCTTGTTTGTATTTTTCAATCAGATAAAACTTTTCCTTGGCGTCATTTTTTTTATAAAAACATGTGTTTTTGTCTTTTTAGGGATCAAACAAGTGCTGAGTTGGTTTGTGAAAATCATCAAGATGGATGAAGTTCAACAACCGAAAATTTCGCGGACGTTGGATAAGGCTGTCACACACTTCGTCCCTGCACTGGAGCAATTGAAGAACTGATACAACTGGATAACATATGGGGGTGGATCGTGCGGAGGATTATGGAAATCAAATAATTTCTATAATTACTCAGCATTATGATTGTGACTTGAGGGAACCGGATAATGGGAGCTTTCTCAAAGCTTTATTGTCCCTGATCAAATCATGGAGACAGTCCTCACCTGCTACCAAATTAAATCGGTAGGGCATAAGGCTCGGATTAAAGAGCTCACCTTACATTGCAGTAATAATGGTATACAAGACTATTAGCGCGCATGAGGAAAGTCTTACACTTGAAGACTAGCATAGGTGTCTAACATCATTTATGTCTTGTGCTTTCTTGCATAGGATTGAGAAGGTGGGATGGCTTTTCATGTCGTTGTTTTCACCGAAGTTTGTTCTCATTCGACTTTTAAATAATCGATTCTTATTCGGCTTTTCATTCGAGATTCTCGGTGGTTGTTTTTTGTTTAAGCATTTTGAAACCGATGGGTTTATTATCCTACAACAAATGCACACATATATAGGATACTAGCTGACCCGGCAAACGTTGTTTTGCCATATAAATAATTTCCTAGTAATTTCTAGTGTAGACAAAAAATAGCTTACTTATTCGTGCACAATACACTCAAAATTGATAATTTAATTATTATTGATAAAATAGGAATGATTAAAAGTTAATATGAGAGTTACACTGAGATAGCTAAATAATAATTGTCAACGTTACTACTACACTTGATGCATAAACAATAATGATGGCCGACAACTGTGTAGGGAGTGAGAAAGAAAGGAGACCGGCTTCGTTCTCATCCCTACTCCGTGCTGTTTACTGGGTCAGAAGTGACACCTGTAGACATCTGGCGGGGGTAACTAATTAAATGACGATTGATCAGTTTTCGACCGGAGAGGGAAAATGATTAAATTACTGGAATGGCTATTAAAAAATAAGGGTTGATCGTAGAAGGGTGAAAATTGAGGATTGTATGTATTTTTGTATGTTGTATCATAAAAAAATAGAAATTAAAAATTTTGTCTAAAAAATAAAAAATAAAAATTTAGGGGTGGACTACCCCTAACATTTAGGGGGATGAAAAATAGATGTTGGCCGATTCTCATAGAGACCGGATAAGCACAAAAAATTTCATCAAAATCGGTCAAGCCGTTTCGGAGGAGTATGGCAACAAAAACTGTCACACGAGAATTTTATATATTAGATATGAAACTGGTGGTATAGTGGGTTACAATGAGTTATTTTATAATTTATTTTAAATACAGATTTTGCATTTATGAACAAATCTATTAATAATTTTCACAAGTCAGAGATCCGTTGAGCGTGGGAAATATCTTATATGATATGGTGGGAAACAATTATAGTTGCGTAGAGAAGAAATCATCGTGTTTCTTTCTTGGCTATATAAGGGACATTGCCAGAAGATGTGGTTCAAATCTTCTACAGTGTGGCCACATTTGCATTTTGGAGAGTCTACGATGCTGATCCGAGCTAAAGACTCAGCGAGGTTATGGTGATTAGCACGAGCCCTATTAATCCAGGAAGTTGTACTTCGCTGTAAAAATATTCGAAATATTCCCGGCCTTTGGTCAGTCCTACTTCAGTGCACCAGTTCTAAGTTTTATGAAGACTTTCTTGTTTCAAAAACTCGCGGAGATCAGTGAAAGGAATACGAAAGGGGTACGGTTCCATCGTAGTGGCTTCCCTAGCAAGACGGTCGATTCTCGGTGGTTCTTCTTTATATATAAGGACTGTGATAAGAAGACGCGCGTCACGCGATAAGCACTCTGGAGGTCCGAGTGGATATGGCGTTCATAACCATCGATTATTTTCATAAATCGATTAAGGGGGGGGGGGGGTATGGGATAAATTTTTTTTAAAAATGATTTTTTTTATTTGTTAAATCGAATGTACAACTATTGAAGAATGTTGTCTCAAAATTTCAGCTCATTCGGAGTTAAACTGACTGAGATATGACGTCAAACACGGAGCCCCATCGAAAACTGTTGAGCGCGTCGAGCAGGTAGTCGGTTTTTTTGCCCAAAACTTTGAACGCGTTTTTCTCGAAACGCCTTTTTTGAAGTCGGTGTCCACGATAACTCAAAAAGTTATGCACCGATCGTATTGAAATTTTGCACACTTGTGCAACATAGAATTGACTCCCAGCCAACGGTCCCATTTTATTTATTTTTTGCTTCTATTCGATTTTACAGCCACAAATGGCGCATTTTTAGGGCTAAAAACGTACTTTTACCTTCATCGACTGTTGAAAAAATGAAAAAAAAAATTTTCTTTTGAAAGGGCAACGTTGGCTGGGAGATATACTTCTAAAGAACTAATTTTTTTTGTCCCATGTGTTTGGGATGATTCTACGATCTTATATCCGGGACACCGCAATGTGCGGAATTCCGTTGAGTGCCTACTTCAAGTGGCTGCAACTTCGTTGATTTTCGACATTTTGTTGTCTAGACATTCGAAAACATATTTGAAATGTCACTGAATAATATGATAATAAAACTATTCAAAAATATTCAGTAGTTTTCTCAAAAAAAAATCTTCAAAAACGCTTTTTTTTGGCCCGTTATTCCATACACCCCCCCCCCCCTAACAAACAATCGATTCTCGAATCTCGATACTGGATAGTTTGAGAATACCGCATGTTTTCCTTTAGTAAGATGGATTTCATAACTCGATCAAGAACAATCGATTCTCGAATCTCGATATTCTATAATTGAAGAATCTCGCATCTTCTTTTTTAGTAATATGGTACGTCCTGTGTTACTGACAATACGTCATATTATGCACTACCAATGTTTATTTTGAAGTCTTACAAAAGAAAACAAGAAACATCGCTTCGACTAATTAGCTATTGGGATATGGGTAAAAGTATATAAATAAACTAGCAGACCCGTCCACGCGTTGCTGTGGCTAAGGTTTTTGTTATATTACATTGTATTGAACTATTTAGGAGGAACTGTAGGAGAACATCAGTCAGGGTGATCACCATGCTTTTTTACCTAGATGCCATTTGTAAAAAAATATGGCGACCTCCATGACAGATTTTCTACTACCATAGCCCCTTAGTACAATTACATTAATATTTACGAAGAAAGACGTTAAAGCTGGTATAACAGCTGGTATCTCATCTTTTAAGTTGATTCAAACTGCACACGGAGTGCAAATTTCATTAAAATCGGTTGAGTAGTTTAAGAGTCCATCGCGGACAAACAACGTGACACGTAATTTATATATACAGGGTGTCCCAGAATTGCACGTCCAGACTTTAAACTTAAGTTGGGGGTGAAATTCTGGATCGAAAAGTCCTGAGCGACTTTTTGATCAGACGCACCCTCTTCAACTTCTTCAGGGTTGAAGTTGGACGAATCAGGGGCGTGGAATACCCGGTCGCACGACGGTGAGGAAAACATACGAGTGTGGTGGTGTCCCCACCATACCGTACTACTCCCCTGCGGCGGCAGAAAGAGATGACAACCGTCGGGGGTCAAGAGGAGGGGGAGGGAAATGAAAAAAATGAACACCCGCCCGCTACATAAAAATTATTTACTCCTCCCCTAATTAATGCCAAGGGGTGAAACCAAGGGCATTCGATGGAGGAATAAATTCCCCATCGATTGAGGCCCATTAAATGTCTTAATCTAATCGAAAAGGAGAAAAAAGCAGCGTTGAAAATTACATCGCAGGAAAAAAAAACCCGGCGATTTAAGTTTCTAAAGCCCCATTGGCCCTGTATGAGATTTTCATTTTTTCTTTCAGCGAAGGAGAAAAAAAATGATCAATCGCTGATGATTTTTTTTTTTTTGGTGTTCATTTTTTTCATTTCCCTCCCCTTTCTCTTACCCGCCGCCGCCAGTCATCTCTTTCTGCCACCACAGGGGAGTAGTACCGTATGGTGGGGACACCACCACACTCGAACGTTTTCCTCACCGTCGTGCGACCGGTTATCCCACGCCCCTGATTCGTCCAACTTCAACCCTGAATAAGTCGAAGAGGGTGCGTCTGATCAAAAAGTCGCTCAGGACTTTTCGATCCAGAATTTCACCCCCAACTTAAGTTTAAAGTCTGGACGTGCAATTCTGGGACACCCTGTATATAGATGTAGCAATACAATCAATTACTTTAACTAGAACTCTTTAGTACTGTCACGAGGAAGGCACGACTGACCTAGAGGACCGGTGTCCAGAGACTGAATTCTTACTATTTGAAAAACCTTTACTAAGGGATTAAACAAGAGAACGTTTATGACTCCAGAGGACAGTTTCCTTTGAATACCACATGTGACAAGGGTTACAATGATCTCAAGATCTTCAGAGCACAGCAGATCATAAATCAGTCCCTTTCTGGAGACTCTTTCAAACACATCATAAACCTTCTCGAGTGATTTTTGTTGAAAAACAGAAGAGCTGTGTTCTAATTTTCCAACATTACCAGTCTCAATAACCACATTATGAGCATCTTGCTAGCGTCAAAGAATAATATGCATTTGCTTTCGTTTGCTACAGATCCACAAAGCACCGCGAGAAATAGTCCAGAGTTCTCCGTGCCACCATCCACCAAGAGTGCCTCCTCTTCATTCTGCGTCAGCGGTGGGACTGACACTACATCACCATTACCAACATCATCATCATCATCATCATCATCTTCATCATCATCATCATCGTCATCGAGTAATGCAACATCGTTACCAGTGCCCGTATCATTACTTTGTCTGGCATGGATTTGGGTCGGGCTAATTTCCCTTTGTACCGGTCAGATGATTTTTCTCTGGAGTCCCGCCCTTGATGCTATCTTTGTACGTAGTACTTCGAGCTGTTTGATGAGAAGCGGAACTTCCACCGTTGACAAGTCTTCACCGATACAACGCAACCACTTGTCAGTGATAAAATTGACAAAAGTAACGAAAATGGTTGATAAGTTACATCGTGTAATGTTCAATAATTTTGTGCGGGGGTTATTTATATGCTGTCAAGATAGTTGGTCTTATTGGTGGTGTCGTGCATGTAGCACAATTTGTACCACATATATTTCCTGTCAGCCATTAAAATTACATCATGTCAAAATACGTATGGAATTGAGGAAGCAGGATATTGATCATCACGACGAGGGCAGACGATCTCTTTCATTTGGCACATGGCATTGTACTCATTACAGTCTTTCAACGAGAAAGAAGGCAAGAATGTCCAGTGGGAGATTGAAGAGAAGGCGACGAAGGCTATTTTCGTTGAGTCCATCCAAGTGGAAGACACCTTACTAGCTCGCACTTCTCTTTCAGCGATTATCCCCATTGTAGAAAAAACAAAAAAAAAAAAAAAAACTCAAGATAATATTAAAAGTTTCAATGAAATGCCTGAAACATAAAGTGAAAAATATGGAAATATTAATTGAAATTAATGAATTAAATAATAAATAGTAGAATTCGTGAGGCAGGAACATTTTGGGATCCCCTTGCTTCGATTACCGATGACAGGGTCACCCGAGAGTCTATGTGTTTATGATGTCCATGACACTCTCCATTGGCTACAAGGAAAATATTCCATGTATACATATTACATCGGAAGGATGCAAAGAAAATATATGAAATTTATTTCCATTTCTCTTTTCTCCCCTCTCATCAGTGTACATCTGTATTTGCCCTTTCCAAACGCACTGCCACGTTTGGCATAAAAAACCATTTGATGTTAATAAATCGTCGCAATTCAAACACGGAATTTTCAACGTTCAATCATTAATCTAATCAATTATCCCGCCTTCAAGAATCGCACAGATGGCAACACCATGAGCGTGAAACGAATAGTATATTTCGATAAAAGTGCGACGGGGGGTGGGGACGAGTGTGAAGTTGGCGGCCCGATACGAAGCCGAGTTCAAATCCCGCCGCACCTATATCCAAAGTGTATTTTTTGGTTAATGATGTTACACTCAGCGAGTGGCAAATTTTGTCATTTCTCGTTTACTAGTTTTAGTAAACGAAATGTTTAGTCGTTAACAAGTTTCGATTTATCGTTTACAAGTGAGGGAAAAGGGAGTTTTCATGATGGACTGAAGGTAGCAGCAGTGACAAAAAATATAATTTCATTATTGTTAGCGTTTGTTCAATGAAGGCAACTCTTCCAGAAAGAGAGGGATATGAGTAATCGAAGAGAATGAATAAACTAAATTGAACGTAATGTGGTGAGATTTGTTTTTACGTTCAAGTGAGACAAAACGACATATAAATAATGTGAACCAACCCATAAAAATAAATTAGGGGAATGGAAAGTTATGAGAATTGGATAGTTACTGAGTACCTCTTCAGAAGAGCCCTAAAAATAATGATATTTAAAATACAATAATAATGCTAGTAATAATATATTATTGAAATAACTGGAGAAGAATGAATAATGAATGAATTGATGATTATAAAATTGAATGACAACAGGAAATAATAATGCCGTGATGATTTAATAATAATGTCGTCGTATACAACTCACCTATGAATGCATAAGAACATAAAATTTTATTTATAATAAAGAAACCACAATGGGTAAAACGGCTATATAAGACATCAAGAGATTTAAAATCCACCCAAAATTTAAGTCATACTGACGTATATGCAACACAAGTAGAATCAAATAGTAGTGAGGCAGTGATAGAACTGAGAGTAAACTATGCAATTATAGAAACTACCGTTGGAAAAAAAAGTATCATTTTGCAAAATAGAAAAAAAAAACACGGAAGACAGATACTTCCATGAAAAAAAAAATAATAATTATAATTAAAGAGCGAAATGCAGAACTCAATGGATTGATAAATTGAATTCTTCAAAAATAAACAATTTTATTGAAGGTTGAGAGTGATTATTGTAATTGAAGTATAATATGTGTTCGTTTAGATATTATACACATAATAGCTCTTATATCCAATGGACGTTGGAGATGAGAAGGAACAATGTAGAGTGAATAAATGATGGATGATAGGCTTGAAAAGTAATGCAAGTTCGTTGACTTGAATAATGGAAAGATGTGAAAAATGGCAATGGGATGCTAAGAGTGGTAAGCAAGTCAAGAACATGAGATACTTAATTAAATAAGTGAATGGAGTCAACTACGTTGATTCCAGTGAAAACAAATTTAATAATTTCAAAAACAAAAATATACATACATTTTTGTAGCAATGAAGAAAAACACAAAATATTCTTAGGTAAAACGTGATATGGTGATAGAAGATGAAAAAGTGTGATTTTATCGTTTCCCTCCCCTTTTACTTTGAGCGTATCTCAACACAGTTTTATTGTTATCATTAATTTTTTCAGTAAAATTCAAAAGTTTCAAAATGGAATGGATCGATTATGATTGGAGGAGTTAATGATTCATGAAATGGCGATGGCAGAGGGGGCGGGGAGGGGAGGGAGAAGATGGGTCATAGATATAGATATATAGATGTTTTGAAGGAATAATAGAAATATCATGAGATGGGCTTAATGGAAATTCCCGAACAGTACAAATCGCACCCCGATTCGATTGTCGCTTCTATTCCACACTCACTGCCACATATTCTGCCTCTTTTTTTGTTATCGAGCACGAGGATATAGGTCACAATACGCACAAATCCAATATGGCATTAAGACATGTATGAAGTTGAGTTCGATGAATTATGTGTTTTATTTTGCATTTAGTTTGTATGTATCAGTATTTTCATTTTATGGACTATCTGTAGCACAGGAAATATCTGAGTCTGGTATTATCGAGTCTAGGACAAGTGAGAGTGACTCAAAATTTACTCCAAGTGTCATTACTGTAAAGAAAAACTTGCTCCACTGAACATTCATCACGAATGGAAAATTATGAAACAAGATCACAGTTTAAGGACCTAAGTGGACGAAATAAAGATAAAGGAAATGTCGAATGTTTGAAAATTTTATCAGTATCATCACCACATCTTCGATTCAAAATTCTAGGAATAATTTTTACCTCCAAACCCCGTAATTTTTTTGACGCCGGGTTATCTCTTCTTGAGATCAGATTGAATGTCTGCATTATTCGAAATCAATATGGCCAACTGCATGTTATTTACTGAAGATTTTTATCTGTAATCCACTGAGAAAAAAATTGGTTTTACCAAATGTCCATTTACTTGAAGAAAATATTTCTTTTTTCTATCGTTTATTTGTGAAATCGAGGAATACTTGTATTGTTCTAGAATATGATCATGTTAATTATAACGTTGAGTGAACTCCTTCAATAATTATGAACATTAAGTAATTCATCGAAATTCTTTTCTCAAGAAAATGAGAAATTTAGAAAAACAAAATAATTGTCAATGGAGTTCATTCAAGGTCAGGGATAAAATAATCATCTTCTAGAGTGATATGATTATCGTGATTGAAAGCTAATTGTGTCTCCCTTGGCAGGGATTAGACTGCAGAAATACAATTTTTAGAAAATAAATTCTTCTCTGATGTAAATGGATATTTGGAAAAAATTATTTTTTTTCTCCATACTTACACAGAAAATACTAAAATCGTAAGATATGAAATTTAAATCATAACTTAAAATAACATAACTAAAAAACGTAATTTCCTATTCATAAAATGTAATTTACGATTTTCAAAATGCAAACTGTGAGTTCAAGCTCGTAAATAGCGAGTCCCTAACTCACCAATTACAATTTCAAAAAACGTTAATAATAATTCTGAAAATCATAATTGTTGAGATTCGACCTCATAAATTAGGTTTTTTTGAAGGTAAAATATGAGTGATTTATGCTTTTTACTCCGGCGTTTACGAGATTTCAATTTTGTCAAATCCTTGATTGATGAAATCGTAAATACAATCGAAAAGAAAAAACAATCGCCAATAGGATATCTTTACGTTTCAGATGATTCTGAATCGTCTGAGCCCAACTTCCGGAGACAGTTTTTCAAAAAATGTTCAAGACAATTTCAAAAATTTTGTAAAAAACGCTTATCCTTTTGTAAAAAGGACATACACCTCAAATCTCGAATCGAATCGAACATATCGAAATTCCGTAACACTTATTCGTGATTGGTAGATACATTCACAGCGGCGAAAATTTGAATTTCACAAGTACACAAGTATCAAGTAAATCAAGTCAAAGGATGAGTTAATTAGTAGAAAATAAAAACTTAGTTAGAAAATGGAAATGAAACAAGTTACTCATCAAATGTAAATATCTATATCTTATCGAAACTCCTGTATTTTCCAAGTCGTCTTACAGCTTCAAGACATTTAAAATTTTGCATGTTGCCTACAAGTGGGAAATAGATCAGCTGTGAATATATCAGCAATTTTTAAAGATCCATGTTTACGAAATGATGACGTGTTCAACGTCATACGCGATTACTTCAGGATCATTTTGGTATAATTATTTTGAATTTAAATATTACATTGACTTTTTATATCCCTATAATTCAACTGCTCTACTCATACAGTAGTTAAAATAAGGTGCGCTCACCACAAATGTGACTTAAATAAAAAATATCACAACAATTAAGATTAACCAAATCGCGCGCGGTGGCGTGCGACTATGTCTCGTTAAATCAATAAAACAATTACAAGTGTCAGATGGATCAAATATTCCAATAGTATTCTACAACTGCATAAATTCGTAGTAATTTGACATTTACAAATTTTTAATTGGTTTAATAAGCGTCTTTCGCCGTATCTTCAAAATGCCTGTAAAATTTAAAAAAAAATGGCTCTAAAAGTGGAACTTAGGTGATTCAAAATCATCTGAAACGTGAAGATTTCATATTGGCAAAAAAAGTTTTTTTTTCAATTGCGTTTACGATTTCATCGATCAAGGATTTGACGAAATTGAGATCTTGTAAATGACAAGTAATTTACGTTTTCCAACTCGTAATTTACTTTTTTTGAGACGTAATTTATGGTTTGAAAAACGTAATTCACATGTTTAAAAATCACGAAAATTACAATTGATTATTTTTCCCACCCAAATTTCAGCCAATAGAATTGCACCATTTGTTGATATTTTGTATAGCCTACCTCGAATATCAGCGATAATTTTTTGAATATTTTGGTAAACAAACGACACTTAACCAAATAAACCTCTTTTCATGTCATGGCACAATTCTCTTGGCCGAAATTTGGATAGGAAAAATAATCCCCTGAATACCACTCGAGCTTCAAAATTATAGAATATTTCCCTCTAGGTTCCCTGCATACAAATGAAGTCGTCAAGTTTTTCAGGAAAAATCACTCGTGCTTCGCACTCGTGATTTTTTAGCCTGAAAAACTTGACTCCTTCATTTGTTTGCAACGAATCTATCGGGAAATATTCGATAATTTTGAACCACTTGTGGTATTATATGTGAAAATTCGTATTTTACGATTAGTTTTTTCTGTATGTAGTTCTCAGTATTTAAAGATAATTGTAATTGTCTACCGCTCCCATCTGGTTCCCAAAATCCAAAAAGACCTCTGGATAATTATCCTTCCAAAAGTCCTCATTTGAAAAAATCTCTCGAAGAAAAATTCTGTCTAGACCGACACCCACAAAAACGCCCCGATAACTACAATAACCAAAATGTAAACGTACACAAATTAATTGTAATATCCTCAGAAATCTAGTGATTACTGATTTTCAAATTAAAATCTGTAATCCTTCTTCCTCTTTCTCCGAAGAGGAATTTTCCAAAAGAGAAAATTTGGAGAGACATTTTTATCAGGAGAGGAAAATTTGGAGAGAAAATTTTGAAAAACATTTTGTCCGGAGAGATAAATGTCGGTCACCTTCCCATTTCATTTTTAAATCTGAAAAAATACGTTGGAAGTTAAAGGACTTTTGTTAGTTTCACTCAGCGCTTCGAGCATATTCAGTCGGTTTTAATTGTGCATCTTGTGATGAGTCTACAAATTATTTTGCTTCCCATTTAGCATAAGGAAATTTCGCAAAATTACCGGACGTAAAGTGTTTTAACCGCCGTCAATTAAGGAATGGCTGCTATGGCCTGGGCAATCACGATGTCACTTTCCAGGTAGGAATTCACCAATGGCCCAGGCTTCACCCAAGATATTCCCAAGACTAGGTGAGCTTGCATCAGGCTTGGCACCCAAGCCTGGACCAGTAGTGGATGAGCATTGGAATGTAACGTGGGGCCAGGCCTGGTAATGAGGGCTGGCCCAAGCTAACTTATTAAGGCTGGTCCAGGCCTTCGAACCAGCACCCTACCAGGCTCATATATTAAAAAATGCCGAGGCTTTATTCAAACAGTTTATAGTACTGAACATATCCAGATAAATGACAAATGAACCAGATACCCTGTGGCATTCGAAAACTTACTTTACACTTATGTAACAATATGGGCTCAACAATTAGGCATAATACCATAGGGAATTGCCACCCTTTGGTTTGACGTGTAAGTAGAATCAGCATACCGGCTAGTTAAGAAGAAATAAATTTCAGCGAGTTGGTCAGTCTGGGCCCAGGACTGGTTGAGGAGCTATGAACCGAGGCTCAATGAACCAGACTTTTCCCAGGCTTGGCACAAGCTTGGTACCCAGGTTTGATATCAGGGAAGGATCCAAGCCTGGGCTTTTTCTGGTGTGACTAAGATACCAAGCCTGGTCGAGTCTAGGATTACCGAAGCTTGGTCAGCCGAGCCTAACCCACAGTTGGCCCGGGCGTGAAGCTTGGCGACTCCTACCTGGGCTGTGGAGAAGAGTTGCATAGTGCAATTGACATACTTAGTTCTTCCATTTTACTAAGTGAAGGGTTTAAAGATTTCGTTGGATAAACTATCATATTAAAAATTAAATTAGTGATATTTATTAGAAGCCACTGAAAACCGAATTTAAATGATTGAAATGTACACACAGAAATAAAATGTCCGCAAAATAAGAGATTTTAAACGTACGGTTTTGAAAACGTAAATTACGAGGTTGAATACGTGAATTATTATTTTAAAAACGAAATTTATGATTTAAAAAATGTAATTTACGGTTTTTGCAACGTAAAAACTGTAAATTACGATTTCAATTAACGCAACGTAAATTACGAGATCTCATCTAGTAAATTACATTTTTGGGGAGGTAAAATAGAAGGTCATTTATAAAATCTCAATAAGGCAAAATCCTTGATTTATGAAATCGCAAATGCAATCGAGAAAAAAATTTTTTTTGCCAACATGGAACCTCTCTCTTTCAAATGATTCTGAATCATCTGCGCTCACCTTTCGGAGACCTTTTTTCAAAAATTTTTCAAAGCAATTTCGAAAGTATTGCGAAAAATGCTTATTAAACCAATGAAAAATGCAAGTACCAAATTACTCAGAGTTTTTTCTGTTGCAGAACGTTACTAGAAAATTTCACAAATTTAACACTTTTTTCTTTTATTGCTTTTACGATTTCAACAATCAAGGATTTTACGTGATTGGTTCGCGTAAATGAAAGGGAAAGAAGCGAAAAACACGACGTTGGACTTCGTATTTTCCGCCCCAAAAAATGTAATTTACGACGTCGGATCTCGTAATTTACGTTTTTTGAAATCATAATTATAGGGAAATATGCCCTGAGTGTCAGGAGTTTGAAATAAACTAAAACCAATGCTTCTTATTTTAAGAAGTATTACATTAGTCGATTATATTAAATAAACGATTGAATACAGCAACTCCGATAAATTCCGGATTAAATGGAACAATGGATGTAAAAAGAAATAAGTTTGGCGATGTACTCTCGGTTAAGTCGGGGAGCGAACTGTCCTCCACTTTTCGTAGTTCTAGGGCCCTCAGGCCCACGTAGACCCCTTTTGTTTATGACCGGAAAACAGCCAACGCTGCCAGCGTCCTAATGTTTTCCAGATGAAAATCCGGGGTGTCGAGTGGAGTACACACAAGGGCCCCCTTGTCCTCTACTACGTCCTGTTAGTTGGCCCAACGTATTATTGTTTTGAAAAATTCCCTCACATAATCTACCTTTTCAAAATCGTAAGTTACGTTTTTTAGAATCGTAATTTACATTTCAAAAATCGTAAATTACGTTTTAGAAATCATAATTTAAATTCTCAAAATCGTAATTTACGAGTTCAAACTACGTTTTAAGTCTCATATTTTACCACTCGCTTTTTCTGTCTGTATTTTGAGATTCAAAGGGCGCTGGTGGTTACATTTTATGGAGTTGATGGGAGTCTTTGAAGACAACATCATTTACCAGATCGAAACATAACAAAAAAATTATTGCTGAAATAGGAGTTAATAGGAGAAAATAATAACACTAGTTATAAGTCAGTTCGAAGTAGTACATGCTGCATCTTAGTAGCTATAGCTACATCTATAGCTATTTCACGTAATGGCGTGAAGTAGTTTCTGATCTCTCTTCCAAGACAAAGTTTCGATTGGATGGTAACTCAGACGATGACTCTGTCGATATGGCTGGATCATCGTATTTCTCCAATTTGCGACCAAAGTACTTTTCGATTTTTATTTCACGTATTTATCGGTCATAAAATAACCGATTTTCATGCCACTCTTCGCATAACCAGTCGAATAATTCCACTACATGGAGGGAAAAATCTGGGAGTTTTTGTAGGATGATTCTGATAATAATTGCTGTGCTACCTTACAACCTCGACACAAACTACAGGCCTGACAAAAATTATTATGCCGTATAATAAAATTTTCTTTATCGACTTGGGAAAACTTCTATATCGACCTCAGGTAAAAATTCAAAATCTAATATGTGACGACAAGATGGACGTCAACTGGCTGATGCAACAGATCCCATGATGGCGTCCAACGTCGGAAGTAATCGGGGATATTCGGTGCTCATCGTTAACGAATTACAATGAGTTATCGAAAAATTTCTCTGCGGCACAGTAAAAAAAAAGGAAGACACAATAAAATTAACTGATCTAGATAAAAATTTTCAAAGAATTTCTATCAATTTTTCATGTAGGCTCAAATAAAAAATGACAGCCCTTCAAATTTGGAAGTGCTGTTTCGTAAATTTTCCGAAGTCACATGTCATTAACCCTTTGAGTGCCGGAGGCCGATATATCGGCTCTTGTTGTACTGGCGAGAAGTGCCAGAGCCGATATATCGGCCCGCGCCTTGTAGCGCTTTACTATTTGCATTGCGGGAGAACTCTATCTGATTCATCTGCTACAGCATCCGGGCTCAAGGTACTGCGCAATCTTCCACCAAAAAAAAATTGAAAGTTTCCCTCGACCCCTTAAACATAACGGCATTCCAACATCCGACAGTGTTGGAATTTTTTAAGCATTTTTCAGACCTCGCAGACCCTTATCAACCACCCACCCACCACCTACCACCCACCACCTACCACCCACCACCTACCACCCACCACCTACCACCCACTTCTTACGGAACAAAAATCAGTTTTTGGGATCCTTATCCCAGGGGCCCCCCAACACATCGACGTCCTCTTCAAAGGACATGCCGACGAAGGGCAAACCTACTCGCAGACGTCTGGAAAAAAAAAGGGGGGGGGGAATTCTCGGAATAAATTCGCCAATCGTGCCCACTTACTACTCAAGAAGCACTGGTGTCGGAATAAACCTCGTACAGAGGAAAGGAAACTCTGAAAAAATTATTTGACAGGAAAAAAACAAAATTCTCCAAACACGTTCATTCGGTTCTGTTGCAGATTATTAGGGTTGTTAATGTATTCAATTGATCTCATGGATTTTCGATGCAGTTTGACCAGTGAGAAGAAAGAAAAGTCTGTGAGACGAAGGTCAATAATCAGTGAACACGTTATTAATGCTTCTAATGTCACTTTATTATTAATGGAGTGCGAATCGTATATTTAGTGGGTTAACGGGTATTGCAAAAATCGAAAAAACTACTTGATTCTATACCACAGCGTTCTACGCCAGACTAGCCCGAGAAACGCGTGGAGTCACTCGGCTCCCCAGATCTGAACCCCTACTTTAGTCAATCCTCTTTCCGCGTGCTGGTGGCGCCGGAAGCTGCCATTGGAGGGCGCTTGAGGAGGAAACGGACAGCGTAAGAAAGACAGAACACGAAACAACTGTTCCGTTCGTAATTACAAGACGCAGCATTTTCCTGGTTATTCGTCGTGAGCATTCGGGCTGGACAAAATTTAGTTCCCCCATTCCAGAGCAGTGCTTCACTTTCATTTATCCAGACAAATAAATCAATCCAAGGTAAGAGGTTCATGAAATAGATCAGAATTAATGAATAACAATCGAAATGGCAGGAGTGAAAATACGAGTCGTGGGGGTTCAAGTCACAAAGAAAAAAAAAAATGCATGTTTTGATCGTGGCCATGACGATTTCCCGTACCCCGTCCTCATAGCACAACTGCCAGTTGTGATTTTTCACGAAATTATTTTCGTTCTGTTCGGCTAAACCATGACATTTGTCAATATTTCGAGGGAAAATTCTCCATAAATGAGGGAAATGACTCCACTTGTGGCCATGACAGTTTGACGAAAGTCAAACGGATTTTTCCGAAGATCTGATTTTTTTTTGCAATATTAATGAATATATAACATCTTTGGCCAGCAGAGAGAGAAAATTTACTAAAGAGGGTGAAACTGAAAAAAAAGTTGCAGGAAATGAATTACATGGTGTCTGTGGTCTCGTTTCTAATATTTTTCTAAAATTTTTTCATTTCAGATGCCCAACATCAAGCTTCAGAGTTCAGGCGGTGAGGTGTTCGAAGTTGACGTTGAAATTGGCAAGTGCTCAGTGACGATCAAGACTATCTTTGAGGATCTTGGTATGGACGAGGAAGAGGTTGTGCCCCTACCAAATGTTAACTCAGCCATACTCAAGAAAGTTATACAGTGGGCAACGTACCACAAGGACGACCCACCACCACCAGAGGACGACGAGAACAAAGAGAAAAGGACTGATGACATCAGTTTCTGGGACGCCGATTTCTTAACGGTAAATAATGCATTCACAGCGGCAGGCTTGTCGAAAAAATATCGATATAATTTTTTCAATGTGTCAATATTTTTGAGCGATATTTATTATTTCGATATAATATTACAAGTATTGAAAAGGTATAAAAATCGATATTTTTATGATCAAAAAATTCTAAATCCTTTTTTATACTAACATTTTTTAACTTTTTTTTTGTTTATGGTCGACTCGATTTCCTGCTTTTTAATTTAGTACTAAAGTTGGCCTTTAAGTTGGCAAATTTGTCTGTCAAGTGTAAATGTCAATTCAACTGTCGTCCGTCAAAGTCAGTCTGTTATCCGTCCCGCGTATTGTAACCTCAACGCGACCGCGAGCGTATTTCTGTTTTTCTGATTGTAGTTCTCAAACAATGTAACTAAGTAATTCAATCAATAATCAATTCACGTATGTAAACGATAATTCGAGCATTCCAGTCATGTCTAGTGTTGTACGGAACTTTTTCAAAAAATAGACAGACAAAACGTTTCATGTAATGTGTGTGGAAAAACATATAAAACCAGTGGCAATACGACGAATTTATCTACACATCTAAAAAATAAGCATCACCATGCGCTTTTGCAACTTTTGCCTACTCTGTACACCGCTTTCCTGTGGCAGGCCTTATTTAAGGCCGTCCACCACACTACGGCTGCGTATGTAAGCTGGGGGGTCCTTATGACCGTGTAGATCCATTTGACCATTCTCGGCCTTAGACCCCATGTGCTTTCGAACATTCGCCTGCATGTCCAGTATGTCATAGTGACCTTGTTGGTTTGCATGGTGTTATGCTTTTTCCAGCTGAGCTTCTTGTCGAGCCAGATACCTAGGTATTTAACTTCTCCAGAGAAGTTCAGTTCTGTATTGTAAATGGAGGGGGATTTGACGACACCTCTCCTTTTGCTTGTAAAGTGCACCATCTCCGTCTTGCCTAGGTTTACCCTCACGCCCTTCATTGTGCACCACAGCTGAACATAGTTCAGCGCTTTCTGCATCTTGCTATGTAGCATGCTCGCGTCCCTGCTAGTTACCAGCAGTGCCACATCGTCCGCATATGCCACTGTCCTTACCCCCAGCTCCTCGAGCCCAGTGAGGAGGCCGTCGACAATGAGGAGCCTCAGCAGAGGGGTGATACCCCCCCCCCTGCGGGCAGCCGCACCGCAGCCCTTACCGCACTGTCTCCGAGGGTGGAGTGGACAACTTTGGTTCGGAGCATGGCGGCTATCCATTTAGTGACCGACGCCTCGATCCCAAATGATGCCGGCGCTTTCTCCATCATGTCAAAGGAAGTATTGTCGAAGGCCCCCTCTATGTCTATAAAGACACCGAGGGTGTCCTCCTTCCTTTCCTTTGCGTTTTCTATTATGCCTACCAAGTGGTGCAATGCAGTCTCAGTTGATCTGCCAGTTTGGTATGCATATTGTGAGGGGCTTATCAGGTTTGACCTTAGTGCCCCCTCCTTAATGTGCTTATCGACCAGTCTTTCTAGCGTCTTCAGAAGGAAGGAGCTTAGACTGATCAGTCTGTAGGCTTTTGCATTGTCATAGCTACATTTACCCGGCTTAGGGATAAAAACAACTCTGACTTCCCGCCACTTGCTGGGTACATAGTCCAATGCTAGGCAGGCCCTCAGTGCCGGTAGCAGTCTGCGCAGGAGCAATGGACCTCCTCTTCGCAAGAGGGCCGGATATATCCCATCCGGACCCGGGGTCTTGTACATTTCGAAGGAGTCCTCCGCCTACCGCAGCTTGTTCAGCGTTACTATTCTTGCGGCTAGCTCCCAGTCGGAATCGCCGCTTCCTGTTCGCGTCCAGTCTGCCTCAGGGTACTCCCCTGGGTGCTCTATAATAGAGTCCGGAAAGTGCGCGCAAACCAGATGCTCCAGGACCTCTCGCGATTCTGTGATGGTCTCTCCGCTAGTCAACGTGATTCCACCCAGCCTTTGTGCAGGGCCCCCCGAGAAATCCCTGCGAAGTCTGGAGACCCTCGTCTCCAGACTTCGCGCATTTCTGTACAGAGTCCAGTCCTCGGCTCTCTTGGAACTGTACGCTCGGTTCCAGAGTCTCCTGGACTGGATTCTCAGCCAGTCCAGTTCTCGACTCCACCAAGGCACTTTGTTCCCTTGCCTGCATAGTTTAGCCGAGCATGCCATCTAGAAGCACTCGGTCAGGGCGACGTAGATTCTCTCCACCTCGTCTTCCAACCTATCCTCCCTGCAGGGCCTTACGCGTCCTACGCCGAGGCTTTCCTCCAGATTCCTCTCAACGGAGTCCCAGTCGGTGGCCGTTGGGTTTCGGCGCAGACGATCCTGCTGTAGCTTGGTACAGCCCTCATTGCTCAATCTAATGCGTCGATGGTCGGAGAGCGTGTCCTCCTGATCCACTCTCCATATTCTATCTCCATTCCATGATAATTGTTTGTAATCGAAAAGTCTCCTCGCTATCCCATAGTGTCGATTTCAAATTGAACCAATCCTTCCGGCAGAACCGCGAAATGGGGCATTGGGATAATAGTGATCGTTTGGATGGTGAGACATGAACAGTGAAGTAGTGAAAAAATTGCAACTGAATTTAATTGGTTTCCTACCCAAACTCCTATGTAATTGCACTGGCGTATTGGAAGAGCGAGTCCCTGTAATCAACATTTCATGAATGTCCTCATAAGGTACGTGACCCTTGGTAAATATATTGTCCTCATAATATACGTATTATAAATACTTCGATGAGTACGACAATATGTCGTACGACATATTGTCGTACTAATCGAAGAGCAGAATTAATTGGTGTTTTTCATGAGTACTCTCCATAGATTTCATGTTTATTTACAGAGCAGCATCCGTAAAAATTCCACCATCTTGAATTTTCGAATTTTCTCTGCTTGTCCAAAATTTTGAAGGTAGATCTGTCAGCGGCTAAACCTCTGATGAAGAGTCCATCGAAGTCGATTTCTCCAGGTGGAGGGCAATGGAATTATTGGGTAATTCAATAATAAATTAATAACACAACTGCTTAGAAGAGCACACTGACACTTTTATTTGGTAAAAACTAAATAGAAATTGGATCCTTATATAAAAGTTATTCTTATAACTGATCCTTATCAAACTCTTGAAAACTAATTGAAGAGACTAACGGAGAGAAGCTGTTAGCAGAAAGTTTGTAATAGAACTAACTTATCTCAACTTAAACTCCTAAGGGTTGGGTCCAGTAACCCCCACCAGTCCCCAAAAGGCGCACGCAAGTCCTCTTCTTGCAAAGTTTTGAATTTCTCCCTTTACAACAAAACAATGAACAATGGATCCCACATGTGTCGAAGATGTAACCCAGAAAACCCTTAAAATAAGCAGTGCTCAAATTTCATGACTTGGGACTGTGACCGTTGAATTGACTTTTGTCTTCAAGTTTTAGTTTTACAAAGAACAGCCTTTACCCAGAGTTTTGAGGGTAATAAATTAGATTAAAACTCAACAACTTGAGATTTATGTTTTCGTGCAACGGGTTTTCTCATGACAGTCAATTTATTCATCCCTTGTTCATTGGTTGTCATTATAGTGGTTCTTTTGGACTTTTCCCAAAATTTTGTTTCGGCATTGAAATTTCATCTTGAAATAATAATTCAAGAACTCCAGGATTGAAATGGCTGATTAATAGCGCCATCTATACTATTCACCTCCAGGACATCAGATTCCAGTTTGCAATCATTTTTCCGCAGTTTCTTCAACATTTTCAGCGGATTCTGTCGGTGTTTAATTTTTTAGTCTCAAAAATGATAATTATTCCACTTGTGTACTATGATCCATAGTAATTTTTTATCTTCGCAACATTGAAATATAGATAGATATGATTGAAATGAGGCTATAGGGGTCTGCATCTATATATTTCGTAATATTAGCAACCCCATAAGATTAATGTGGACAGTGATTTTCAGGCCATCAATGAGATAATTATCATTACCGACTAGAAATAATATTATTAAAATTCCCTAATGCGTAATCGAGAGAAAAATGTATTAATCTACATTTGATTGTCAAAAAACTAAGTAATTGGCGGAAATGAGCGATTGTAGCAGAGAATCATGGTAAATAAGGGGATGGTAAATAAAACAAAAATGCGATGATTCTTGGTTTCTCCTTTTATCTTATTTTACAAAAAATATGTTACATTTTCCTCTATTGTTTGCAATCGTTTTTGCAATTTTTAAAATAATTCCACCGACGTCGAACAGCCGTGAAAAGTGAGGATAACAAGGTGCTGTGGAGAAGAAGGCGAGGGAGAGAGCGATAATCTGGGAAAGTGCAAAGAACCAACAGTGACCGGCCAGGATAAAGTCAGGGGTGGATGAGAAACGAACAAGTGGAACTGCCAGTCACAATGATAATTATTATCATTATCATTTGTAGTTTTTATATACATACAAACGTGAACCAATTGGTTCAAATGCTTGAAATAAAAAGTCCCTTGACATTAACTAAATTTCCAAGAGTTTGTTTCCCAAAAAATCCGTCGACCTTCGGGTAAAATGTTTTTTTTACTGATCGTAGTCATTATTCTGAGTTGAATTTTTCATCACAACTCATTCGTTACGAATTTCGAAGAATCGATGCTGCAGCTATACACGACAATCACAAAATCCCCACTTTATCAACTTCATGTTTCGTACCACTTGATCTTGTCACTCGAAATTTTCGATAATTTAGATCTGTAGTTCTCGACCATTCGATCTAAATTAGCCTCCTCCTTGCTGAACTTTGCTGGCCCCTGTTTGGGCTTTATCTCCTTCCTAGAATTCCTTTCAATGACCTTCTGCGCCTCAATTTTCCTCTTCATCTTTCTCTCTTTCTTCTGATTGTTCTGAGCCTTAGCCTGAAGCCGGGCTTGAGTTTTCAAATTGAATTTCGACCTCAGCTTCCGATCGCCAACTCGACTGATGGTTCCAGAGAACCCGGAGACATTTTCATCCTCGACAGGTCTGACTACTGCTTTTCCCGGGCGTTCAGACTTTGAATTATTTTTATTATTTGTCTTGTCAATTTTTTTAGAACGTTTTAGAGGGGGACCGTCGGTCGTCTCCTGGCTCGAATCACCACTTCGTTTTCCTTTCCACAAGGGATTATTATTCCGGCTTTTTTGTGCCCTTCGTTGCTTGGCATTGACCATAATACGGTTTTCAATGGAAAAGGCGACAATCGGTCTTTTACCCTTTGAAAAAATATTAGGATTATTATTAATACTCCTGAGTGCCCTTAGAGCATCATCGTGATTGGTAAAGGCGACAAAACCAAACTCCTTGGAACGCCCAACACTGTTAGGATCAGGATTTTTGAGATCTCGCATGACCTTGGCCTCAGTAATAACCGCATTCTTTCCCGCATGCTTCCTAAAAATCTCCCTCAATTTGACATCGTCCAGCGTTGCTGGTAAATTATGAACAACCAGTCGAATTCTAGATACGAACATGTTGAGATTTCTCAACATTTGTGACTTCCATTGCTCCATCTGGATACGTTTCTGCATGTCCCCGGGAGATACGTCAGCAGCAGCATGACTCCCTGGGAGAATCACTCCTTCCTTCACCAAGTAAAGGTTCCTCGAGTCCTTTGTCCGATTCGAAGCCCGAGACTTTGAATCTAGAACGTCTTTTTTGGTAATGGCTCTGTGAGGATCGAGAGTCTCTCCCTGGATTTGGAGTTCGGTACCAGATGCCAAACATTTCTCCGCGTCCTCCAGGTTTCTAAATTTAACGAAAGCTGTTCCCTTCGAGTGTTCGGTCAAAGGATCAATACATACTAGGGCATAATAAACTGGACCGAATTGCTCCATACAACTCTTCAATTGGTCATTGTTTACTGAAAATGGCACATTTTTCAGGAAAACGGTTTTCCCTTCACTCACATCATTGGAAATTCTACGAGGACCTTTGTCATCTTCATCTCCTAATGATTTTTCTAGCTCTATTTTGTTTTCTTCCTCTGATTCTTCTGCTTCATCTTCTTCTTCATCTTCTTCGTCATCGTCTTCTTCATTGAGAGGTTCATCTTCCAGCTTTATGTCATTATTTTCGTCAATCAATGCAACATCTTTGTCATCTTTCTCCTGAACCTCATTTTTATTAGCATTTTGAAATTGGTCTTTTGGTACCGCCCAATCAACCACAATTAGCCGATCCATCAGGGGCCGTAAATTTGAACCGCGAATAGCTTTGGCTGCACTTTGTACATGATCGAATTGTAAAAAACCACAGCCAACGCGTTTTCCATCGGATTTCGTCAATAACTTGACCTCGGTGATGTTACCGTATTCCGAAAAATAATTTTTCAGATCTTCTTCAGTAACTGCGAATGGTAAATTTCGAACAATTATTCGAGAGCGTTTCTGCTGCTTTCGAAGTTTGCACTGTTTTTTCAATTCAGCAGTCGACTCCTTCTTTATTTTCTCGACTCCTACGTCTGGATCCTCTTTTGGAGGCGATGATTTACCGTCCGGCTTGACGGCAATGTTTGTATTCTGGTTCTCGATAAATTTATCTTTGGGAATGGCCCAGGTAACAGTTATCGGTCGTGATAAAAACTCGGTCTTATTGGTTTTGAAAATAGCTCGCGACGCATCTTCTATTCGTTTGAACTGGATGAACCCACAGCCCACGGGCTTTCCATCGGGTCTACGAAGGAGATCTATTTGTTCTATTTGTCCAAAGGGCTCGTACAATTTTCGCACATCATCTTCCGTTACCTGAAAATTTTAAAATACAATTGAAAATGGGTGAATTTAAAATTGATAATCTGAATTCAGAGCTGCGGCGAATTCCCATGGAAAACCATATTTCCATAACAAAAGCCGGGTTGATAAAAATATAGACGTTGAAGTAAGAGCCATTGAATTAAATTTTACTAAGATGTGTTGACACTTGACACGAGAGCAGTCGCCGAACTGACAAACGATCTTGAAATCCCAAAAACCAAAGCATCGGCATCACGGTTTCCCATAGTGTATAATAAATATAAACTTACATAGGTCTGTAATATGATTGTATTGTTTTTCCTCTTTTCAATGAGGACTTCAACACGGCAGTAAGATGTTATCGGGATATTGCATTTATCTATCCGAAGCCGCACTACATATTTGCACCCTAAGAACAAATCGAGTTGAAGACTCGATTCCTTGTCACTGAGAAATGACCATTTTAAATTTGATTGGAAAAAACGCTAAACAAAATTGAAATATTTTGAACGAGCATTTTTGCTCCCAAATGGACGCGTTGTATTTGACTGAGTTTTCAATTCTCAAACTTCAAGTGCAAATTTTCTAGAATGTTATAAAACGCGGAAAGACGACGTTTTTTATCTCACGTCTGTGCGCATTTGCTGGAAAATTTGCAATTTTGAAGATAAATGTGGTGAAAATTCTACATAAATACGGCAACATTTGTAGATAACGATCTGAATTTTCAACTTATGATAGTTATCGTTGACCATGAATTTGATGCGTCGTTTCAGCCCGATCGGTTGGGTAGTTCCTGAGATGTAGCACCTTGGGAACATTTTGTTTTTTTTTCAATAATTGAAAAACTATTTCAAGGATTTGATTTTTTTTTCAAAATACTCGTCTCACTGCGTCCTATCTATATCAATCGAAATATTCGCATGGTTTCAGATAAAATTTCGAGATTTCGCCAGTTTTACGTTTATGATCATAAACGTTCATCATCATTTCACTGTTTCAGGTAATATTTTTTTTCGGTAATATTTTGATTATAGTATATTTACAATGATATAAGTTCGGCCCCTAGAATAATGGATTAATTAGACTGAAATACAATCCAGAGAGAAAGAAGAACTGAGGTTGATAATGAGACAGTGAGTTCCCTATGATTAATTCACCAAAAAATGGTCAGAAAAATCAGTGGTCATTGTTAGATAAATACATTTTGAAAAAAGAGCATGCATGTACAATCAGACAAGGATTACCCTTTATTGGGTCCATTTAGAGCGCCTTAGATAAATTATACGAAGAGTCAGTGAGGAGGAAAATTAACAAGTTACCTCGAATGACAGATTTCGGACGATAATTCTAGCCTTGTTATTCTGCACTTGAGTATTTCCCTCGTTATTAGTCCCAGTTTGTGTTCGTTTCTGCCGTTTCTTATTTCTGTACACCCACGAAAGCTTTTTCGTATCCTGCCGAGGTCCTAGAATTATCATAAACCCTATTAGCCATAACGAAATGATTGATAATATATCTTTAATGATCAGTTGAACGGCGGAAAATTACGATTAAAATTACCAAACTACATATCATATTCCTGGAAAGAAATATAACAATAAATCAAGTAATAAAAACCATAGCATGTTATGGGATTTCAAAGTACGTTCTCTGTTTAACCTCAAAATTACCAGTAAATTTCATTTTAAATGGGTTCAATTATATGAAACCGTTTCAGGAGTAAAATATGGCCACGCTCTTTACATAAATCTTAACAGAATTTTTCACGGGCGTAATAAAAATAAGCCATCGATAATTAAATATTGTTCATTCACAAAATGCATGATATTAGATGATCACTCTAAGGTTGAGCAAAGAGGAAACCTTCAGAAAATTCGTCAACAATTAAGTATACGTACGATTAAACGTCTTCATCATTAAAATTTCGGATTAAAATTTTTACAATAGTTACAGTTAATTGTAATTTCTAGCAACAAATAATATCCACTCAATGTTCAACACAATTCTTCACATGTTCCTTATTCTCTTGGAAAAAGTATTGACTGAAATGGGTTATGGTGGCAGGACAGGAAAGTGTCATGGCAGCGCACGAACATGTGCGCCGCCATGACACTTTCATATGCCTTTCATGAAGATCAGCTTTGCGGCAGCGAGCGGGCAAATTCAAAAAGAGAAGGTAAATTACAAACTGGATTCATAATCTGAAATCTACCATGTGATGTCCTGGGGGTGAATAGAGTAGATGGCGCTATTAATCAGCCATTTTAATCCGCGACTTTTGAATTATTATTTCAAGATGAAATTTCAATGCCGAAACAAAATTTTGGGAAAAATCAAAAAGAACCACCATAATGATAAACAATGAACAAGGGATGAATAAATTCACTGTCGTGAGGAAAACCATTGCACGAAAACATAAATCTCAAGTTGTTGAGTTTTAATCTAATTTATTACCCTCAAAAACTCTGGATAAAGGCTGTTCTTTGTAAAACTAAAACTTGAAGACAAAAGTCAAGTCAACGGTCACGGTCTCAAGTCGTGAAATTTGAGCACTGCTTATTTTACAGGTTTTCTGGTTTACATCTTCAACACATGTGGGATCCATTGTTCATTGTCTTGTTGTACAGGGAGAAATCTAAAACTTTCCAAGAGGAAAATCTTTTAATAACTCTCATTATACATAAAAACCATGTCAATGAAATTATTAAATTTATTTACTGTCAACTTCTCTGTCAACAGATAAAAATTGTTTAAAAAATCGAATTGATACTTCGGGAGCATTGATGGCAGTATAGTTTTCGATACGATACATAATGTATCATAAGTCATACCTTAACGATGCCGCATTGCGTGTGGCGCCCTGCCTCCTCTGGAGTGAGGTACTACGATGCCACTGGCGTCACTCAAACCCCCAGGTCTGAGCCTCTACTTCAGTCAATTCTCTTTGGTCCCTATGGTCCCTATCAATCTCTCGAAACATCTTGAAGAGTTAGAACGTTAACGTTTCTCTGAAGGTAAGATTTTTTGCAACTTTTTCGTAGATACTTTCTATGAATTTGGATATCATTTTCCAAAATTTTTTGAGAAGAATTTGTCCACAATTCATTGCACACAATTTTGTGCATAATTCATTTGTTCCTAATTAATATCCACATCAATAAATATATTTCAGCCTTGAAGGTTAGGTGACCACGTGTCGATTTTTCGTGTTGGATTTACATGAGTTTTTGACGATTAAAAATGAACATCAATAGAATCAGTTACTAATAGACGAAAATTAACAATGAGGGTTTTTAATTAAATTTTGGCTTTTATCTAAGATTTGAGAGAATTGAGGTGGCAGTTCATAATGAAATAACTGAAAGATACTCCTTAAAAAATTCGAAAAAAGTAAATCCAGTAATTTGGGTGGGTTTTAACACGTTTTGTGGGTAATTTCAATAAATTTTTGAATCTTGTTATGATGACTTCAACACCGAATGCTGATTACATGATTATTTGTTAACATGCACTACCAACTGAAGCCTTCAAGTACTAAAATTTCATCTCCAAATGCCAGAATTATTCACTAATACACTTGTGGTCTTCTGTTTTCAGTCGTGTTTCTAGTTTTTCAATCACCGATGATGGACATTGCGTGGGGAGATGTATATTCTAAGGAACCAAATCCACGGAACCTGCTTCGTTCCCTTTCTTTTATCACGACACCAGACATGACATGCAAAGCGCCTGGAAAGTTAACTTAGTGGAATGTATTTTGCTCCACTGATTCCCACCACATCCTCAGGAAAGATTCTACATCCTGAGAATGCATTTTCTAAATATGTCTCATAATGGGGCAGGATGGCACAGTGACTTGTGCTTGGACTCCAACATTTGCTGGACTATTTGATATCGTCGTCATCGGCATATTTCAGATAATTTGAGATATTTCAGGAAATCTGCAATGACAGGGTATAATGAGGTACGTCCACTTCAATCCTATCCGAGATGAAATCCATATTATAATTTTTTTGGTAGATCTCCGCACATTTTACCAGAAGAATAATTACTGATATTTTTATATACTGACAATGAAAATTTAATTTACCAAATATAGGGAGTGTCCTATTTAAAACAATTTCAGAATCCACTTTAAAATCTCCTGAGGGGGGCGAGTGACAAGAAATGTTTTGAGACATTAATTGTAGGGTTTCGAGGGGGACATTTGATGTATACATTTTTTCAGCTTTCAAGGTCATGCTTGCAAGCTCTAAACAGATTTTTTTTAAAGGCAATCTCATTTTTCAGCCCAATGAAACTTGTTCTTGAGTTATTTTCGGATAAACCATCATGGTTCCACGTCTAAATATGCAGTCGAAAATACCCAAACAAAAATCTCCAATGAAAAATGTCCAAAAGAATAATATCCAAATGCTATCAAATCCAATACAAAAATTAGACAAATCTATTTTGAACTCCAATCCACCTTCTTGGATCTACAAACAGATCCAATGTTCGCGGATATATTTGCTATTGGGTTTTTTACAATCGGATATTTTCGAATTGGATATTTTTAACTGGATATTTTCGACCGGATATTTAGACGTGCTCCCCCCATCATTCATATGAATTCCTGAATTTTTACTCAGAAAATGTGACGAAAATGCATTTTGGTACCAAACTGAATATTTAGACTTTCCTAGCGTGACCCAGGATACCCCACGTGGAGATGAAGTCCGCTCGAAACTCTAAAAAAAGGAGAATAAATAACACAAACATGTGAGGAGGTTCCTGTACATGTTGCAAGTTGACGGTGGCAACATTGGACAACTCATGAGCTCAAAATATTTCGGGTCACTTACTCTAATTCAAGTAAATGACAATCAGATTGCCTGAAATTGATTTGAAATGGAATTGCAAAAACATGCAGTAACTCAATCCTAGCATTTTTTTTCTCTGTAAATATATTTTATAAATATTTCGTGATGACATTAACACCGAATGCTGATGACATGATTATTTGTTAACATGCACTACCAACTGAGGCTTAAAACTATCAAAACTCTATACGCAACTTTGGAAATTGATAGATCATTAACGATTTTCTTCTTTTCTTTTCAGATTTTTTTTATTCTTCACGTGCCAGAAATCCAGAATTTGAAGGGGTGCACTTTTCCTGGGGAAATGACGCCATAAAATTCTTCATTTCTACTTTCTTGAATATCTTGGTGAAAGGGGTAGAGAAGAGTTTGGAAAATCCTCGTATTCCAAAGCCAGGGAAATTTCTCATTTCATGTCCTAGTCAGGAGTCTGGGGGCATTGGCCCCAAACATTGATACGATTATTGATAGAATCGATTTTCTGAGTTTCGAAATAAAATTGGGATTGATCTTTGAGCTCTGCTACGTCTTAAGATATTCACGAAAATAGATTCAAAATGAAATCTATGAATTTGCGAACTGACAGGAAATTTAACAAGTGAGTTGATACCTTTCTTACTTGCCCATATTATTCAACTATACTATTTATATTATATACTGTTTTGTATATTATATGATGACATCAACACCGAATACTGATGACATGATTATTTGTTAACATGCACTACCAACTGAGGCTTAAAACCATCAAAACCCTAGACTCAACTTTGAAAATTGATAGATCATTAATGACTTTCTCCTTTTCTTTTCAGATTTTTTTTATTTTTCCCATGCCAAAACCCAAAATTTGAAGGGGTGCCCTTTCCCTGGAGAAATAACGCGAGGAAATCCGTCATTTCTACTTTTTTGGATCTGTACAGAACTGAGAGGAGGGGGGCAGATAAGGATTTATAAAATCATCGTATTCGAAGGCCAACAAAATTTCTGACTCCATGCCCTGATCAGACGTCTTGGGGGACAGCCCCAAAGTTTGATAAGACTCCTTGAAAGAATCGATCTTCTAAATAAAATCGAAGATGAAATTGTAGCTGTACTACGTCTCAACATACAGGAAATACGAAAAGTGAGTTGATACATTTTGTAATTTCTCAAATCCTTCAAAAAAACTAACTTTGTTTTATCTATCATATGATGACATCAACACCGACAATGAGTTCATGATTTTAATGTTTTACATGCACTACCAACTGAGGTTTATCGTCACCGATTCAAGAAAAAATCGAAAATGCACCTTTTGTTAAAAAACGTTTTGTTTTTTGTTTCAGATTTCGGGGCAGATTAAAAATACCTACGATTCCAAAAGTTTATGGTTATTATTTTTAACTGCCTATGACATGTATATGTGTAGTCAATAAAAATAAGAAAAACAACTTTGCATTATAAAATTGTATTTTTTATCAATAACCACTAACAAAGTAATTTTTCCCTTATTTGTCCCAATAAATAAAAGGGGAACGAGAATATCTAAATTTGTACTATACCCATTTTGCTCCCTCCAATGGACTTTACATCCATTGAACCTCAACATGGCCCAGATTATTTTATTGGGCTCTTTTGATAATTTATCGACGTCTTAAATGAAATAATAAAAATCTAATGATGACAATGTTGACATTTAATAAAACTAGAAATTTGCGAATTAATTGAGGAAAGTATTATTTAGTATAATTCATTAATTTTGTATTAAGTTGAAGAAGCAATAATTACTTCTACATTGGAATATATATCTATATATATACATATATATGTGTGTGTGTGTGCCCGGCGTACATGCACTGTAAATTTTCAACTTCGGACGATACGATACATGAAGTGTTTGCGTTTGAGTTTTACTTTTCATTACTGACTTCGAAAGACTTTACGTCGTATGAAGACCTTTTTGACTCTCCTGATCACTCAGGAATCGACTCTGAATTGGAAAAATCCAACAGCTCGTGAAAGAAAAAACCGCCTTCAATTTTAGTCCCTGGAGGTATGATATTTGGGACCTCCTTGTGTCGTAGACAGGATTCTCCGCTTATTTCGCGACACTCTAGTGTTATGTCATGTGATTAATTAGTAATTCCCTGTAATAACTAAAGATTGAGTGTCTGCAAGCCATTAATTACTGTTGATGGCCATTCAGTAGATTAATAATTCCGGAGTGGAATTTTTGGTAATAATTTTGAGGTTAAGAGTCTGGAGAGGATTTGTCAACATCTAGGACCATCTGCGGGTCAAGTACATATGTGAAGTAGGTGGAGAAGCCTATTAGTAATCAGTCATAAAATTTTATCAACTTGAGATGTAAATTCAGTAGCAAAGTGGCCAAACGAAATAAGTGATTTTTAAGTATTGACCAGTTTTTGCAAAATATCTCGAAATCTACGGAAGATAGCGAATTTCTTATTAGGATCTTTTTTGTGGAGCGAATCGAGATCTACAATAAATGTCATTATAAAAATTTCGCTATCTCTATCAGATTCGGAGATATTGCGAAAAATCTCAGAGATAACTCAACCCATTTCGTATTACCACTTCACTACTGAAAAGAGAAACAATTAATTCAACTTTAAAGGGCCAGGAAAAAAATAATAATAAATTAATCAACTTCAGGATGCTGAGCGTCTCGAGACTGTGTACCCGGGGAATTCCGAGAATCCCACACACAAATGTATCGGTCTGTACACGAAAGGCGTTTCATAGTCCACTTCAAAAACGAACGAGTGATTTTCCACGAATTCTCAGAGAAACCGCAGCCAAATGGAGATCGACTCCGGGTCTCGCCACCGAGTCTGGATCACTTACCTTCAGATTCGCCTCTGCTGTTAACAAAAAGACAAATAGGCTTGTTGGCACCTGGCTTTTTACATGCAGTGGAATGGTCTTTGTCGCTGTAGCACTAGGTATTGCTATTTATTCGTGTATTTATGGATCAGTTAGGGCGGTTGTGAGGGAGATTGTCGATAAAACGTGGGGAAAATAACGGAAATTTCGTTCTTCGGGGATCGATAGTTCAACGGACAATAAGTTCATATAAGAATATGTATTTGGTGGTGTTTTGAGGCCTAGTCAAGTACTAAAGTAATATTTATTGTTACGTTTTATTCTTTCACGTGGAAAAAATTATCAGAAAAACATTGCGAATGATTAGAAAATTCTAATGATTTTTTAAATTAGTTCTTAGACGATTCCGTTACAATCTTCAACCAAAATAATTCAGGCGAAACCATCGGCAAAATTCGATTTTGTTTTAAATAGTTTCTGTGAAATTTTCATGACTCAATTTTGTCGTTTTTTTAGTTTTTCTTTTCTTTTCATCAAAAAAATATTTTGAAAAATGGGATATTGAGGCTGAGGCTATTTTGCAGAAAATATCTCGATACGAGAAATACAGAAAAATTGAGTTCTTTGAATTTTTCCCGTTGGATCACTAGCATTGGTCAATAACTAATTAAAAAGTTGATAGAAGTCGAATAGAATTTTTTAACGATTTGGGCGATTCGTTGCGATAAAATCCGAAGTTTAGGACAAATAAATGATAATAAATTCGAGGAATGAACACTGAAAATATTAACTATTGTACATGATAATTTCTGCATTAAACGACTTCAACCAATGAACGAATTGTATTAATTTCGAAAAAACCTTCCAATGATTCAGGTGGGATAACGAGGCTGACTGAATCGGGATTGTCCATGGTAACGTGGAAATTACTGGGTGAGAAAATGCCAGTGTCCGAGGGTCAATGGATTGAGGAGTTTGAAAGATATAAACAGTATCCAGAATATAAACTGCAAGTGATATTTTATTTTAGAGATTTTCTAATAGTGGTTATTTTAGAATAATTTGTCTGCTTTTTTATTCATTAATGACATCAGAAATGAAATTATAAACGACAAATCATTGGTGGGAGTGTTTAAATTGTTTAAACACTTTCTGCAGATTTTTCTCTTCCGTAGAATTCTCAGAGGTAAATATGGTAATCATGTTTTCTTGATTTTGATTGTCCTGATTCTTCAAAATTTATATTCTTTGGACAAAATGATAAATTGAAAATATTCATTTTGTCATTTTGTCAAAAGAATAGAAATTTTAAAAATGATAAATTGAAAATATTCATTTTATAATTTTGTCAATTTAAAAATTTAAATCAATTTAAAAATTTATTAAAATCTTTTTATCATTTTGAAACGATACAGTTTTGGTCTGAAACATTGACTCTTTTCAACTTCTCTCCAAAATTCCAAATTACCACAATCTCTCTCTTGAATATTTAAAAAATCCATGACAGAATATTTCCTTTTTTTCAACTCCCATTCGATAAGAATTCCACACGAGAAATCCCTGAGCTTCCAGTCTTCCACGCGATAAACGAACGCAACACTAAAGAGAATTCCCTAAGACTTTGCTAGATTCCCAAAAGCCATTTCTACCAGAAAAAAAAATTTCTTGACAAAAAAAATACTAATAATAACCAATCTATCTTTTAATTTAATTCCTTCATGCGCCTCTTATAATTGAATCGCAGAATGAACCAAAACATGACCCTGGAGGAGTTCAAAAAAATCTGGTGGATGGAGTACGTCCATCGAATGTGGGGCAGACTGATAGGTGCAACATTCGCTCTTCCAGCAGCTTACTTCTGGTACAAGGGCTACCTAAAGCCCGGAATGAAGGCCAGACTTCTGATTCTGGGCTCACTGATCGGTGCCCAAGGCCTCATGGGCTGGTACATGGTAAAATCTGGTCTTGAGGACAGATTTCAGGATCCCTCGGACGTCCCCAGGGTCTCGCAGTACCGACTTGCGGCTCACCTGGGTCTGGCTTTTCTTCTGTACAGTGGCTTCCTGTACAATGCCCTCGATCATCTGCTGCCAGCCAAACGCATGCCTCTTGACTGGTTCGGGAAGAGAATGCTCACAGACCAACATACTAGTGCTCTCGTCAAGTTCAAGAGAATAGCTCATGGAAGTAAAGCACTCGTATTTTTGACAGCTATCTCCGGAGCTTTTGTAGCTGGACTGGATGCTGGACTGATTTACAACGAATTCCCGAGGATGGGGAGGAGGTTCATTCCGGAGGATCTGCTGGCGATGTCCCCCACGTTGAGAAATTTCACGGAAAATCCAACGACTGTACAGTGGGATCATAGAATACTCGTGAGTTTAATAACTAGACTAACGTTTTTTGCAGCATCTTTTGCATTATTCTACCAACTGAATATAATATGCACAATATAGAAGATGTTCCATTCGAAATAATCCACCTAACTACCCCCCGAGGGGGTGAAAATGACGAAATATTTTAGGCTCATGAATTATTCTACTGGCGTAAACCCTTCGGTTTCAACGAATTATTTTCCTGGTTTTTCCAGTGATAAATCTTCCAACTTCTAACCCGACCTTTTGTTTCGAAAAATTGAAATTCCTTCCAGAGGCATTCCCGTGACGTCACCCATCCTTCCCATGACCACGATGAACACTAATTAGTTCTCCAGCTGACCCTGCGGGCCCCTTGCTAATTATAATATTGATTATTTTTCCCACCCAAATTTCAGCCAATAGAATTGCACCATTTGTTGATATTTTGTATAGCCTACCTCGAATATCAGCGATTATTTTTCCCATCCAAATCTTGGCCAATAGGATTGCACCATTCGACGTTATTTTATATAGTCAACACGGTATTTCAGCGGAAATTCTTGGAAATTTCACTGGAAATTTTGCATGTTGCCTATATACAAAAAAAAAAACAAATGATGAAGTAACCCTCAATTGTATCTGACAGATTAAATGGCAATTCGTTGAAAATTATATCTCATGGTGCAATTCTATCGGCCAAGATTTGGATGGAAAAAATAATCCCCCGAATACCACTCGAACTTCGAAATTATCTGATATTTTCCTCAAGGTTCCCTACAAACAAATAAGCTTGTCAAGGTTTCCACTGGAAAACTTGACACGTTCATTTGTTTGCAACGAACCTATCGGGAAATATCCGATAATTTCGGAGCTCTTGTGGTATTATATGCGATAATTTTTTGATAATTTTGATAAACAAACGACACCTAACCAAATAAACCTCTTTTCATGTCATGGCACAATTCTCTTGGCCGAAATTTGGATAGGAAAAATAATCTAGGTTCCCTGCATACAAATGAAGTCGTCAAGTTTTTCAGGAAAAATCACTCGTGCTTCGCACTCGTGATTTTTTAGCCTGAAAAACTTGACTCCTTCATTTGTTTGCAACGAATCTATCGGGAAATATTCGATAATTTTGAACCACTTGTGGTATTATATGTGAAAATAATTTTTAAATCCTCATTTTTTTGCTGACCAGGGCATAACAACACTGACAGTGATCACGATAATGGCATTCAAATCCCGAAAACTAAAACTCCCAGGACGTGCATCAACAGCTGCCCTGGTTGTCCTAGGTGCTGGATACCTCCAAGTGATCCTCGGGATCTCGACTCTCCTCCATCACGTACCTGTCTCCCTGGCAGCTTCACACCAATCAGGCAGCATGATACTCCTCAGTGCAGCACTATGGCTCTGCCACGAGCTCAAGCACATACGCAAAATTCCCAAATTAGTCAAGTAACGGTAAATGGTTTGTACATAAATGTAACGCTGGAGTTGCAGTGAATTAACAATAAAACCGGTTGATTTATCAATTAGGAAAAAATTATTTCACAACATTATGCTCATTTATTTCGACGATGTGTCTCTGCCTTATAACAATGATTAATTGCTTACAAACGTTAAAATTACAGTCATTAATTTTTTTTGTTTATTAAAGATAGAGGGGAGCAAATGAAAATTGTTGGTCAAATTTATTTCTCACGTTCAATGTAGAATTGTTTGAATTGTTTATATAATTATTTGTGATTTATCGTTCGAAATGCAAAACTGAAATCCAGTGGAAAAATATGTGGTTCAAGAAAAACTTGAAAAAAGGCGAGGGAAACAGTCACTGTAGTTAAATTTTTGAAAAATATTTCTTTCGTTTGGATTGTTTTTAAAAATTATTGCACCTTTGAAGAAATTTTCAGTACTAAACTGCCTTTTAAAAGTGACAAGAATCGATTACTCGTGTCCATTCAATTAATTTTTGACACAATCAATAGATTATTGTCATTTTTCAGGGACAGTTGTCTATGCAATAAATTTTTTGTCCTGAAAAATGCAAAAATTTATGTCTTTTTAGAGCAGCAAATTCAACAGCAGTAACTGTTACATTTCAATATCTCGCATCTCCTCACTACAATGTCTCCCTGGATCAGACATGATTGGATCAGACTTCACGAACATTTATAGAAAAAAATGTTCCCCATTATGAAATGTTTGATTCTGCATTTAGAAAATTATCAAATCCTTGCCATTATCGTTATTCTATCTACCGGGAGAATCGATAAATCGATTAAATAATCTTGGATTATCATCGTTAAGTAACGCGTTATGTATTTTTACTGTCTCATTATTCATTAATTTATCACTTTGTTTTGATTTTACGAGTGTATCGTACTGTTTAAAAATATGTGGCAGTCGTTTTCCAATCAGTCACCCTTTGATTTATACAATTGTAATTTCACCTCAAAACGTGCAACCTCATACACATTGGTCCGTGACTATTAAACATTAGTAGTGGTGTATTATTGATTTTTTAAAGCAATATATACTTCTACTCATCACCCCCTGCTACACCTCAAATTGCACTTTTATTAATCGATTAATTAATTATTGTAGCCATTTTCTCTTTCCTATATACACATGACACGGTTTATCGTATTTTATTATTTTCTCTTATTATTCACATATATTTTATAGTTCATATTTATATACTGTGGATTTTTAGAACCAGAGTAAATAGCCCAGGTGAGTAATCTACGAGTATTTAACCGTCACGTTACAGAGAGGATTGAAATTTAAAAATCACAGAAATTTGATTTTTCTGGCTCATTCAAGACGAAAATGACATTTACGTTAAAAAACGTCAAATCATTGTTCGAATTAACAAATTAAAATAATTCACTAAATTAAGGAAAATTATTTATTTACATTGAATTAATGAATTGTAAAGACAAAACGTCTTTTTTTTTCATTTTTCTTTATATGTTTGAAATACAAGTCAATAATTTACTCAATAAAATCATTAAAAAATACTTTTTTTAGTAATGAAACCGTCAAAGGCAGAAAATTGATATTTTTGTCTGAATTTTTTTTATTGTTCTTTTCCACTAAAATGTGAATATATGATTCGAAAAATGTGAAAAAATAGAAGTGCGATACGTGAAGCCATTTTCAAATTTCAATGCACTCTCTCCTTGAAAAAAAAGTTCTTGACTTTCAATAATTGGGGTTCTGCATGACAATGTTTTAGTGTTGAATATGAAATTGGAATGAAAAATACTAAATACGGACTTTATTGTATCAAAAAGGATCTATGGTTTTCCCATTAACTCTTGGATTTTGAGGTATTTAATTAAAAAAATCATGCAGCAACCCAATTGTCGACAGGAAAAGTTCTGAAAGGCTCACCGGGGAGATCTACTGGTGTAATCAGTCTGATAAAAAAAAATCCTTACTCACCTCGATAGTTAGTTTTATTTAGATTATAAATAAATGCATCTCATTCGTATCTCATTACTAATTTTTACAGTTTGTTCTCATCCTTTGGGGCATTTATCGTCATTTTGTGAACAATAAAAATGAATTGATTGAAGTATTTTCAGGATTTTTAAAAAATTTGTGTTGTTCATTGTGAGAAGTGGAGAAACGTAGTTCAACAGTTTAATAAATCGCATTTATCGCGAAATGTTGTAGTCTCCACGGGACATGTAAACACTAACGTGAAATTTATCAGCAGATTTTGTTGCTAAAGAAATTCGATATTTCTTACAAAAAAGAATTCTGTACATTTTTGTGAATTTATTTGACAAAAGCAGCAGTCGAGGGGAAGAGAAAATTTTTTTTCTGAACTTTTCCCATAGTTTCACTCATTATGAAACTATTTGTCAAACATGCACTTTAGTGTATTGATTATTATTTTTAGATGGATTTGTCTGGAAGGAAATGTTAAGCCATTTCGTGTAATTTAAAAAATTGTTCATTTAAAACCTTTATAAATTCTAATTCATAAGCTATAAACTATTTATAAACTATAATTCAACAAATTCGTTTAAAAAATTGTTGATTTCAGAGGAAAAAGTCAAATCATTTTTGTCAAAAAACACTAATAATTGTCTAGTTAATTAATAAATTTATGCCGTGCAGTACAGTATAAAAAATTCAATTGTTTCCGATCGAATTGAATAAACCGTTGAAAAATTTGTTTGTTAATCGAAAAACTCATTAGAAAGAGGATTTTCTCAAAATTATTCGAAAATTCAATTAATTCAATACGTTTACCCCACTTCACCACAGACTGATTCAACAACAATCATCGCTTCTTCCTGAAAGACCATTTTGTGAATGAAAAAAAAATTGATATGCATACGACGCAAGAAAAGTGGATTAAGCACGGAGCACTGAGTAAGAATTGACGAAAAAATGAATGAATTGACTAAAGGAATATACAAGCGACGTCACATAATTGTCATCATGTTAATTTTTGTCATCGACTGAACGAAAGCCTCTTAAATAATTTTCATCGCACAAGCAGTGCAATTCGTCGATGATTGTTAATTCCTTCATCTCCAACATGTGGTAAAAAATCGATAGTCATTAATTAACGCGTGTGTAAAATGTGTACAAATAAATTTTTTACACATAATACATATTTACGTAGGCAATGAAGGTATTACGTACGGTAGATACGTATACAGTACATGGAGGTGATTGACTGTCAGAATAGCGATGAATTTTTTCTGGGGAAAAGCGGAAAATAATTCCCAATTCGATTTTTCGTTGCCGTTCTTGTGCATGAAAAGATTTTAAAAAATATTCCAGAGCTTCGGGTAGAAATTTCCTTCCTTTCTAGGGATTTTCGAAAATATTTGATAAAAAAAGATAGAAAAAAGAACAAAAAAAGCTATTTTTCTATTCTTAGTGAAACCGAAAATTTCCACATTAGTTTTTCCGCATGAAAAATTTAATGAATAAATTTTCAGACATTTCTCAACAATTTTCTGTACGTTCTTGAATTTTCATTGAAGTTCATTCACTATTGATCAATGATGTAAATTAAATCCGTCCCAGAAATGTATTTCAATCTATTTCAATCAACGTTTCGATCTATTGAATATTTTCCACCGACGAAATAACGAAATTTCCAATGGTTTGACAGCAAAAGCTCTAGAAATTTCCATAAAACATTTTCACTCATAAACCGCAACGAAGATAAAAAGTCATTAACCATCTACTCGTCAATATTTAAAATTGTTCATCAGAACTCTCAGTGCTCATCATTCATAACTGTCCAGATTCATGAATTTTCTAAAAACATTTAAAATTATTAGCCCCACTTCCTGCACAGAGTTAAAAAATATATGTTTTGTTTAGGCATAAATTGTCACGAATCGACTTAGGCATAAACGATTTTAAAGCTTAAACGATCTAATTATTTTTGACAGTACAAATGCTTCAATAATTTTATTATCCTCTTATTATTAAAAAGAATAAGCCTAAACCGTCAGTCAAGTCTTACTGTACAATTCGAGTGCATTGTGACATATCCCTGGGCTTCCACCATCAGTTTCGCACCTCAGTGAAAAGAAACTAACGTGAATGTATGGAAAAAAAACACGAAGGTGTGAACTTTCGAGTGTCCCTGATTATTCAGAGCCGTACGAAGAGGTGTTTTTTTTTTCGTTTGAGATCCAGGGAGATCTCTTCAGCTGGTTTTCGATGGACTTTCGTCAATTTTTTCCGAGTTTACGATTACCTGGACTACGTAACCGGGTTGGACCTTGGCCTCTTCGATGTGCATCTTGTCACCGAGGAGTTTTCCACCGAAAAACCATCTCTGTCGGGATGGCTCAAGCCCTTCTTGACTCTGCAAGTCGTATTTATTTTATTTATTAAAAACTTAATTGAGTACAATTGGAGAAAAAATGAAAATCGATTTTACTTTCACAGCCTAGTGAATTTGCTGCACAATTTTATTGCATGAAATGAAATTATCTAGAGAATTTATTAATTAGATCACTTCCTCTTATCACGAAATGTACGATAAATAATAAGTAAATTCTCTTCCGAGAATAATAAGAATAATTAAATAAATAACCCTCACCTGTAATTTCTTTTTCGCAATTCCGATAGTATCTTTACTGTACACAGGTAGTTTGACGTCCCCGAGGGTCGTCGACAGTCTCAATTTGAGGGTCATTTCAGTTCCACCATCAACAGGTTCTGCGTGACAAGTGAAATCGAGTGTAAAAAGAAAGAAAAACTTAACGATTACATTTCAAAAATCCTCTATAGCTGGCATGCAACAATTATTTGACAGAACAATTCCAATCGTGTTTTATTTTCTCATAACAATTACATCAAATTTCAGGAAAAAAACAACATAACCTCAAAGAATGAAACGACCAAAGTTAAGTCTCTAACATAATTAAAGGGATTTTAATTTCACAAGTAAACTCTCAGCTTTGTCGTCAGATTTGCACAATCTTCTCTCAGAAAGGATCAATGATAAATAAATCTAAGAATTTTATGAATAAGATAAACACTTTGACAATGAAAAGTTGACTCACCTGAACAATCAGCAGGTGAATCCCTGCCGCTGTCCTCTTTAACAATATTAATGGGATATGACAGACAGTAGATGGGCACCTGATACCTCGTTCCCAGTTCATCATAGCACTCTGTTAAAAATCCATCAGGTACAGAAATATTAGCACCATCCAGTATCGCCTGTGCCAACTGATAATCCTGTGCCTCAGCAGCAGTTGCACCAGCCCTCAGTGCATCCCATATTTCCTTTCTTCCCTCGAAGGCAGGTGCTGTGTCCCAAAATTCGTCGCGTTTGCTTCGTAATTGACCTTCTGTCAATGGCACGTCCGACTTCCATCTGATCACTTCGTGACACAGTGGATGATTTTTTCTCGAATTACCTGAAACCCAGATTAATACAACAATAATTATATAAACTTCAGATTCATTTAGCAATTTAATTCATCAAGTTAAGACTTCTGATACAAAAATAGGATTCCTTAACCTCAAATTATCAAATCATAATCAAAATTAAAAATAGAAATTGCAGCATTTTAACTCCAGCTCCAGGTTTATGAATAAGTTTATTGTTGGCCTACCAACATCAAAGGAAAAGACAATGTTTAAGGTCCATTAAAATCTTCAAAGGACGTCATAAACACTAATTCATAAATTAAAAATAAAGATCATCTTCAGTAAAAATTGTTTGACGATAAATTCAGGAATATTCAGTCTCTCCACCAACGACAATTTACCTTTTGGTATTCAACACAATCATAAACAATCATAAGAGCTCATTCGTCGATTCCAGTTCGTCACCTGGATCAATCAATTTCCTTCCTGACCTAACCACACATTAAAAAACAATCCAGACTGCTTAAATCCATAAAATCCAAATTAACCAAAAACTTTCCAATCGCCCAATATATCATTTTTCCTCTCATCAACCTTTTAATGAATCATCAGTACTGACCAAAGCAAATTAAAATCTCGGAGAAGCCATCAAGGAAATTCGTTCTTCATTCACGAAATGAATTCCTGACCTACGAAACTGCAAAAAGCCTGTCGTCATTGACCAAACCCCACTTCCAATGATCATTATCTAATCCAAGGAAAGCCAGTAAAGCATTAAGGTCTCCATAAACCGTTGGAATCATGATCGATACATATTTTATCATCAATCAGTCCTATCATTACGAAATAAAAATCCAACGGCCACTGAAATAACACACACCCTTGACCTTTACTCGTGTCGAAGGGACAGTACGTCGATAAAATCACCGAAAATAATATAAACAACGAATAAAGACAGAGTAAATATCACTTTTCAAGTGCTATCACTTGTTCCAAGGTTAGCCAGCTCTCCTCTCTACGTGTTTACGATGAGGTCGAAGGTAAATTATTGCACTTTACTAACAAAAATGTTTAATCACCTGAATGGGTTCTCGTTGAATTGGCTGATGTGTCGTCTACAGAGGCTGTTCTTGCCCGAGTTATACCTATGCATCCTCCCATTCTAGGTGGCTGCGATAACCAAACATTTCACCGGAATTCAACAACACCTCACATGCCATTTTCGTCCATTTTTTATTTTGTCACCGATGGCTTTTCATCGCCATTCAGAGTGAGACTAGGTGGAGTTGGTGGAAAGGAGAGAGATACACGATTTTGAGGGACTTTTCTCTTTGTTTAGTGTGTGGGTGGGGGAGATGCAAATGCCTCGCATAACGGTCACATGACCGGGCAGTTATGACGGCTGACGATTGCTCTACTCCAACATAACCTGGGCAAATATATCAGCAGAAAATGTCCAACTTTTTGCTGATTAAATCAAACTTGTTTCTGCCATGAGACTGAGCACTCTGTTACACCAGCTGTAGGCAATAGCTCTTTGTTCTTGTTATTATGAGAATGTTTTTTTGGTGAGAAACAAAATGCCAGAACCCAAATCCCAGTCCGGAAGTAGAGGGGAATGTTGAAATGGAAGAGGCACGAGCTAACGAACTGGGGAGCTGAATGTGATGTTGAATAATGACGATAGATGGCAGATGAGATATTAAAAATAACCTGAACAGAAACTTTGTTTCTTGCTGAAGAGCAATATTTTTATCGAAAGTGTAAACAGTGTGATTTTGTTAAAATACTGGAATGATTTCGTGACGGGGGGAAATATGCACAGCGCTGGCAGGACTAGATTTTTATTGACAGGCATATTGAAGTGTCATAATCGCAGCTGTGTGAGGATGTATTCGAGACTAATTAAGTGGAGGGAAAGCGGCATGGGATACACGCCGATGGATTTCAAAATTTATACACAATTGGTGGAGGACAACCTGAGGGTTGACAAGGGCTACGCGGTGGCCCTCTTGAAGAATAACATGCGTATCATTAGACTCGATGAGGAAAGGATTGTTAATAATTGTCGTATATGCCGGGTGAGAGCTTCAACTCTGATGTTCCTTCATTGTTATTTTGGGGATTATATGTGCACGTGTGAAAATATGCAACAACAAATTCGAGGCTTTCTTTGATGTGGACTATTTTATTTTGTTAGATTGAAATAACGAGTGAAAATCAAAAAGATATTTCTTCCAATAGTCCCAGAACAATATTTCCCTGAGACAATAGAAATTTCTTTGTTTGGATTCATTGGTAAACATTTCGAAAAATTGATTGCCTTGAATTACCATCAATACCATTAATTTGAAAAATAATTCGTTGCTTTCCACAAAATATTTCTTTGTCACTATTTTTTTCCTCAGTGTATTTCTCTTTTTCATTTACAGAAATTTATGATGTGCATGAAGAAGAGAATACAAAATATTCAAAGACTTTTTTCAATGTTTTTTAAATTGGCAATTTAACTAGTTTAGATGATCCAAAAATTTTATTTGCAGTGAATTTTAATATTTATTTCAATTTATTGAAGACAGAAGGAAAATGTGGACCTGCAGGACAGCATCAATGATTTGAAGTTTCTGGAGTTCAGTGAGGACGATTTAGAGAATAGAATTTTATTGCTGAAGGAGATGGGAGCACAGTACATATCAACTGCAATGCTGAAATTGTAAGTCACAAGGGAATCCCTCCGAAGAAATTCTATTTTCAAAGCAAAAACATGGAAAAATTATGCCCAAGAATTTTGATAGAAAAAATTCTGCCACATTAATTATGCAGAAAAATCAACTGTAGATGTTTCCCAAAAAATATTCATTTAAAAGGGCAGCTAGATGTTCCATGATGTTGATTTTAATAGAATTCGTAAAACCTTTAAAGAAACTTCAGATTTTTCTATGAGTTTTTTCACGCGTGGTAGTGAAACGAAGAACAATTGATCCAGGTGTGCATCGAGGATCCACGTTGTGACGTTCAAAGCCTACACTAAAATACCAGATGATGTTGTTATATCCGAAAAATTATGCTCCCACCTCCACGCACCTCCCTCCGACGTTCCTGCTCTAGTTGACCTGAACGAGTTGATGACTGTCAAGGAATACAGAAAGCAGTGCTTGGCCCACTGGCTGAAGTGGAGGCTGGAGATACCAGACACTGGCCACAAGCTCATCGAAACCATGACCAAGGCATTGAGGTACAAAAGCTTTTCGAGACTGCGACAGTGCTTCGATATTCTCCACAATGAGCTTGGAATATCTGTGCAATTGGTAAATGTTCTTTTTTAAGTGGAAACTAAGTGTTTTTAAAATTTTTTGCCGATAACAAAGTAGAAACCACAGGTGATGAATGTCAACTTATTATTTCCGATAATTTTCATCTACCCTGTGACGTTATGAGTTGGATTATCCAGCGCTTTAATCCTGAATGACCTGAGGATAGTCCTGGAATATTCACGAAGATGAAAAGTCCATTGATTCTGGAGCCGTCAATTGTGACGGATGCAAAGGGTGAATCTTAAGGGGTTATTCTCGTGTGAACGCCTATATTTTACCACTTTTTCGGAATTTTTTTTTTATGCGACAACAAACTTCAATCATGTTGATTTTTCAATATATTTTTATTTGTATTTTGAAATATACGAAAAAAATTTTTTTTTTCGTTTTTTACATTTTTAACATATATTTTTTTTAAGTCAAAGTAGTCCCTAACAAAAAAAGGTAGTTCACTGATCAAGGTGATAGCGGCTGTTCATGTTGTCTGAACTAAAAAAATCGAATGGATTATTATTCAGTAGATCTGTGGCTATCGTCCCTACCAAATATAATCAATTTCATTAAAAAAAAAAAAAATATCGAACTTCAAAAAAAAATCACGAAAATCTCCTTCTTTTTCGTTACAAATCGTTTAAAAAAAATATGAAGATATTGTCGAAAATAAACAATTGTGGTAGGGACGATAACTATAAATGAGTAGAAGAACATATGTAAATTTTAAAGCAATCGGTTGAATACTTTTTCTTGTAGGACCTTGACCCTTTCAGAAAATGATGATTCGAGAAAAACGCGTTTAAAGTTGAAAGCCTGGTAGACAATCGCTTACGACACGTCGGCGACTATGAGCTGTAACTTATCAAATACTATGAATTTCGGTCTGAATTTTTCACAGCATGTTTTCAATAGGTTTTACTGTCAAAATATAAAAAAAAAAAATCGATTTTTTGAAGTGCTCACATGAGAATAACCCCTTAAATAAGACACTCGTCTAAATGAATAATGATAATTTACTTTGATAATTAGAGAGGATACAATGCAATTATCCTCACATATAAATTGAAAAGACTAGCTTCTATAGTTTCAGACTATTTTTTTTACTTTTTTTAGAATATTTTCATCTTTTTTTTGTGAATCTTTGCTTGATGCAGGATACGCGAAAGTTGCAGTTAGAATATAAAAACAAAAACTCTCCAAATCTATTCCAGATAGTTTAGTGTATCCAACTGGACCTTAAATCTCATATATGTATTACGATTAGTTATTTTTGTCTCCATCTATAATGTACAACGTGTCTAAACGTGGGGAGACCCAGGGCAACTGTGAAAGTTGTGAAGCCTGACATCGAAAAAGAAAAGAAAATTATTTTTCATTCATCACTCAATATTTTTTCCAAATTTTTCTATTAATTTTTTTCATGTGCATAAATTGCTGTAATCACTTAACTCGTCATTAATTATTTTTCCTACATTTTTTTCTTTATTTTTTTCATTTGCATAAATTTCTTTAATAGTTCAATCCACAGTTTTAATCGAAACATTCACTTGAACGTCCTACAATCTCGTTAAAATCTGTTTATTTCTTTCAGATTCGAGAGAAGAAATATCTCTCGCGGATATCATCATCCAATCTGCGAAAAATCCTGACCGACATACCGGAAATTTGTGGTGTTTCCACGAAACAGTTGTTGAAAAATCACCCGTCCCTCCTCAAAATGAAGTACCAAAACGTTTTTCATGTCAAGGAGCAACTCGAGGATCTCGGAATAACAGCCGAGCAAGTGTTAAACGTCCCCCAAATATTGATGGCGAATTCCGCCAGTGTCGACATTGGTGTTGAAACGATAAAGACCACCCCGGAACTGAAAATATTAATACATCATCCAAATCTACTGCAAATTCTGTTGACAAAGGATGGCATCCAACAGCGAATTGCATATCTCCGTTATCTGCGTGTCAATGGGATAACAGTGAGCACTTTGGGAAGATCAAAAACTAACTTTGATCGGTTTCTACGGTCGGGGGTGCATCGGATGAAGGGGGAAGAGATCGCTGTTCTGTTGAAGAAATATTTAAACAAGAATACCGATGAAATTCAGGAGGGAATCAAGAAACATCCCTTGTGGAAACACGTGGATCTCGTCACTATTCAGGACACCTTGATGTACCTGATGGAGTATTTCGATGTTGATGATATTTTTAAAAATATTCAGCTACTTCTTTACTCTAGGTAAGATGTTTTCATTATCAAATATTCAATTTAAGGTCCGGTTGGATTGTCTGAACTATCTGGAAGAGATAGTTATTAATTCTGGAAGAGCTTGTTAGTATTTCTTTTTATATTTTATCTGAAACTGGTGGAGTCCTGCCTCAAGCAGAGGTGCCCTCCAAAAAAATGAAAATATCATGAAAAAAAACAATAATTTAGAACACGATTTTTTAAATTATAATTATATTTTACTATAACAGCAATAAATACCAAGTTGATAATGCCTGATTTGGTGGAGGAGGGGGAGGGGGGGGCTATAAAAGTAAATGATTTCTTGAGGGGCTCAATCAAAGAAGATTATTTTCAAATATCATTTTCTGAAAAATTATTAATTATTTTTAGTAATTTTTATTATCAATAGACTTACTCTATAATTTGTAGAACCCTGAGAATTCGAAAACTTTTCTTCATGTGGTGATCAACTCTCGCTTTAACGCATCAGGGGGGGGGGATTAAGGGAAAATCTTCAGAATGTAAATCATTCTGTAATTAATGCCTGAAAACCAATTGTAAAATATGGGTCTATCAAAAATTTTTTAATATTTTTAGAATTCTTTTTCATTACCCTAGTGTTATCGTACAATACTCAGAACTCTGGAAATGAAAAAAAATTAATTAAGGTGGTGATCAGCCATCACCTTGCAATCCACCAGATGGCAACATTAATTCAGGCAGTTCTTCCCTTTTCCCTCGCAATAGAGTTTATCAAGAGAGTTATCGTGACTAATTGAAGTTATGATTGAATGCATTTGAGGATAAATACTTAAACAGGTCCACAATACTCTCATATCGATTTTTAATAGTTTTTATGAATTTCCGAATAATTAAACTGAGTTTTGTTATCAACTCTATCTGCAAAATCAATTTTTTTGAGCCGTTATTTAATTAGAAATATTTTTTTTTTTATAGGAAAAGATATTTTCAAGAGAAATATAAAATTTAAAAAAAGACTGGAATAGTAACTAATGTCAATGGATAGAGTTCGAAATATCTAGATTTGAGTGGGAAAATTCTTCAATTTCATCGAATTCCCGGCGCACAATCGAGAAATTTTTTTGTTACATTTACCTTACAGCGTACACAAACACGCGTTTGCACGTACACGTGCAAACGCGTGTTTGTGTACGCTTGATTTCATGATTTTCTAAGAAATGCACATTCGAATTTTAATAACGATAACAAGTCGAAATGATACAACAAATTGAAAATTCAAATTATAAGGCTTGTAATGCTTATACTGCTTCTATTCAGAAATAGAATATGTGTATAAAATTTATGCACGACAGAAGTGAAACTTCTTAGCCATAGACTGTTAAAAAATTTTGTCTGAATTTTTTGTGATTGTTTTCCGAAATTTTTATTGAGTCACACAAGAAGATTTTAGAACATTTTGTCATTGAAAATTCGGGATCTCGTGGAGAAACCAAATAGAATAGTCAATTTCTGTTCCATATTTCCCTGAAAATGAACAGAAAACAAGGAAATTGATCTCCAATATTCCTATTAGGGTATATATTTAAATAAATTACGAAATTATAATTTTCGTACCGCTTAAAATTCGGGAATTTTACTGAAGGATAAGTTAGACCGGAGATTTCATGATTTTCAAATGTGTAAAAAGCATTTGATGCCACTGGATTGGTAATTCCCAGTGAACTATCCCGATATTAATAAAAAGGTTTCATTAGTAATGTTCATATTAACAAAATGAGCCATGTTCCTACTCCGAATCTATCGCCTTTTCGTTTCTCTCCCATGTCTCTCTCCGTCCGACTGCCCCACCACGCGCGCCATCCCCTCCCTTTTCCTGTCGCTTTTTCGTTACATACGATATTCGATTTACAGCCCAACAAGCGCAAAGAAGTTTCACTTCAAACGTTTTATTAGTATTGTTCATCATATTGTTATATCCAGCGAAGAATAAAGACGACACAGGTTGGTAAATGTTTGGGGCGGTTTATTAATTACAAGAAGTATTACGATGTGTCATGTAAGAGCTCCAAAGAGAGACACACACAGACTAATGTTATCCAAAAGACAGTCGTTCTTCTGACCAAGTTCAGATCATAGACAAATGAATGAGTATTCGAAGGGGGACACGTAACAATGTTAACAAAACGAGCCATGTTCCTACTCCGAATCTATCGCCTTTTCGTTTCTCTCCCATGTCTCTGTCCGTCCGACTGCCCCACCACGCGCGCCATCCCCTCCCTTTTCCTGTCGCTTTTTCGTTACGTACGATGTTGGAACTACAGCCCAACGAGCACAAAGAAGTTTCACATAAAAAATCCCAAATGCTCCAAGTTTTTTCACTAGATTATTTCAATTTTAAAAAATGTGATAGATCCATAATTTGCCACCAAATACCGCCCGCATGAATCCAACTGACACATGACTGATGCAGTGTCCCCTATTTTCAGGGATAAAATCGAGTATCCACTATCGAGTCTCATGACAGTGAATCAACAGATGCAGGAGAGTAATCGTTTCACCCCCAGTCAATTGTTGGCTCTATGTGCCTACCAAATCGAGAGGGAGTACCACTTCACAGGTGATAGTGTGTGGGACAGGAATGACAGCCCGAGTAAAAAGACCCCTGAGGAGTTGAGTAGAGAGACCGATGAATGGAGACACAATCAAACGAAGCATCCGTTGAATGATGTAAATATTTCGTTATTTATTAATGCAAATAAAACGCAAAGACTGCTGTAAAATAAATCTAGACCACATATTTTATTCGATATATTTAACGTAAGCACTTAAATGTAGAGACGATAAGAGCACTAGCGTTTGGACTTTAAATGGATCCAATTTGAGTTGTTGGAGTAGGACTTATCTTTGGTGTGTCTGGAAGAACTAGGATTATCTCCAAATTTTATAAATTTTAAAAAACCTCAGGGAAGAAAATCGCCTTAATCTAACACGCGTAAAAAATAACAAACAATTATCGGGCTCTGGAGGCTTTTCTCAACATTTATCATCACCTCAAATTTGCCGATGTAATTATTCATACTGATAATCCATTAATCAATTATGTAAAAATGAAAATCCAGTTCTCTCGAGGATTAGAAGGCTCATGGATCATTTTCGAATGTTTCCTACATTACTGACTGCTCCTTAATGTAGAAAAAATACTTGAGTGGCAGATGCGCCCTTTAATTTCACGTACACCCAGCAACTTTAAAAATTCCTTATCTATTGGTGCTTAAATGAATTTTAATATGTCTATAAAAATTTTCATTAAAACCGCTGGCGGTTTTTTAATGTCCTAGACCTCATCTGATTGTCCGCAGTCCTTCGTCACTGGCTCGATGAGGGCTGCGCCGTTTTTTTGATTTTTTCTTTTACGCAAAATTATAAGTTAGAAAATTTTTAAAAATTACAACACTCAGTGCAACCCCTCTCGAAGGGACTCGTGACATTTTCATTCCCCTGAACCACGTCATTGTCGCGGAAATAATAATCTTGTGAGACTCAAGCGAAAATCGTCGCCTGGAGCTAGTGCATGTGGTCAGTCGATTGTGGACCAATGTGACAACGTTGCAGCAGGCTTAACACTGGCCTGACGCTGGCCTGACGCTGGTCACCGAGCCAGTGACGGCGTTCCTGAACATCAGTTTAGGAGGATCCATCATTAACTATTTACTGAATACCTTCTGCCCATCATTTTTCCTCATGTAGTCGTATTCCCGTACCAATAACATCGACCTTATTCTCGGTAACACGGGTTTTGACCCGCAGACAAAATGCGAAAAAAATTTTATGTGATAATTAGACGTCAGGGGGTGAAACGAGAGGCAAAGATTAGTTTTATCACACAAATTAGACTCCTAGTGTAATTTTCACAAGAAAACTTCACCTAAAAAGTGGTTCATTGTCATTTTGTCCCACGTTTCACCCTCTGGAGGTCTAATTTTTATCAAAAATTTATTTCCGTTTACCGACAATAATTACTCCTGCGACAACTTTAGTCTTCATATTTGATCTACCGACAACTTATTCTTTGAAGATATATTAGGTGTGTGAATAAGTCTTTCCCGTTTTTTGTAAGAGATGCCGCGACCAATACTGTGCGAGTATTCAATGGTTACATATGTCATAATCAAAGCTTATTCATCTGTCAACAATTCCACACTAACACATTAGTTGAAATTTTTTCGCATCATAAATTTTTGATATCGTGAAAATGTCGAAATTTGAGCCGAGTCGACGTCATTTGCGGGAAGTTTCACTTTATTGGTTCAATTTGAAGAAATCTGCTGCCGAGGCGCATCGATTGCTTCAGGAAGCTTATGGAGAAGGTTGTGTCGATGATTCAAGTGTTCGCGGATGGTTTCGACGCTTCAAAAGTGGTGATTTCGACGTGGAAGACAAGGAGCGTTCCGGGCGGCCGCAAATCTTTGAAGATCAAGAATTGGCGACTTTGCTTGATGAAGATTCGTGTCAAACGCAAGAAGACGACGGCCAATACTTTCAATAATTCATTTGTAACCATTTTTTCACAATAAAGGCTCAAAATTTGAAAAAAAACGGGAAAGACTTATTCACACTCCTAATAGAAATTTCATTAGACAGTGAAGTCATTTTTGTCGGAGTCACACTACATTCACAGATTTTCCTCTCCGTAGACTTGTCAAAAAAATGAGTGAATCAAAAAGTATTTTTTTGGATAGAGGCAAATAAATATTTTTTACAAAGAGATGAATGATTTGCCATTTTGATAGTATTTATCTTCGTCATCGGTAAATTGCTTGATACCTTAGGTCATTGACTTTATTGACTTTGTTGCCGTTAGACGGTCTTCATAAGTCTAGAGGTGTAATCAGCCTTCCGGCCAATAATCAGCCTTCTGGCAATACCTTAGTCAATGTCACCAAATGACGATTTTTTCCCAAAATTCTTTTTGATTTTTTAGATTATGATACGTCATAGTTAACTCAGGCAGATATCAAAGACATCGTTTGAATGATTTGAATCGTTCGCCTGATGAACTTCATTCGATTTATTTTGATTAAATAAAATCAATACGATTAAAAAAAAAAACTGTCATTTGACAATTCTGATTTTGAAAAGGTATTTAGTGACCAGTGACCGTCGCCGATGACCCTCTCATTCTCACATACAATTCTTGCGTTCATAATCAATCTCCATTCGTATTTTCACTGCTAATGACGCCACTTATCTTAAAATTTCCTTTTCGTAGTGTTGTGTGTTAACATTTGTACTCATCATACCGTTAAAATTCATAAAATCGAAAAAAGGACAGAAGTGTTTTTAAAACGATGGGATTGTATATCTCTTGAAAAGGAAAAATACAAAGAGTATTGCTCGGTGTTGTACAAATTATTCACAACATGAGGTGGTTGTAAATTGGTCGTTTGTGCGATTATTTAGAGATTTTCATCAGCATTAATTTATGCTGAACGTAATTGTTTATTCATTCACATTTGAGTGGTTGGTTACGCGGAGAGAAAAATATGAGAATTTTTATAGTGTGATTTTGGCAAAAATTACTGCGCTGTATTACAATCTCGGTGCAAACTACTGACCTGAGAAAAATTACTATATCGTATAGGAAAATTTCATTGTCGGCTTAGGACACATTTTGCATCGGCTTCATAAAAATTCAAAGTCTAATGTCGGCAATAATCGGATATATTCGGCGCGAATCGTTAACCAATCACATTGAGTTACCGAAAAATTGTTGTGTGGCACAGTAAAAAATTAAAAAATCCACAATAAAATAAACTGACCTAGACAGGAATTTTTAAAAAAATTTCCTCAATTTTTCATTTAAACTCAAATAAAAAATGATAGACCTTGAAATTTTATAGTGCTGTTTACCAAATTTTGCGAAGCCACATATCATTAATTACAAAATTTACGATATTGATAGGAATTGTTATGTGTCAACAAAACAATTTCTTGTATTCTAGCATTTTGCACCTCGATTCTAGTACCTGGTACAGTAATTTTTCACAGACTTTTCTCTTTATCTATAATTTCATTTATGAATTGTTATAAATACTGTTCCCTGACAATGATAGGACATTTCATTATCACTTATACAAGTGAACTTCTATCAATAAACGTAATCACCGGGATTATTTCTCCTTTTTTCTGTCTTGCCATCACAATCGATCATTCAGGAAGATCCAAAATTCTATCAATAAACTTCTATCAATAAACGTAATCACCGGGATTTTTTCCCATTTTTCTATCTCGCCATCACAATCGATTATCCAGCAAGATCCAAAATTCGATTGAAATCCCCCAAAAAAATGTTACTCTTAAAACATTTGTTCGCAGCTCAAGTGTCATCGGCTTACTTATCATAATGTTTCTACTCTTCCGCACTCCCCTCATGAAATTCTTATCGCGAGCATTTTGTCTGCGTCTGAACCCCTACGGAATCCTATTCTCCACCAATCCCCCTCCCTCCCCTCCCACCCCAGTAAATCCCAAAGGCACGTTATTGCATCTGACGATAGAAACCCCCCCGCCTCCTGAGGGTTCTCGTTAATTCAAAAAAGGTGGTAATTGAACGTAGTTTTGCTGTCCCGAGCCCTCGCTCTTCACCATAACTTCGTTCTTGATGCGTCCAGTTGACGGTGGTGAGTGCATGCTGTACTCCTGCTTGATATGGGATGCCTCCTGATGGGAGTAGTCCGTCTGCTCGTGATGGTACTTATCCGCTGGGCTCAATCCAGAAACGTAATCCATCTGCTTGTTCTGGTGCTCATCCTCGGACAGAGAATTGCTTCCTGCTGCGGCCAGATGATTGGAGTGTTGGGGTGAGTGCGCGGAGACCATGCTCTGGTAGTCAGCCCGGGTGAGGCTCGAGGGTGGGGGGCTGTTGTTGGTGGTGGTCATGTAGTCCTGGTGGACGCGCATGGTGTTGCCACTGGGGCTAGTGAAGAGGGAGGCGTCGTGCTGGGGTAACATTGTGGCGTAGGAGTAAGCGGAGCCGTTGTTGCTCGGTCCGGCGAAGGAGCCGGAGTAGGGGGAGCTCGAGGGACTGAGGAGATTCATGTGGGGGGCCAGGTCGTAAGCGGGGGAGTACGCCCAGGCGTCTGGTGGCGTCGCCGTTGTCACACTCGTGCTGGAGGCGAAGGGGTTGAGGCTGTTGTTGAGGGAGGTGAAGGAGCCGGAGAGACCAGCACTTCCAGCACCTGTTGTCATGTAGCCGGCGGTCTTACGAGGCGGCTCGCGTTTCCTCCATTTGGCTCGGCGATTCTGAAACCAGACCTGGACGCGGGACTCGGAGAGGGCGAGCTTTAGGGCCAACTCCTCGCGGGCGAAGACGTCGGGGTAGGGCGCACGCTCGAACGCACGTTCGAGTTCCTCGAGTTGGTAGGCGGTGAAGGTTGTTCTGTAAGCACATTTTGGAGATTTAGGGTCGTTGGGTATTTTATGGAATTTAGGTCTGGAAAGATGGAGGGGGAGAGGCCGTAGGGGGGAGCGTCGCAGTAGGGCCTTGGGGCGAGGCTTGAAGAGCGGACGAGAAAAAAGAAAAATTTTAGTTTAATGAGAAATAACGTGAAGTCATTTGATGTGTATATTCAATGATGATGTTGCCATACTAGATAGTAGTATTGTTAAAATTTTTGTTTTTATGGATTTTAAATCGATTTTAAATTTGGGTTCTGTCCGTTTTTTTACTTGCGAAGTAAAATGAAGAGTGCGATGGTGAATGGTAAAGAATCATTTGCATTTTCTCAAATTGAAAATGTAGCACTTCTGAATTTGACTGTATTATTTATGGAATTTTCAAATAAATGACGTATGGTCTTTTAGTACAATGTTCCTAAACAATTTTGACTATTGTAGCATTTTATAAGCTACTAAAAATTTCTTTCCGTGTATCCAAAATTATTTACTGAATAATAATTTTTTCGTTCAACATAATTCCGAGAGTTGGAATCCTTCGGGCAACATCTTCGAATCTGTCCACGTGAAAAATTAATTTTCGTAAACAAACGATTTAAACGAATTGACCTTTTCGCTATTGAATTTTCGTCTTCATTTATTAAGTACCAAAGCTGGAATAATTGTACTAAAACCCTCGATAACCCTCGATCGAGGTTTCTGGAAGAATCGAGAAGAGATTAAGGAGAAAAGAAATCTATTCCAAGAAAGTATTTTTACGAATTTTACAAATATCATAATTGAAACCTCATAGAATTTATTTCGTCTATTTATCTTTTTATTATTGAAGTCGTCTCTTACCGCGTCTTTTTCTTCTTGATCCCGTCATTATTAGATTTTTTCTTCGAGTCCTTCTTTGTAGGCTGTGGTTCATTTGTTACTGTAACAATTGATAAATAAAAATTAAGTTGAATAGGTAATAACGAAGATCATTAGTTTATTTTTTATGGAGAGGGTGTGATGTTGGGGATAAATTCCTTAAATATTTCTTTCCATAGCACTAAAAGAATATTTTTCTCAATCAATGAAAATCCAAATGCTTCCATTTATTTTTAGATATTTTCAAAAATTTAATTCCTTAAAAGACGACAAATATCATCAAAATGAAAAATCATTCAACTCCTTCTAAAAAATATTTTTTTTGCAAAAAAATGAGTGAATTAAAAAAATATTTCTTTGCAAAAAAATGAGTGAATAAAAAAATATTTTTTTGCAAACAATGAGTGAATAAAAAAATATTTTTTTGCAAAAAAATGAGTGAATCAAAAAAATATTTTTTTGCAAAACAATGAGTGAATAAAAAAATATTTTTTTGCAAAAAAATGAGTGAATCAAAAAAACTTTTTTTCGTATAGTGGCAAAAAAATCTACTAACTACCATAACCGTAACCGTGTTATTATAACAATATTTTTCTATTGTCAGTAAATTAAATCAGTAGATTAACCGTTGACAAGTAGCTGCTACAATTAAGTAGATGTTATCACTACATAGTTAACATATATAACTTTCTAAAAAAGTATTAACAAATCTCTGATTAAAGAAAAAAAATAAACAAAGAATCACGGAAGGTACAATAAAATAAACTGATTTAGATAAAAATTTTTAGAGGATTTCTATTAATTTTTTATTTAAACTCAAATAAAAAATTATAGATCTTCAAATTTTTTAGTGCTGTTTCGTTGATTTTACGAAGACTCATGTCATTAATTACAAAATTTATGACATTGATAGGTTTTTTTATGTCTGAATAAAACACGTCCCAATATTCTAACATTTTGCAGTTCGGTTCTAGTGCCTGGGGCAGCAATTTTTATGCGACTTTTGTCTTCGTGTGCGTTGGTAATTGCGGTTTGTGCGTAGAAGGACTCGAGGGAGGGGGATCTAGTGTGACTAGTGATGCCCAGCACGAACACCGGAAGAAAATCATTCAATATCTTTCAGTGTCATTCTATCTCGTCCCGTATGAGCAGTCAGGCCCATTAACTCACGATCAGGGGGCAAATTCGAAGCTTCACGCACGGAAAAATTAGAGGGAGAACTCAGCTAATTCGCTGTATGACCGGAGATTTTATGCTAAAATCCATCGGTTGAGAAAAATAACTAATTAATAAAAAAATAACTAATTAAAAAAATAAAAAAGGTAACAGCTAATGCTGTTAGTTTTTTTTTATTTTGTAGATCCAAGAAGGTCGATTGGAATGTTAAGTAAATTTGTCTAACTTCCCGAAGATCCAATTGAATGAAAAAACGTACGGAATTTAGATAATCAATGATGAAAAAATAAAAAAAAGCTAACAGCGTTAGCTGTTACCTTTTTTATTTTTTGGAAAATTTATGTTTATTCCTGAGATTTTTACCGAAATGAGGAGACATTTCCCTTTTTTGGCGGCAGGAAATATTGAAAAATACTAAAATATATTTTTTTATTTCTGAGAAAATATCCTTTTTCGCACACAAAATATTAAAAATACAAAAATATGTTTTTTAATTTCTGAGAAATTTTCTGTTTATTCACGAAACTTTCACCAAAATGAGGAAAAAATTTCCGTTTTTCGCAATAAAACCTTCAGTACCAACAGTCGAATTTTTTTATGTTGCCAAAAACTTTTCGAAAAAAAAATTTCTCTGCCTCTATATTATTATTAGCACTTTCCTAAAATTGTGGTCACAGTTTGATTTAAATTTTCAATGTTGTAAAGTTCAATAGAATTTTACATGAACACGTTCAACAACATTTTTATTCGTTTTAGAAATGAAAAAAGAATAATTTCTATCTCAAATAATGACCGATTTTCCAATGAAATCATTGAAAAAAATCAGAAAATTCATTGAATTTCTGATAGATCGAGAATTCCGAATAATTATTGCTTGAAATTTCAAGATTATATGGGACATTGAAAATGCCTTTGGTATCCAAGAATTTAATGTGAGATATCCCATATAAAAAACGAATATGGTCTGCTTACCACTTAAGAAACTATATAATTGGAAAATACCCGTCCGAAAATTAGCCTTCAGAAAAACGTAAGGAATTCTCCTGGAGAAAATCCTCCATAATTAATTTAATTCCGCGAAATTTCCCTGAAAAAGTTCTCCAGGGAACATTCCGTCGGGGAAAATCGTTAGGCGAATCGTTTGTATAGTTCGTCGACGGCGTAACGTCAGTGAGCTCTACTGTAATAAAGACAGTCAGTCAAATAATTGATAATTAGTTCTAAACACTTCTGGATTATTTTCAATTTGTTCACCAAAATTCAAATTTATTATTGCGTTCGCGCCTGAATTACTGATCTTTTGGAAAGACGTCCGGATGTTTATCGTGAGTTCTTAAATTATTTTTTATTTGTTTGTGCGTTAGCAAAAAAATGAGGGAATTAAGAAAAGATTTTTTTGATTGTGGCAAAAAAATATTATTTAGAAAAAAATGAATAATTTTTCATTTTTATGGTATTTGTGGTATGTTAAGGCCATAAATTTTTTCAAATCGGAAACAATAAATCGAAGCAAATAAATTGGCATTGATTCGGGAAAATATGGGTTCGGTACTTTTGGAAGAAATGAACCTCTGATTGTCACTCGTTATTTCTCTTCGTGTAAGGGAAGTGATTTTTTCGGGGAATTATTTTAGAGGCTTTTGTTAGAGGGAGATTTGCTCCGGACGATTTTTTGAGAATTTTTTGTTCTTTGTCACGAAGTCGACTGAAATAAAGACAAATCAAATGATGAACATTAATTTCTATTCATTTTCTGCAATATTTTTTTCTCAAAAAAATATTTTTTTGGAATTTACCATGAAATCGACTCCAATAAAACTAAATAAAATCACAAACATAAAATTTAATCAATTTACCGTAATATTTTTCCCCCAAAAAGACATTTTCTTACGTTTACCACGAAATCGACTCCAATAAAGTTAAATAAAATCACAAACATAAAATTTAATCAATTTACCGCAACATTTTTCCTCCAAAAAGATATTTTTTTTGCGTTTACCACGAAATCGATTCAAGCAAAATAAAATAACATTACAAGCAAAGAACTTTATCAATCAACCGCAACATTTTTACTCAAAACGACATTTTTCCGTTTACCACTTAAGGCGGCTCAAATAAACCCAAAAAAATCACAAACATAAAATTTTATCAATTTACTACAATATTTTTCCCCAAAAAAACATTTTTTCCGTTTGTCACTAACTCCACTAAAACAAAAATAAATTAACTCACAATCATAAAACCCTATCATCAATTAACTTCAAAATTTTTTTTCACAAAAAGACTTTTCATTCCTCCACCACGAAGTGGCCTCACACCAAGCCAAATAAAATCTCAACCCCCAAACTCTATAAAACCACTCAAGTATTTTTTCTCAAAACTACCACAACCACCAATTCTCCAATTGAATTCCTAATTCCCCCGAAATTGACATATTTAGACCGTTTCATCCCTCCCACGATCAAAATTTCCATTTCAACCTCAGAAGCCTCGAGCCCTAAAACTCCTACAAACCCCCCAGACAAAAAATAACCCAAACCACCCCTTCCCGACCCTCACCCCCCCAAAAACCCTCCCCAATCCCACCAAAAAAATTACCTTGTGCAATAGAATTAATATTATCCTCCCCCTTCCTCTTGATGCCCCCAGCGATCTGCATATTCTGCAGTCCAGAGCTGGTGGTACTGATGGGACTGGAGCTAGAAGTGGTGACATCCCCCTGAGCAAGCGGTGCATACATCCCTGCGAGCTCCAATTCCTTCAGCTCCTTCGCCTGATGTCCCTGTCCCGGCTGTCCCTGCAGATGATGCCCCTGATGATGCGGTGGAGAGTCCTCTGCAGCATCCAACTTATGCAGATGTCCCCCAGGTGGAATAAGCTCATTGGCATGATGCCCCCCATGAAGTCCCAGCATCACCTGAATGCTGTGGACCCCCGTTCCCGTTCGTCCCCCAAAATCCGAGAAAATGGGATCATCAAATGGCGTGCCATCCATGACGTTGATATTTCTCTGGCAATACTCAAGTATAAACTCCTCAGTGATGTCCCTGGGATAATCCGCAAGAGCCGATTGCCACGAATAATCCACCAGGTTCATGAAGACTCGTTCCAATCACTCGCACCTCAAACCAATAACCTCCATAAACTCAGTCGATAAAAAAATTAAAAAAATTTTCCCCCCTCAATGGATCAAATCACAAATTGATAAATGCAATCACGTGCGGTGTTTCTTGTTTGTTACAATTCACGAATAAGTGTTAATGGAATCTCAACCAATTACTATAAATTGTTGGGCCGGTTATGATTAATTTCGACTTGTTCCAAAGTCGCGTTAACAATGTGAACTAGTTGTGACGGACCTTGGTGAACGACTGGTAATATCACACACGTTTATATTTAAAGGGATGAGTTGGTAGCACCGCCCACGATCCACTCTAGCTCTCGAGCCAATCGCGATGGATCAGAATGAGAGGAACATTGTTGGATCCAACGGGAGGCGGGTGATGTATGCGGGTTTGAGAGGCCACTACCCATCTAAACATCGGCTATTCCTATTTTTTGGCTCATCTCTGTGGACGTTTCATCGTCAGTCCTGGAGACGACATTCACCTTTCTGGAATTGGAACTTTGGATTTTTAGGTTTTTTCATTTTCTCCAGGAGGTGGCGACGCCGGTGCCGGGGTGGGTGGATGGAGTCTGTGGGGTTGATGGGGAAATTCGATGGATCATCCAGGATACGTGTCAATTCGTCGACGAGCAGCATGGAACTGATGGCTCGTCGCTCTTAAACTCGACCGAAGGCTCAATGAATGACAACAATCGCCAGGAATTGCCTCGAATTGGTCCAATCAAACTACCCCCATTCCCATTCTGCATTCGCCTATGAACCCGCGTTATTAACTGGTTATTTGACAAGCGTTAATTACGACGAGATGAATTTTTAGTTGTTTATAAAATGATACTACTGTCAAAAATGCCTTTGGAGTGTTGGGCTACGATTGAACCACAATGTTGGTATTTACTTGAAAAGCTCATATGGAAGGTTATCATGTTCCATATTTTATTAATTAAAAATTTTATTTAATTTTATTAATTAAAAAAAGGAAAATTTTTAATTTGGAAAACTGCCATTATTTTTTTTACCATTCTACGTTAAAGTTTTCATTTTAATTTGTAGTATAAATACAGGGAGAGGGTAGTTTATAATCGATGAAGACAAATAGCATTTTGTAACATTGCAAAATCATCAACATCGAAGAAACGCCAATTTATTTTTGAGCAGAACGATTTTTTTTAATGAACTTTGCAAAATTTATGATATAGGATTTTGTAGAAAGTGGAAAATTTAATTTTGCTGGGGTAAAAACGAAGAAAACGATTCGTTTTAGTAGAAAAACGAAACGAGTGTTCGAAAATTTTAGTGATGTTCTGGTACTTATTTAAGTTGTTTATCGAAAATTTTGGGAAAAATTTTATACGAGGGATAAAATTAAAATTCAGTGGGGTAAAATGAAAACTTGAATAAATGGTACAATAAAAAATGGAGAAGAGACAATTTTGGGAGGTTTTTAAATTTGAAAATAATCTGTCACTACAATTTTATTTTTAAATTAATTTCGTGTGGCCAACAGATGATGAGACACTGAATTAAAGGAACTCATTCAGTAAAGGGTGTCTTTTGGGGGTGGGGGAGTGGGGGAATTTTGTGGTGACCTGATGACGTTTACGAAAGCAATTGTTAATTGGGTGTAATGACGTGAACTGAGTGTGATTTTATCGACGAAGATGAAATACTGATGGGTGTGAAATAAAAATTCATTTTGTTGGTTTAAAAAAATTTGGAAATAATTTGTTTCATTTGGGGGACTAGAATATTCCGTAATTTCTTCATTGAGACGTGTCGATGACGCTCAAAAATCGATTGAACCGGTGAATTTCAGTTCAACTATTCTCGAAAATTTGGAGTAATAAAAGAAAGTTCATCATTGTTATCATGACTTCATTGTTATCATGACTTAAAAATTGCTCGAGCTTTTGTCACCGTTACCTGCCTCGGGGATTTTTACTTCCTCTCCAGGAAACATCGGGGTCCGGTCGCTACGAGGATTCGTGGAGGGTTAAGGGATTGGTAGCTTTTTCCTGTTATATTTATGATTATTTTTCCCACCCAAATTTCAGCCAATAGAATTGCACCATTTGTTGATATTTTGTATAGCCTACCTCGAATATCAGCGATAATTTTTTGAATATTTTGGTAAACAAACGACACTTAACCAAATAAACCTCTTTTCATGTCATGGCACAATTCTCTTGGCCGAAATTTGGATAGGAAAAATAATCCCCTGAATACCACTCGAGCTTCAAAATTATAGAATATTTCCCTCAAGGTCCGTTCCTGTTCTAAGAAAAACAATAAATTACGGAAATGGACTAACCAGAGCGGTTAATAGACAGACGATTAATTATTGTCCGCACATACCACGCACTCTCAATAGGGAAATTGAGGACTTGTTAAGGGCAGAGAGAGGGACAGTCTGACGTGACGGCATATTTCCTTTCCGAATTGTCACTGATTATATTCATGTGTTGGATTCCAGAAAAGGAAAAGTATTTACTCTTTTCAAAATCTTTGTTTTGAAACGAAATAATTAAGTACAAAGTTTAACTCCAGCTGACCAACTCAATTCGAGGGTTAGAACCGGAACTGGAAGGAGAAAGGCCCAAGACCTTGGATTGGTCAAAATTAGCGAGGGAACGTCCTTTGAGGGCTGAACTTGGGAGGTAGGGAGACATGAGGGAGGCCAGGTTGTGAGGTATTTGAAGATCTTTATGTACGATTTGGACGGAGGAGTGCAATTAATTAGGAACGCGAGGGATTAAAAATTGTGCGGATTACAGCAATAAATTAATTGGGGAGGCGATTGTGGATGGACCATCTGGTTAACAGAAATAAGGTTTTTGGGGAACTACTCAAGATTATAGTGAGTATACCACACATTAAATTTGCGGAAAAATTCATTGATTATTAATCAAAGGGTTTCATCTCCTCTCATTCCCTTTCTATTCTTAATGACTTTCTGATAGATAATTTTTCTAGAGTCATTGTACAGCTCTGGCAGGAGATGAGGAATGACCGACACTGGGCCGACATTTGGCCAATGCTGGCCGACAGTCGGCCGAATGTTGGCCAGGAGATGGAGAATGCCCGAGGCTGGGCCGACATTTGACCAATGCTGGCCGACAGTCGGCCGAATGTTGGCCAGGAGATGAGGAATGGCCGACATTTAGCCAATGCTGACCGGTAGTGGGCCGACATTTGGCCAATGCTGACCGGTAGTGGGCCGACATTTGGCCAATGCTGGTCGACAGTCGGCCGACTGTCGGCCATTCCTCATCTCCTATTAGGGACCATCTGAATTCGTCGACGGACAACATGGAACTGATCTCCCGTCACTCTTAAACTCAACCGAAGGCTCAATGAATGCCAACAATCGCCAGGAATTGCCTCGAATTGGTCCAATCAAACTACCCCCATTCCCATTCTGCATTCGCCTATGAACCCGCGTTATTAACTGATTATTCGACAGGCGTTAATTACCCAACATGTGATGAGACTGTGAATTCATGGACTGAATCATTCGGCGAAGAGCGTCAGGGGGTTTTCGTCTATTGGGGGTCACTTCATGGGGGCTTGATGATGTTTACATCGTCAGCGGACCATCAACATTGGACAGGACAACTGTTAACTGGGCTAAATGACTTTAACTCGATGTGATTTTGCCGGCGAATCACTAAATTGAACGAATACGAACTAAACTGAACTCAACTAAGCTAATCATATCACATTACTGGGCGTTATTAGCCGAGGCACGATATAAGTGAAGGTTCGGTGATGCCAGAGCTGCAGTACCGGGTGGGTCGCCTCCTGCACTGACCCGTCTCCCTTCACTTTTGGATTAATTTTTCACACTTCGCGGGCCCGACCGCTGATTCACCGACATTTTACCGGGAGTTAAACCTCGCAGATCCAAATATTTGGCGAATCACCGCTCGTCGCTGGCTCCGGGGACGACTCCAGTGCGTCGAATCGCCTAAAATTTTTGGTGATTTATTGATTTACTATCGAATAATCGAAACTGTGAACGGATCGAGTGCATTTTGTGGTTTTGAAGTCATCGGTTTTGTGCTTTCGCGGTTTTTCTCCGGCGATCGGTCGCATCGTCAGCGATCACATCCGAGGCGACGGGTCATTTGAAATGATGTGCGTGCGCACCTTTCCCCCACTTGCGCCACTGACGGGGGGAGGCGCACCTGACTCCTCCCTCTGGCCCCCCCTCTTTTCCGTGATGAGCCGAAGGTCCCGGCGGTGACGATGTTCGGCGACTCCCGGGAGACGACGTCACGGCGATTCGGCGATCGACGAGTCAACACTTCGGGGGATGAAATGATTTTTTTTTTTTCAATTTTAGTGGTTGCGAATTATTGTTGCGAAGTGGTGGGTGATGAAGACGATGGAGATGGGATTTTTCGTCGGGAGATGAGTCGGGCGGAGAATTTATTCGGTCTTGTGATTTCATGGGGTTCAACGGTCATGGCACATCCGCTGGGGACTGCGTGCAACGCGTGACAATGGGGGAAAAATAGAATGAGTTTTTTTATCGTTCGAGCTGTTTACGGCGGGGACTTCCGAGCCCGACCGGCTAATTCAGCGAGTTAAGATCAATTGATATCAATTGACTCAATTGGGGGTAATTGGTCGACGACGGGAGGACTGTGGGATGCGTAGACCAGCGTTCCACCATCATATTTCAACGTACCTGTTTTTTTTTTTTTTTCAGTGGAATTTCTGGGGAATATTTGTGGAGAGAAAAGTCGCAGGAATATTACTGTCGGGGATTAGGATCGAGGTGACAAAAAATGATGGAATAGTGAAATTGTTTGATTCAGATATAACAATTTTTGTTAATATTGTAAATTTTTTAATTTATGGATTGAAATTTTGGATGAAAATTAGACCTCTGGAGGACCAAATGTGGGATGAAATGACAATTAAACATTTTTTAGGTCAAGTTTTGTTGAAAAAGTTGGACAAAGTTACCCTTCGTCCCTTCTTTCACCTCCTGGAGGTCTGACTTTTACTTAAAATTTCTGTTTGTGTACATTTTGTAATTAATTATATGTGGGTTCATAAAATTTACGAAATCGCACTAAAAAAATTGAAGGTTTATAATTTTTTTTATTTGAATTTAAATAAAAAATTAATAGAAATCTTTTAAAAGTTTTCAACTAGATCAGTTTATTTTATTGGACTTTTCTTCATTTTTTACTGTACCAGACAGTGATTTGTCGATAACTCATTGTGATTGGTTGACGATGAGCCCCGAATATATACGATTATTTCCGATGTTCGGCTCCGTCATGGAATCTGTTGCATCAGCCATTTAACGTCCATCATTGGTTCCTCATTACACTTTAAATTTTTATTTTTATTTTTATTTACGAGGCTGATACAAAAGTTTTTCTAAGCTGATAAATAAACCATCCTAGATGGCATAGTAATTTTTCTCATATCTGCAGTTTGCGTCGAGAATGTAAGACAGCAGAGTAATTTTTATCGGAATCACATTATAAAAATTCATAGATTTTTGTCTCTGTGTGAAGGGATTTATTCGAAATATATAATAGAAAAATATGTATATGAATGGGATTGATGCTTCCGGGGATGGGGAATGAAATGAGTGAACAGTAAGGGAGACAGAGGGTCGTATATCCACGAAGAGAAATTTTTACTGGTATATAAACTGCGATTACAGTAAAAATTGCCTATGAAACATTGCATTACAAGAGCATACGGTATTTACTTGAAAATTTCATATGTTTAATAATAAAATTTAAAAGTGCTACAGTTTAAATTTGGAAAAATACGATTGTTTTTTTTTACGATTCAACATCAAACTTTTTATTTTAGTTCGAAAAATACATTTAGTTTAAAATCGTAATCAATTAAAAAAAATTATATTTACTTTAAAATCATTATCGATTAAAAAAAAAACATTTAGTTCAAAATTGATAACAATTTTAAACTAAACCAATTTTTTTTTGTTTTGTATTCTATCTTCTGTCTATACTTGTCTATAAAGACACGTATTTTAAACAACACTATCATGTAACATAACAAAATCCTCATTGAATCAGCGCGAATTTATTTTTAGGCTGAGCAATTTTTCGAAATCAGTTATGGAAAATTCAGTAAATAGTAGTTTATGCAAGATGAGGAATTTAATTTTTCTATGGTAATAAGTAGAAAAACGAATCGAGTCTATCAAAACTTTATTAATATTCTGGTACTTATTTGAGTGATTCTTAGAAAATTTTGACGATTTTGAAAATTTTATACAAGGTACAATATTTAAATTTAATGTGGTAAAAAAACTTAAATAAATGACACAATAAAATAGAGAAGTGATTAGTTTAGGACGTCTTTAAATCCACCTGAAAAAATATCAGTTTTTTATTTAAATTTCTGTATTTGTAGGAACACTTTTACTGCAATTTTCAAATGACTGACTTTTTTTAATTATTCACGAAAGTCGGTAAATGTAAATTAATTAATTATTTGAAAAACTAATGCATAATATCTACGAAATTAATTATTTTTCTTTTTCCCAAAAACATAAAAAAATTGGAATTAAATACTACTTCCAATGTATTACAAATATTCATTACCCCCCAGTAATTATCAAGCAATACATTATTATTATTATATGTCAAGATAAATGTTTGATATAACAATAGCTCGAAAAATCGAAAAATCCTAAAAAATAAAAAAATCGTCGTCTCGATTCCTCACAACCGAAATAAAAACTCCCCGAAGGGTGAGTGCAGGCAGAGATCGGGGTAGATTTCGGGTCAATTACCGACTACTTTTGTCAAGCCCATTTCAACAGAATATGTGGGAGAACCTCGCTGCCCACATATGCTGGCCTAAGATCATGAGAACCAACGTATTTCTATATTAGAATGACCGCCCGCAGTCATTCACCGAGAGACGCAACAACGCACAGCGAAGATGCACCGTATGCGGGATAAACTACTCGTTTCAATTTTAGCTCGAAATATATTTCCTATCGAAAAACATCGTGAGAAATTGAATTGTCCGTGTGATGGGCCGATGGTGGTTGCGGGCTAATCGTACGGGTGTTCTCACGGAGGTATATAATACACTCTGACTCATCCCCTCAGCCATTTAACTTTGGGGTAATTTGTACATTTTTGTCATTCACAATATTCTCATTTTTGTACTTCAAAAAAATTAAATTAAATTTTTAAAAATAAATTAAAATAATAATAATAATAATAATAATAATATTAGGAGTGTGAATAAGTCTTTCCCGTTTTTTTCAAATTTTGAGCCGTTATTGTGAAAAAATGGTTACAAATGAATTATTGAAAGTATTGGCCATCGTCTTCTTGCGTTTGACACGAATCTTCATCAAGCAAAGTCGCCAATTCTTGATCTTCAAAGATTTGCGGCCGCCCGGAACGCTCCTTGTCTTCTACGTCGAAATCACCACTTTTGAAGCGTCGAAACCATCCGCGAACACTTGAATCATCGACACAACCTTCTCCAAAAGCTTCCTGAAGCAATCGATGCGCCTCGGCAGCAGATTTCTTCAAATTGAACCAATAAAGTGAAACTTCCCGCAAATGACGTCGACTCGGCTCAAATTTCGACATTTTCACGATATCAAAAATTTATGATGCGAAAAAATTTCAACTAATGTGTTAGTGTGGAATTGTTGACAGATGAATAAGCTTTGATTATGACATATGTAACCATTGAATACTCGCACAGTATTGGTCGCGGCATCTCTTATAAAAACGGGAAAGACTTATTCACACACCTAATAGTTTACCATAAGAATTCTGATGAATTATTTGTCACTTGGAAATTCATTGAATTATTGTATTTATATTTTTTAAGATAATAATAATAATAATAATTCACGGTAAAAATTAGGAAAAATTATTGATTATTTGGAAGTTCATTAAATTATTTTTGTCCATATTTTTTAACATAATAATAATAACAATAATTCACGGTAGAAATTGGGGAAAATTATTGTTTTTTTGGAAGTTCAGGAAATTCTTTTATCGATGTTTTCTTAACACAATATTGATGATAATAATAATAATTTATTTTCTTTGGAATTACATCTTGTGTTTTACATCTTCTCCTTCTGATGGTCCTTTCTTAAACTACAGATTATAAACGATAAATAATTTTCAACACTTTACGACGGATATTCTAATTATTAGGAAAATGAAGGCACGTGCGAACCTTTAGCTGGGCTTCAGGACATTTAAATAATACGATATTTGTTTATTTGTTGGGTTTTGCATTGAACTCAATACTTTCTCCATTGGTTCACTGTCTCGGTTATTTCGTAATAACAGAGATTTTTTAACATTATAATCGTGCTTTATTTATTTATTTGTTTTTCAAATAGTAATGAAGCGTTCAAGCGGGTCAAGTTGATTGTGTCACTGTCGATTGGTTTTAGGGCACAGAATTTTGGAAACAACGACATGCCCAAGTTTACTTTCTGGCAATTAATCTGCAAAATTAATTATATCGATTAATTATTAATTTGTTGTAATTAATTGTAATAAGTAATTGGCGTAAATTAATTGTAATAAGTAATTGGCGTAAATTAATTCTATCAATTAATTTGCGAAATTATTTTTATTTATTAATTGATAGAATTGATTAATTTGCAAAATTAATTGATAGAAAGTAAATTTGGGGATTTACACTGAAGGAAAAATATGTTATTGAATTTAGGTTTAGTAAGGACAACATGTATATGATAAGTAATTGTGTACAGATCACTGGTTGAAGGGCTTCGGGGAATGGGCCCAATGGGGACATCTTGTAACGTTACGTTATGTTAAAAATAAAAATAAATGGAAACTGAAAAATATATCCAGACCGAACTATTCTGTAAAAATGACGCAACTCACATTCCACTCAACGATTACTCAATCGACCGAATCAACTGGGAGATTATCGTAACATTACGATAATTCAGAAAACATTATCGTGATGTTATCATAATTTTTCACTGACCTTCAGATAAAAATTCCGGAATTTTCAGGAAAAATTGCGTGAAAGTTCTGTAAACGAATCGAGTATGTCCTTTACTTTAATGGCCTTTAATGATATTCTGGTACTAATTTGGGCCATTCATAGAAATTTTTGCAAACGATTTTCTAGAAGCTACAAAATTAAAATTTACCATGAAAAAAAAAATTTGAAAAAATTCCAATAAAAGTGAGGGGAGACACCATTGAGACGTTTGTAAATCCAAATATGATCCGCCCCTGCAATGCTGCCATAGTAGTTTTTCCTTTAAATTTCTTTCCGTGTACAAGAAATTTTGGTGTGAGAAAATTTACGCCAGGAAAATTTCGTCCGAGAAATTATGACCAGGAAAATATTTCCGAAAGCATTTTTCTCCTGCGTGTCAACGACTCACTCCAGACGATCGTTGTAAAACATTGAAGATCGAGTATGAAAATTTAATCAACTGAAATAAATAAAGAAACAAATGTTGTTGATTATTCATCACGCCCACCCCCTGATGAAAAACTCACCTGATTGAAGGAATTAATAGACAGAGGAAGAATAGTGCCACAAGTGATGCTGACAGGCCGCAGGCAGTTGCCAATAATAAAAATCAGGCTCTTCTTGCTGGTGAGGGTTAGTGAAGTCCACTCCATGCAGTATATTTGGTGCACCATCTTGTGACTCTGAAAAAAACCGCAATCGATCATTTCATCTCGTTCCTATTCACTGCATATCTACACAAGTCTCTGGACACGGAGAATAACAAATCCTGAAAAATGACGCGCCTGTTCCGTAATTTTCCAGTGAAAAGGGTATTCGGTAAAATTACGTAGCAGTTACGCATTTTTTCATTGAACTTTCCATAATTTTCCTGAAATTTCACTGAGATAGTGCGTAACTATTCCGTAATTTTTACTGATTTTTTTCATCCCAATTTCAACCAATCAAATGGTGGAATTTCCCGTCACGTGGTACAAGTGAAACGGTTTTGCTTCGGATATTTTTCGAATATTTCCCTGTTTGTTGCTGAGCAATGAAAATATCCGATAAACAATTTGTACGCGTTTCAAACCCCAAAACTGTCATTAAAAAAAACCAAGTTCAAAGACTTTACCTCGACATGAGGAGATTTGGAGGAGAATCCTTCGACGTTATTGATCAAGAAATAAAAAAAAATGTTCCTAATGATACGGTGAAGACAAAAGCCACAATTTTTGTAATCAATTCTCTCCATTTTGTGCAGACAGAAAATATACGATGGAGACGCCACAACTACGAGTGAAAAACCATATCATATGACGTGAAATGCCAGAACTTTAATTGCTTGAAATTGGAATGAAAAAAATAATCGAGCCAAATACCCCTCGACCTTCAAAATTAATCGGATATTTCAGTAACTCATTTAAACATATCCTATAATTCTAACTTTACATTTTTTCCTATATTGTTGGGACTCTGTATGTGTGCACGCGATTATTTTATATATTCAGTACCGTGGCATTTGAAGGAATAGTTATTAAATTGTATAAAATTCCAAAGCTCATCTTCTAGGACATATTGTAAAAGAAATGTTGGCCGCATGTGTCCTTCACTTATGCCACGCCATAAAGTCCCGTTTAAAACAAAGGGTCAGGTAATACCATAACCTAATTGTTAACTACTTTAGTTTGGATCGGTTTATACAACCAAATAATAAGAAAATTTAAACTTAATATGGGTCCCTCTTGCCAGAAGAAGTAGGCGAGACCCTGAATGGGTTTGTAAAATGAGTTTTGAGTTTGTTACATTCGAACATTGGAAGGAACAAGTAGTCTCTTCTAATCTATTGTCCACAATACGAACTTGGTACAATAAACTTTATATCTCACAAGTGCAGCATTCCCTTTATTATTTCAAGGCGCCTCCGTCTAATTTCGCGTGCACAACATATACACGATTTCAACGAATGTGTGAGGGTTTCGTGTCACATGCCCTTACGCTTCTAAACATATATTAATCTTATTTTACGGTGTTTTTACTCTGTCATGTTATACTTTAATATGACATGACAAAAATTTGGGTTAGTCAGACACTTGTTTTTTCAGTGTTTATAACCTTACTTCCACCATTACGTGACTCCCAGAAACACAGAGGATGAATATTTGTGATAGCATACACAGCAAGTACATGACGACGATGGGAAAATCGGGGCTGATCAGGTCGATCTGCACTAGTCGGTAGACGCTGACACAAAGTACCGTTGAACTTATCAGAAATTGTAAGCAGATTAGGGAGTCAAAGATTCGATTGCATTGCTCTGCAAAACTGATAAAGCATTTTATTAGTAATAAGACACCCCTGGAAAAATTTAATATTAATTTTTTTTAACAAATTTGAATAAAGGATAGAAATTTTCTAAAATGTTATGAATATTTCTAGTTACGGTTGACAAGTTATCTAGAATGTTTTTTTATTTTTAAACTTATTGTTTAAAGTCCTCAAATCTAGATGATTTATATACACTGTAAATAAACTTATTTCAGGGGTTTAATTACACTGAAGTTGAGATACTATTTATTTTGTCCAGTCTTTATAATGACGTTGTGTAAAGTTCTGAGTAATTTTGAGTTTGTTGATTTTAACAGAAAAGAGATTAAGTTGTAATTCGGTGTTTCATCGTCAACGCAAAGAAGGAGAATTTGAAGATGAATTTTTATTTTTTGTGTATCGTCATAATCATTAGAGCAACAGAAAAGAGAAGGACGAAAGGCAGAGGGAGGAGGAATCTTCCATCACAAATTACTATCGAAGAACGTTCAATCTGAGAAATTAAAGAAAGAGCACGTTGTATCAATAAAATAAATGTTTCAAACTTTTACTGGGTATTAATATTTATAATTGAATTCCCGGCAAAAAAACCGTCTTGACAAAATGTTGTAAACCCATTTGTTTACAAGATAATTGTCAAAACGTGTTTTTTTATGGAAAAATCCCGAAAACCACGGGCATCCCCCTTGGCATTCCGCAGCTAATTGTTTAAATATTAATTATCTCATAATGCAGGAGGCCTACAGTATTTTGTTAAGAGACCTTTCTTGTTGTAAATTTAATTTGCAATAAAAAAGATCTCTTAACAAAATACTGTAGGCCTCCTGCACCATGAGATAATTAATATTTAAACAATTAGCTGCGGAATGCCAAGGGGGATGCCCGCGGTTTTCAGAATCTTGTATTTTAATAAATAATACTAATGTAAATAATAATCGGTTTTTAATCACTCCAGCCCCCCCCCCCTCCCGCGAAAGGATTGTCTTGCAATATCTCCCCCCCCCTCTCTCTCTCTCTCTCTCTCACTCTCACTCACTAGCGGAATGGAACGTCCGGCCGAGGAGAAGGGGAAGCACGCACACTGCTTACCCGCGGCACACGGACGGAGAGCCGCGCAATGCTCGCGCCCCATTGGTCGTTCTTTTCACCCCCATATCTCTGCAGGGGTGCGTCCGAGCGAAAAGTGGAAAAGGACTTTTCTGCTCAGAATCACCCCCAAAATATGCCTGGTCAGAATCGACACACTTAATCTGAGCACCCTGTATACATATATACTAGCTGACCCGGCAAACGTTGTTTTGCCATATAAATAATTTCCTAGGAATTTCGTTCTCATTCCTACTCTGTGCTGTTTACTGGGTTACAAGTGACACCTGTAGACATCTGGCGGGGATAACTAATTAAATGACGATTGATCAGTTTTCGACCGGAGAGGATAAATGATTAAATTACTAAAATGGCTATTAAAAAATAAAGGTTGATCGTAGAAGGCTGAAAATTGAGGATTGTATGTATTTTTGTATGTTGTATCATAAAAAAATAGAAATTAAAAATTTTGTCTAAAAAATAAAAAAAAAATTTAGGGGTAGACTACCCCTAACATTTAGGGGGATGAAAAATAGATGTTGGCCGATTCTCATAGATACCGGATAAGCACAAAAAATTTCATCGAAATCGGTCAAGCCGTTTCGGAGGAGTATGGCAACAAAAACTGTGACACGAGAATTTTATATATTAGACTAGAAGAAGAAGATATATATCCGTGATCCATTTTGCTTCCGAGAGTCCGTTTTACCCCCTTGCCCCCTCCCTTTCTGCCCTCCTCTCTTATTTATTAAAGAAAAAAAATTATTTCGAATAAAACTTTTCCACTAAAAAAAAATATATAATTTTGCCAATCATATTTGCTTTAGACAAACAAATGCCCGAACTTTCTATGGGAAAATCCGGTTTAAATTCATGTCAGAAAAATATTTAATTAGCAAAATTATATTTTTTTGTCAGTGTCACCGTGCAGACTCAACTGTAAAATACGAAGATGATGCCTCACGCACTTTGCCAATTGATTTTTCTCCCGTTGTTCAATATTTTTTTCAATGGTCCCACGCAACTTCGGTAGAAGCTGGAAGCGGTGCCGGAGAATGGCGAATTGCGAGCAGAGCTGCATTATCATTCCGTACACCAGAGTGTCGCAGGCTGCGTTGGTGGAGGCGCCGTAAGCGTGAGCGATAATTTGATGCAGATATGCACTCCAGAATCCTAGAGGTGTCAGCGTGCTGTAGGGGTACCAGGCTTTGTACGGGAGGATTCCTCTCGGAGCGTCTGTACAGAAACTCGCACCGGTCACCATGACAGTTGTCACTGCAGAGAGCATTGCGTACGCTGAGGCGGTTGATTTATGGAATGAAGAGCAGTAATCTAATTTTTTTAATGTTATCTCTTATTAAGAGTGCATGGTATGTGCGGACAAAAATTAATAGTCTGTCCATAGATGTGTTTAGTTGATATCAGTATTTTATAGTTTTTCTTAGAGCAGTACCAAAATATTTAGAATAATTTTAATAAACAGAACAGTCCTCAATTTGTCTATTGAGAGTGCGTGGTATGTGCGGACAATAATTAATCGTCTGCCTATTAACCGCTCTGTTTAGTCCATTTCCGTAATTTATTGTTTTTAACATAACAGGAACGGAATGTTTAGAATAGTTTTACTCATCATAATAGTTCAATAGTAGTTAATTTCAATCAATAAAAGTTAATAAACAGAAACAGAGAAGGAGAACAAAGAAGTGAGTGAACAAGGGCCTTTTGTCAAATGGGTCCGGAGTGTGAAAACATTGGTCACTAAGCGTCAGTCGCTGGGGAGATATCATAGGAGCAAGATATCCTGTTTCATTCCTTCCCTCGATAGACGAAACGAAATAATTAAGAGAAAAAGAACAATTATTTTTATGTCGTCGTCATTCCATATTCAAGAACTTAGAAAGAGCCTCGCTAACTCCCACTCCTCGTATAAAATTTCAATAGCGAAGAAAAAATATTTCCCCAACATTCCCCAACCGGGTGCCATAGGGCATTCCCCAAGACCAGATGTGTAGATTTTTCTCAAAATTTTAGGTGGTGTCAACTTGTATAATTTCCAGTTGGAATTTATGATGACCAAATCGGCTTCTCATCCCAAACGAATCATAAAAACTATCGCGACAAATTCAGTGAGTAATAAAATATTTCTCTTCAATTTCCTTCTAGTCATTTAACGACATAACCCCTTGCAGCTGCCTTTGTTCTACTATGAAGACGTGCAGGTCGACAAAAGGGAGTCAGTTAGAACTTCAGGATTCTTCCGACAACATTAGTGGCAATTTCTAAGTTCTTGAGCCACTTATACTTGTGAAAAACAAAATCCAATTTTGTGTAAACAAGACAGTCACCGTTTGAAAAGTAATAAAAATAAAAGTGAGTTCTATATATTGTGTGCACAGTGATTAAACCCATCAGTGAGAATTTATAGACAATTGCATTAATTGTGTATTGTAAAAAAAGGGAAAGTGAATTTAGTCTTATATTCTTTTGAGTGAAATTACTTTACGAGCACAACATATAACCTCTGCGTGCGATAAAGAAAGAATTCAAGTTCATAGTCAAGTCGTTTTGGTATTATTTAGCTAATCCCTGTCCATGATCCAATATTTCTAATTACAAAATCGAGTATTGTGTGTGTTAAAAAGCGTAATTTTTGTAAGATTTTTAGAGGAAAAAATGGCTGCATATTTTAATTTGAAATTTAGGTATCACAAGAGTTGAAGATCACACAAATTTCAACTGAAAATTCAATCTATAACTGTGAAACCGATTATTATTTATCCGAGGCGAGACGTACACTTGTCACACCGAGCGCTGCAAACTTCACAATCCTCCACCTATCGTCCTCATGTCATAATCTACTATAAACTAACTACCATATTACTTAACAATAATCCGATATTCTAAACCAGTGTCTCGCAAACTGTGTGCCGCGGCACACCAGCGGGACGGGAGACCACGGCACACCCGCGGGAGAATGTTAAGTGTGCCGCAAAAGATTTTCCAAGTTGCACTAGATATTCTGAGATTAATCTAAAAACCAATTTCTGATAACTATAAAATTACCCAAAAAATAGTCATTTAACTTTAACTAAATTAGCCAGAACGCAAGTACTCGTATTTGCCCTCCCAAACTTTGTCGTAACAACAAGATGCACAAGCGAGGGGGTACGAATAATGCAAATTTGTTCCCAGAAACAAGCCCATCCATCACATTAAGCTTAAAATAAAAATATCTTCCTTTCTACTGTACCAAATATTAATTAATGTACCTATTTGTAAAACAAATTTTTTAAATTATTTTTAAATATACATTTTCTTCCGAAAATTTATTTAGCTTAGTGTGCCGCGGAAAAAAAATTCCTCAGTTAGCGTGCCGCAGACTAAAAAAGTTTGCGAGACACTGTTCTAAACTATCCCTGAAGTCAATTTATTTAACACAATTGGAGACAAATACATCGGTTCAGGATAAAACGGACATTAAAATTGACAATTAGGACAGCATAAATACTTATTGAATCGTTTGCTGGTAAATATTTTGGATCCCGGCCTCCTCGGGCCCGTCGCTCCCACAGGGCCGACCCCGAAGGATCGCAATGAGACCTAATATTTTCCCCCGTTTTACGAGAACAGTCGTCGCCTTGGCACACGCTCCAATCATCGAGAGGAGGATCACCAGGTGGTTGATGGTGTCGTTGGCACTGTCATTGGAGGTCACCAGGTAGATCACCTCCGAGGCGATGCTGCTGTAAACCGTCAGGACAACGAGCGAGGAATAAAGGCCATAGGCCATGCGAGTCACCTCGGAGAAGGGCTTCACCGGTCGCCAGAACCCAATCGACTGAAGAATAACAAAACTGACCGGGAGTAACTGCATATTGAGAATGTCAGGGGCATTGAACTGTGACTGGTCGCTTACGAGACGGACAAATGACAATCGTTTGTCCGTAGTCTTGGGAAATTTTGCAACACGACGTTCCCCTTCGAGAGAATTCCCAATGACATCTCTGGGAAAAAACGGGGGAGACTCGACCGGAGGAGTTTTTTATTCATCAATGAGTATCGCCGAACGTTTAGCGTCGCAGAAAGGAGGGAGAAATTGTTAAAATGTTTCTGCACTGGGAATTTTTGAGTTGACAGATCGATATTCGAGTCGGAGAAGAGGCAGTTGATTCTGCGATGGGGGAACGACAAAGGGGAAGAGTAAAGTTGATGGAAATATGGGATGTTTGAAAGGTGTCGTCATGGACACAACTTCTGCCGTCGCAATAAGTCTAGATGGAAATGAGATCTGATGAATATTATTTTTTGTGGAATATTCGGAAGTATTGGGTGGGTTTTTAAGAATTGTAAGACGCGGTAATCGGTAAGAATTAAATATATTTATTCAGACCGAGGTGTTGATGTGTACACCTTGAGAGCTAAGGCTAATCTGCTTCGCGACAACGGTGGATAATGAGATCACCCGATCAGGAATGTCCGAAATAACAACAAATTGTCACGAGGTGACGTATAGGCAGGTTCTCGGTCGGTTGCTAAGCCGGCCGAATACGATGTATGAAATATTCTCCATGATAGGAATTAATAATAATAATAATAATATAAATAGCTTTGCTACATTTTTTATTAGGAAAATCATATCGAGAATATTCCAATGGTGAATTTTCGCTATTTTTCAAAGTGTTTTTTTAGACATATTTAGTATATTTATTGTTGGGTTCCAGAAAAGTAAAAGTATTTACTCTTTTCAAAATTTCTATTTTGAGACTAAATAAGTACAAAGTTTAACGCTAGCTGACCAACTCAATTTGAGGGTTAGAACCATTCTGCCTGCTTAGTGTTGGAACTCGGTTTTTGAAAATACTCAGTGAGTGAGTCGGAGGGTTGGAGGAACTGGAAGGAGAAAGGCCCAAGACCTTTGATTGGTCAAAATTAGCGAGGGACTGTCCTTTGAGGGGTGAACTTGGGAGGTAGGGAGACATGAGGGAGGCCACGTTCTGAGGTATTTGGAGAACTTTATGTACGATTTGGACGGAGGAGTGCAATTAAGTAGGAATACGAGGGATTAAAAATTGTGCGGATTATAGCAATAAATTAATTCGGTCGTGAAGTGGTAAACTAGGATAAGTGCAGAAATCCGAATTTTTCAGGAGAGCTGAAAAACGGTTTGCAGCATTGTAAGGAGGATTTTCACGCATCTAATGATGGATATTTATTTATTGCTTTAGTATTTGTTAATAACGATGGCACCAAGACTTTGTACTAGATTTGACGCCTAATTCACGCACTTATCCTCACTGTCATGATTGGCAACAAAAGATAAGTCAACTTATCTTCCTTGGCAATAAAAATGGAAAGCAGCAAGTCGTGTAAAAATAGTAAGATAAGTCAACTTATCCTTTCTCCGCAACTCAACCTCCGAGGATATGTCAACTTATCTTCATTTGCGCTGTCATAATGTCACTTATCCTCCTCATTTTTGTTCGATACTGGCACCAAAAATTGATTTTCAGCTAAATCCTTTTGTGAGGACCTCCGGAACAATGTTATGCTTCAATTTAAACAAAAAACCCATTTTCAAAAAAATGCACTTATCCTAGTTTACCACTTCACGACCGAATTAGGGAGGAGATTGTGGATGGACTATCTGGTTAACAGAAATAAGGTTTTTGGGGAACTACTCAAGATTATAGTGGGTATACAATTTATATTTATTTATGTCATGTATACCTTGCTCGAGTTTTTACATTGTATTTGCGGTAACATGGGCTGACTTCCTCTCCAACGGTGTCGCATTTACCCCATGATCTATACCCGACGTAAATACTCTCCTGGTGAAGGATTGCGACGCTCTGAAGTTCGGAGCACAACAGATCATAAATTAGTCCTTTTCTGGAGACTCTTTCAATCACGTCATAAACTTCGTCGAGTGATTTTTGAAGATAAACAGAAAAGCTGTGTTATAATTTTCCAATATTAAATAATATCACAACAATGAACTTTAATATTTTATTCATCACACGCAGAAGGTATATCTTTCTCATATGATGTCTCCAGATCAACTGACTCTCATGTGAAAATGATAATCTGTCGAATATGATAAACAGATGTCCTCCGTATTTTATTAAGGGGTTATTTTCATGTGAACGCCTATATTTTACCACTTTTTCGGAATTTTTTTTTGTGCGACAACAAACTTCAATCATGTTGATTTTTCAATATATTTTTATTTGTATTTTTAAATATACGAAAAAAATTTTTTTTCTCGTTTTTTACATTTTTAACATATATATTTTTTAAGTCAAAGTAGTCTCCAACAAAAAAAGGTAGTTCACTGGTCAAGGTGATAGCGGCTGTTCATGTTGTCTGACATAAAAAAATCGAATGGATTATTATTCAGTAGATCTGTGGCTATCGTCCCTACCAAATATAATCAATTTCATTAAAAACAAAAAAAAATATCGAACTTCAAAAAAAAAATCACGAAAATCTCCTTCTTTTTCGTTACAAATCGTTTAAAAAAAATATGAAGATATTGTCGAACATAAACAATTGTGGTAGGGACGATAACTATAAATGAGTAGAAGAACATATGTAAATTTTAAAGCAATCGGTTGAATACTTTTTCTTGTAGGACCTTGACCCTTTCAGAAAATGATGATTCGAGAAAAACGCGTTTAAAGTTGAAAGCCTGGTAGACAATCGCTTACGACACGTCGGCGACTATGAGCTGTAACTTATCAAATACTATGAATTTCGGTCTGAATTTTTCACAGCATGTTTTCAATAGGTTTTACTGTCAAAATATCAAAAAAAAAAAAATCTATTTTTTGAAGTGCTCACATGAGAATAACCCCTTAAGATAGTACTATGGCTATAAGATTATATTATAGTCGTAGCGTAGGTGCTATTTCTGGAGAAACCCCGCAAATAGACATGGATTGGTACAGCGTAACAGTCAAGATGTGAGTCTTAACCCCCTCAAAATTCAGTCTGACATCGGACACGGATATTTTCGCATCGTTAATCACCGTCTGTTTCAAACGTTCGTATCGAAATTCAACTGCGTAGTTATTCCATTTCTAATAACTTCAAAATTGTACATCAACATATTTAATTACGCTCGCGTTAATTAATTAGGTATCAACGAGTTTAGTCTCCAACAAAACCCTGTATATAGTGTACATTTATCATTAACGATCATTAACCACGAAGTGATCTTAATATTCCGTCTTCAAGTATTGTTTCCAACACCCACAACCACACTTCCGATTTTCCAACGCCCGACCACCCAAAAGGGACATTCCCCAGCTAAACACTTATTCGATCCTTGAATTATTAATACACAATAAGAGAAAAAAAAAACAAAAAAAAATTTGGTCCTCAAAAAAAGCTGTGACAAAAATTGAACTATCCCTGTTCGATTCCGATGTTGGATATAGAAAACTGAAATGGTGTTCCGTATTTCCGGTTCAACTTTCAATTATCCGTTTCAATTTTCAAAGTCGCGCAATAAAATAATTATTTTTGTTTAGCGTGAATCCTTACCTTTAAAGTGCTAGGCACGTCTGTTTCATTGAAGGGGTTGAGGATCAATATTGAAGCAAATTCTCACACAACTGAGTAATATTGATTGTATTTTTAACAATATAATTGCAAATTCTGCAATGCCCATTATATCTGTAATTCCGAACCACAACGTATCAAGGTATCTGTTGGAATATAAGGAACAAAATTATTGAGAAAACACTTTTATAATTCAATACTACACTTTAATATATTGTTCTGACTCTACTTGTCAAGAGGACACTGTACGCTCTATGAAATCTTAGAAGAGACTAAAAACTAAATTACTAGTCAGGCCCCAATTCACCTGTAATTAGAGAGGACAATAAATTTCACACTCCCTGAAACTTCACTGAGAAATTCCATCTAGACCATATCTGGTTACCACATGGTTTTGGGGAAACCCCTTTGGAAAAGTTCAGTTTGACGTCGCTTTGACGTTTAAACAAACTCTTCGCGATATAAGAGTAAGACAAAATGAAACAAGCCAAAGTTACCAATTAGCCTGATTTAAGTTACTCACTGTTGTAGTTGTTGACACACTCCCTTCTGACCACTCGCTTCCGATTCCTCTACTGGTCTTTGTCTTTTTATTAAATTAATTAAATTTATAAATAATTATTTATTTAAATAATTTATTTAATAAATGATTATTTATTTAAATTGAGTCCTTTATCTCCCTCTTAAACTGTAACCATAACGTGTAATTTTGCAACTCGTCGGACGGTACCCTGTGAGATAATTCTTTAAAGACATTAATCGCAGAAATAGTGACTATACAGGTGTGCATATTTGCGATTAAGTTTCCCGATACTCGAAACAAAAGATAAGCGTCGGGCAGAGTTACTGACTGATTCCGCAATCAAGTATCTAAGGTTCACGAGGAGTTCACCCCCTGGTGTGATCGTTTTCGATGCTAACTGTTGGGACCCTCCATGTGTGTGCGTGATTATTTTATTAGGAGTGTGAATAAGTCTTTCCCGTTTTTTTCAAATTTTGAGCCGTTATTGTGAAAAAATGGTTACAAATGAATTATTGAAAGTATTGGCCATCGTCTTCTTGCGTTTGACACAAATCTTCATCAAGCAAAGTCGCCAATTCTTGATCTTCAAAGATTTGCGGCCACCCGGAACGCTCCTTGTCTTCCACGTCGAAATCACCACTTTTGAAGCGTCGAAACCATCCGCGAACACTTGAATCATCGACACAACCTTCTCCATAAGCTTCCTGAAGCAATCGATGCGCCTCGGCAGCAGATTTCTTCAAATTGAACCAATAAAGTGAAACTTCCCGCAAATGACGTCGACTCGGCTCAAATTTCGACATTTTCACGATATCAAAAATTTATGATGCGAAAAAATTTCAACTAATGTGTTAGTGTGGAATTGTTGACAGATGAATAAGCTTTGATTATGACACATGTAACCATTGAATACTCGCACAGTATTGGTCGCGGCATCTCTTACAAAAAACGGGAAAGACTTATTCACACACCTAATATATATTCAGTATTTTGGCGTTTGAAGCAATAGACAATTAAATTGTATAATCCCAAAGCTCATCTCCTAGAACATGTTGTAAAGGAAATGTTGGCTGCACGCGTCCTTCACTTAGGCCATACCATAAAGTCCCGTTTAAAACCAAGCGCCAGCTAATACCATAACCTGATCATCAACTTCTTTAGTTTGGGTTGGTGTATACAACCAAATTCATAAAAAAAATTAAACCTTAATATGGGCCCCTCTGGCCAGAAGAAGTAGGCGAGACTCTGAATGGATTTGTAAATTAGTTGTGGACCAGTCACATTCGAAGGAAGAGGTAGTCGCTTCTAACCTATTGTCCATATCACAAACTTGGTACAATAAACTTGCGATTTTATACAATTGCAGCATTACCTGTATTATTTTAAGGCACATCCGATTAATTTCGCGTGCGCAACATATACACGATTTCAACGAGTGAGTGAAACCCTCGTATCATAAACATCAAGACAAGACTAATTTCTTTATTTGATGAATCTCGGAAGTGCGATCCTGGTCAATGCCCGTGTGCAGGTGGTACGATGTTGACCCCACATTATTCAGATTTTGTTCATCGCATTTCGTGGATGACGCCGATGTCCGATGTTGAAAAATCGAGGCATTCTGTTTGCGCCATTTCGTTTGACTTTATTTAAATATTTAATTTTAAGAAATGAAATATTATCAAACTCAACACCGAAATATAAACAAAATCAGTCAATAGTCAAAAGTGACATTTCATTTTACCACTTTACTACTGATTTAATACCCTCACCCAAATCGCCACATTTATTTTTCAATGTGAAATGAAGACTCTTCAACAACTCCGAGTTTTTCCATCTTCTGCATTAACGATGAAAGAAATGCAACAACGGTGCATAAGAAATGATTTCCAAGGGGTGGCTACCCCTAGCCCCTTGAGAACTTTCAGCCTGATTATGAATAATATCCAAGTGCCACGTGGAACGGAAAAAAAGGAAACGAATCGAGGAAAAAGTCGAGCTGGACGACAATTCTCTGCGGTAGGGGCTATTGGTCTGACCCTTGGCGATGCTGCCGTACAGTTTTGTCATTCTCCAGGTGTTGGGGTTATGTCGATCGGTGAACTGGCAGGAGGGATGGAAGACGAGGCTCTACGACTGCTACACGTACATCATGTTATTTCTGCTGTACACCAATGCCCTTTTCCAAACGATCTACGTGTTCACGGGCTTCAAGAATATCGATACGCTGATTGATGACTGTTTTATTCTTCTCACCACTATCAATAGTGGATTCAAGGCGACGATTTTCGTGCGACAACGACAGGAGATCGTGGATCTGCTTCGGATTTACCGGAGCCAAATGTGTGTACCGAGAAACGCAGCTGAGGAGTTCATTCGAGACAAATACGATCGGGTCATTCAGTAAGAATTTTTCATTATTTATGGAATTGTGTTTTGGTTAGTTGATGATTTCGAGATTTTGATATAAAAATGAAGGAATTCATGACAATAAATGAATAATTAATGAATTATTAGTTGATAAATAATAGAAAGAGGAATTTCAAATAATAATAGGAGATTGTTTATTCGTAATTGATGAATAATTTACGAATAAATAAATAATAAAAGAGATCTTCTGTGCGATGAGCAATTTATTTATTTGTAAGTGAGCTTCTGCTTTGGGTTTTGATGGATTTGATGGATTATTTTTCCCACCCAAATTTCAGCCAATAGAATTGCACCATTTGTTGATATTTTGTATAGCCTACCTCGAATATCAGCGATTATTTTTCCCATCCAAATCTTGGCCAATAGGATTGCACCATTCGACGTTATTTTATATAGTCAACACGGTATTTCAGCGGAAATTCTTGGAAATTTCACTGGAAATTTTGCATGTTGATATATATAAAAAAAAAACAAATGTTGAAGTAACCCTCAATTGTATCTGACAGATTAAATGGCAATTCGTTGAAAATTATGTCTCATGGTGCAATTCTATCGGCCAAGATTTGGATGCAAAAAATAATCCCCCGAATACCACTCGAACTTCGAAATTATCTGATATTTCCCTCAAGGTTCCCTACAAACAAATAAGCTTGTCAAGTTTTCCAGAAAAATCGTGATTTTTAAACTGGAAAACTTGACACGTTCATGTGTTTGCAACGAACCTACCGGGAAATATCCGATAATTTCGGAGCTCTTGTGGTATTATATGCGATAATTTTTTGAATATTTTGGTAAACAAACGACACTTAACCAAATAAACCTCTTTTCATGTCATGGCACAATTCTCTTGGCCGAAATTTGGATAGGAAAAATAATCCCCTGAATACCACTCGAGCTTCAAAATTATAGAATATTTCCCTCTAGGTTCCCTGCATACAAATGAAGTCGTCAAGTTTTTCAGGAAAAATCACTCGTGCTTCGCACTCGTGATTTTTTAGCCTGAAAAACTTGACTCCTTCATTTGTTTGCAACGAATCTATCGGGAAATATTCGATAATTTTGAAGCACTTGTGGTATTATATGTGATTATTTTTCCCACCCAAATTTCAGCCAATAGAATTGCACCATTTGTTGATATTTTGTATAGCCTACCTCGAATATCAGCGATAATTTTTTGAATATTTTGGTAAACAAACGACACTTAACCAAATAAACCTCTTTTCATGTCATGGCACAATTCTCTTGGCCGAAATTTGGATAGGAAAAATAATCCCCTGAATACCACTCGAGCTTCAAAATTATAGAATATTTCCCTCTAGGTTCCCTGCATACAAATGAAGTCGTCAAGTTTTTCAGGAAAAATCACTCGTGCTTCGCACTCGTGATTTTTTAGCCTGAAAAACTTGACTCCTTCATTTGTTTGCAACGAATCTATCGGGAAATATTCGATAATTTTGAAGCACTTGTGGTATTATATGTGATAATTTGTTATGAGGACTTTTTTCTTCAGCTTTTTTTCTTCTCAACAAAAAAAAATATGATGAAAATTCATTATTTAATAGGAATGATTAGATATGTAAACTATTTTTCAAAAATTCTGTGTTTAACGCTTGTCTGTATATGTCCTTTTGCAATTAATGATACGTGGCTTTGTAAAGTTGACTAAATATCACTAAAATTTGAAGATCTATCATATTTTATTTGAGTTTGATTGAAAAATTGATAGAAATCCTTTGAAAATTTTCTATTTTTAAAAGCAAAAGATAAAAAACTATTAAGTGGACTGTGAACGGAGTTAAATCTACGGGAGTTAGGAATAAACGCACGATCTATGTCAAAACTATAGAAAAAGAGAGTCGATACTCTACGATCTTGCTATCGTCAAAAGAGCTTGAAAACTGAATGTTGTAAAGGAAAATGCCGAGTTGGGTGTTCACATTCTACGTAACCTATGAAGTAAAATTTGGTGAATTTCAATTGGTTAAGAAATATGTGCGGACATTTTCATTTGTCCATCTCTTGTGAGGGTGTAGTCCAGTGGTTCGGAACCCACTTAAAAATGTAGGTCCACTCGTGTTCTCATATGGGGATACGATCATACATGAACACCGCAGCCAAACTATTGATAATATCTATGTGGAAAAACCTAAAACAGCAAAGAGAGCAAGCCGATGAATGAGACAAAAGAAATGCTGGTATGCAATTGCGAGGTACAGCATAGTCGAAAGCTTCACCTACTGATGGTTAGGAGGCAACTCCTTTTTTTTTTGTGAGGGTGTAGTGAGTGGAGCTCCAAAGGTAGAAGGGGAAAGGACCTCCCAAGTTCGGAACATGGTTGTGGCTGAATGGCGATCATAAAGTCATAAATGATCTGCGGGTTGAAGTGAGCAAATAACTTTCCCGACTTGAAGGATAACATAAAACTCAAAAAGTGTCTTAAAATTGGAGAAAATTCCGAAATTTATATTTTCGTTACGTAGGCGCGGAAAGCGCTACCTACTCGACTGGTTTGAGGACCATAGGTTAATAGTAGATTATGGCGTGAGGACGATAGGTGGAGGACTTCACACTCCTCACAATCCTCCACTTTTCGTCCTCATGCCATAATCTACTATTTTTGCTGCAATAAACTTTTGGTTTAAAATGAAGAGAATACCCTAGTAGGAGATGACAAACGGCCAACAGTGGGCCGAGGCTCGGCCCGTATTGGCCGACACTGGGCCAGTATCGGCCGATTGTCGGCCAGTATCGACCGATTGTCGGCCAGCATCGGCCGATTGTCGGCCCGTATTGGCCGATTGTCGGCCAGTTCTCATCTCCTACGTGGGATATTTCCAAATGACGGATTATCCGAAATGTGGCGTTTATGATTGAAGTATTTTGAAGGAAAATAAAAATAAAAATTTTAAGATATATATATTCAAAGACAAATTTGGCAATAAAAGAAATTCTGTCTGAGGGGGAATTGTTGAGGTTCCCTTTTTTGTTTAAATTTAAATTACCCCATCACGATGAACGATTCCACGACGGAACAGTAGGAATGCAAATGTTTTTTAGCACTTATTCATCTTCATAATTATCGCAGGCTTCTAAATTTTTATAATTTTCAGCAATTTGAGCTTATATTACATAAGCTTCACCATGTGCACCGTGACATTCCAGACATACTCTCAATGGCGGCAAGTGGTACCTCGTGGAGAACTTATTTACAAAACATGGCTACCCTATGACAATTCGCGTCCCCTCACCTTCTGGATATCCCATACACATCAAATGATCTGCCAATTCACGGATGCCAGCGTTAGTTGCACGTACGGTGTTATCGTTGCAGCGTTGATGATTCATATAACTGCGCAATTTGTTATTCTCAAACATCGCTTTGAGAACCTAGCGGCGTCCCTGGGGTTCGGGGACGCGAATGGTAGAGGGCTCTCGAAAGCGAGAGAGAATGATCAGCACGAGGAGATCGTGAGCATGGAGAGGGAAAAACTGACCGAGTGCATCAAACATCATTTATTTATATTCGAGTTGAGTATATGATCTTGGGAATTTGATGATTTGTGAAATATGTGAACTGCTGAAAAAGCAAAAATGAATTTTCGTAAAAAATTCGTTGAGAGAAAATTTTTGTGTAGGGGTTTGCCCTCAAAATTTTTGAAAAATAATTTGACATGAAAAACAGCGCAAAATGATAGTTTTTTTTTTATCGTATGAAACTTTTGTTTGACGATCATTTTCATTCCTAGTTATTTTCAAAAATTTTAAGGATAAACCGCAACACAAAACTCTTTATTGGTGGATTTTTTACAAAAATTCATTTTTTACAAAAATTTATTTTTGTTTTTTTTTCAGCAGATTTCAGATTTTTTTTTCAAAATAAAAAAAAAAATTATATTTTATGAAGTTTCTTTGTTAAAATTGAATTTAAAATTCAATTGAATCGAGTTCATTTCTTTTTTTTGCTTTTGTCAATGTTCTCAACACATTCAAATCTACTGTTGGTAACACTTCAATGTCGTACGCACATTTGAGGCTCCATTCAGGTGGATCAGTGCTGCCAATACCGCAAATTGATTCTCACAATTTCATAACGTGAAGTCGGCAGAATTTGAATATGAGACCATTTCTATGCGCGTATTTTTAAAAGTATTGATCCGAAAAACGTTAAAGCTGTACAAATCAAAAGACCACAGACACTTCTATATAACTACGGCCAATATCATAATCCATTGTCCACTGCTCGACATAATTATCAAAAATCATTTACACGGTGTATCGTTTGGAAGACACTTCCGAACGTCGTGGTAAACTTTGTTCCTATTTATAAAAGCAGAAGCACATAAATGAAGTTCATCCGAGTCGAAATCGCGCAAGGTCTTTCCCATTGGCTAATTAAATAAATGAAGTTTCACGTTAGTCGAAAAGGCGAAAACGTTCGTGTTCCTAAAAGCATCCATTGTGAATCAAGTTACCTCTCTCATCATATTTATAACCAACGACTTTCACATTCGTTCTTTTACGGTGTGATCACCCTTCATCAGTCTATGAAAGCACAAGCACATTAATTAAATTAAATTAACCACAGAAGTCATCGACTAACTTCATGTGTAAGACTTTCTCCTAATTGGTCAATGTGTTTGAGGCGGCAAATCAAAATAGGGGGCGTAAAGCGAGCATTCGGTCTCGTCGGATATTAAAATGGATGGATAAAATACTCGAAAACACAACACTCTTGATGTTAATAAAAAATATATTTGGTTGATTATGGATTGTACAATATCACAGTGGACTGTATTGGCTAGGAGCCGGATAGCTCAGTTGGGAGAGCACCCGATGCATAATCGGAAGGTCCCGGGTTCAAACCCCGGTCTGGACTATCCATTTTTTCAGTAATTTTTCTTGCAAAAATCATATGGAGAATTATCCTGTTCCCCTTCCTACCTCATCCAAAAATCCTATCCAACGATTTCCTTTGACGTCACAAGAAATGTGGAACGCTATATAAACTTCCCGTCTTGATGATAAAAATGAATGATGGTTGATGAATGATGGTTGAACGGTTGATTGTAACTGACTAAAAATGAGCAAGTCGCAGCTTTTATATCCAACAACAAATGCTGTGATCGGCTCAGTATTGTAAAATTGGGGAATTCCCGGATTAACTAAATATTAGAAATCTAACACTCCAAATATTGGGACTCATAAAGTTCAGGTTGGGTCAAGATCCCCTGGGACGCTGATGATGGTCATGGGGACAAGGCATATAGTGACATGGGATTAGGAATTTTAATGTAGTGGAGATGATTTTATGAGAATACACTCAAAAAGGAAAAATATGGCGTTTAGCGCAAATAACAGGAAATAAGTGGGGAAAATTGAGGCATAGATGTTCCAGTAATGAAATGTATAATCCTAATAAGACACAAAATCAAGAAAGACTTGATATCACGACTCAACACACAGAATGAAATTTTGGATAAAAATTAGTCCTCTAGCGGACGAAACGTGGGTGGAAATGACAATGAACTATTTTGTAGGTCAAGTTTTGCGACAAAAAGGAGACTTGGGAGGCTATGTTTGTGATAAAACTAACTTTCGTCCCTCGTTTCACCCCCTCGAGGTCTAATTTTTACTGAAAATTCATTTCTATCTAGAGATAGTCCCTAATTTCTATAATCATTCATCTAAAATCCTCCATTTTCACTCAGAAAATGCGACGAAACAGAATTCCGTTATAATAAAATGGGGAACTTGCATGATTTTTTTTTATTTTTTTTTTACATAGTTAATGGTCCTAATAATAGATTTTTCATGAAAAATCATTTAAAAAATCGTTTAACAATTAATTATCGATTGTTCAAAAAGTGAAATTTTCAAATGCTCCAAAAGTTGTCATGACGTCATCAGGCGGGTCCTATACTTCCGCATGTGGCGCCATCTACCGGATCATAGATTCCTACCGTCGGTATATCAAATTTACCTAACCTTAATTGATTAAACCTATTTAAACTGATTTAACCTTAACTGATTAAAACACTCACAAATACTCCAAAATGTCAAATGACAGTAAAAAAGTTAAAAAACAACCATACAAATATTGTTTTGTACCATCGTGTGCGAACTCAACTGTGGCAACACCGAATAAAGTGTTTATAACAGTTCCTGCGTGCAAAAATATTCGATAATTGTGGTCTGAAGCCGCAGGTTATTCTCACCCATTACTGGGCAGAAGTGACATTTAACAATATAACCTCTACTGTATGTTGACACCGGCTGACGTTTAGAAAAATATCAGTGCTGTCATCTAGCGGCTGCAATAAGAACCCGGAGTCACCGCCTGATGACGTCACGAGCGTTAAAACATGGTTCAAAATTATGCAATTTTCGATTGATTGTTAAAAAAAAACTGCAATGTGTTAGAATGCATTTTTCATTGGAGAGTATTCCATAGGCGTCAAACTATTTATTAATACATTTATTTCTCAAATCTGGGCCGCATGCAAGTTCCCCATTGTATAGACCTCTCGGCTAGAAAAAAAAACTCACATTACACAGATGTCGCCCTCGGCTTCGTCTCCGCCAACAATTTCACGTGATCTGAGAGATTTCTTTTCTAGCCTAGGTATATAATCCATTATTCATTTACATATAGATGTTATACGACGAACGAAAATATTACATTTTGTTTATTATATTTAAGCACTATATTATCTGATAAATGATCCGCTTTCAGATGCGTGGAGACCTCCAATGACATTTTCAGTGCTACCATCCTAGGCCAGTACATGGCGAGTTCATTCATCCTCTGCGGAACAGTCTACAAAGTATCAAAAATGGCTAGTTTTGATTCTGCTTTGATCGGCGTCCTCATGTATTTGGCGTGCATGCTCTTCGATATATTTTTACCGTGCTACTATGGCCACAAGGTCACTACTGCGGTAAGGACATTTTCCTTCAAGTACACGGAGAAAAAAGTCACAAAAAATTACTTTTTTGTCACTGCTGCCACCAAAGAGCATTGACTGAAGTGGAGGCTCAGTTCCGGGGGTTTGAGTGACCCCAGCGGCATCGTAGTACCTCACCCCACAAGAGGCATAGGCAAGAGTTGCGAATCAAGAAACCATTCGATTGTTTTGTCCAAAAGTAAAAAAAAAATTGGTAGAACCGGTCCCGGTAGTAGAGTTTGGAATGACGCCTCCCGAATCTCCTTAACTTTGAATGAAGCATCCTCATATCCACCTTTCTGCTCATCCTAATGTCATCTAATTTCAATGGAAAAAAAGTATTTCAATGACGCAGAGGACTGCACCTCCATTTTTAACTGGTCCCTCTGACAGCGAAACTGTTATTGAGGAATTGTTGAATGGGCTGATGGGCAGACACCCAGTTTAGCTATTTTTGTGTAGACGGTGCTCCTTGATAAGTGGAGTGCTTGAGTTGCTGTCAGCCACCGCCTGATCTAGTGACAGCGAATTTAGTTTTCCTGCGATGACTCCATAGCAGCTGGATGGTTGCAGAGCTGCTGACGCCTCCCAACTTTGTTGCCAAAATTACGGCTCACTGTTGCTGCTGAGCTTAGCTGAAAGCTCCTGGAAGGCTGCAGTCAGGGCTTCCAGGGATTTCTCGAGGGAATCTAGCCTATACTCCACCGTCGAGTTGTTAGGAACAGTACCTGATTGAGTGGATGGTGACGTTGCGTGGTTGTTTGCCATGACCTGAGAGCCTTTATGGTTTTCCATGGCTATGTCAGCGACCTCGGCCAGCTGGTCCAGAGTGCTGTTGTTCTTCACGGGCTTCAGTATCCTGCTCACGAGATCAGGCAACAACGCCAGCCATCTGCTGCGGAGGAGGTCTTCGGATGCTGTGTTGCCAGCAACCGTCCTCATTTCCCTGAGAAGTTCACTGGGCTTCCGATTTCCGAGCTCAAGTTCTGCCAAAAGTTTCTGGAGTCGAGCCTCAAAAGAATCGGTGAAGCGTTTAATTAGGCTACTTTTCAAAGAGCAATACTTATCTTGCGCAGGGGGTGCCTTGAGGACGTCGGACACCTCCTCCACAGTCTCGGACTTCAGCATGGAAATTACCGATTCGTACTTTAACTGATCATTAAAAATGCCTCGAGTTGCGAATTGGGCTTCCACCTGGATGAACCAGATTTCTGGATCGCTTGCCCAAAACTCAGGAAGTCTAAGTTGACTTACGGCCAGGATGTCGGCATCGGTACAGCCGAATGACCGTTGGCCTTCCGGTTGTTGATGGTTGGCACTTGTGAATGAGTAATTGAAGGTCATGGTGCAGTGAATGACTTGTGTGACATGTGGAGTAGTGAGGTTAGGTGGCTCGATATTTCGCAATCCGGTTGAATCACGTCGGGGTCACCAATTTAACTATTCTGAGTCCTAACCTCGGGTAAAGAAAATTCTCACGTGTCAGGTACGATAGGTACGATTTATTCACCCTCTTGAAATATATGTATATCTTAATAACAATCAGTCTACAACAATATTCGCCATGCGGGTGGTGTAGGCGGACATCACAGTTTGTGTTTGTAACCTCTCGTTGTACTCCCGCGCTCAGCTCACGCCCTACGCATGCGGCTGCGCATCAGTGCGATTCCTCTGCGCCGGCGACGTGATCTGCGTCGGCGCACTCGAATGCCTGCCAGTCAGTGAGGTAAGCGCGGTTTGCGCAGGCGCTCCGGAGCTCGTGGAGATCCGAGTCGCCAGATCAGGATTACATGTGGCGCCCTGCCTCTTGTGGGGTGAGGTACTACGACGTCGTTGGGGTCACTCAAACCCCCCAGAGCTGAGCCTCTACTTCAGTTAAGGGGTTATTCTCATGTAAACGCCTATATTTTACCACATTTTCGGAATTTTTTTTTTATGCGACAACAAACTTCAATCATGTTGATTTTTCAATATATTTTTATTTGTATTTTGAAATATACGAAAAAAATTTTTTTTCTCGTTTTTTACATTTTTAACATATATTTTTTTAAAGTCAAAGTAGTCCCCAACAAAAAAAGGTAGTTCACTGGTCAAGGTGATAGCGGCTGTTCATGTTGTCTGAACTAAAAAAATCGAATGGATTATTATTCAGTAGATCTGTGCCTATCGTCCCTACCAAATATAATCAATTTCATTAAAAACAAAAAAAAATATCGAACTTCAAAAAAAAATCACGAAAATCTCGTTCTTTTTCGTTACAAATCGTTTAAAAAAAATATGAAGATATTGTCGAAAATAAACAATTGTGGTAGGGACGATAACTATAAATGAGTAGAAGAACATGTGTAAATTTTAAAGCAATCGGTTGAATACTTTTTCTTGTAGGACCTTGACCGTTTCAGAAAATGATGATTCGAGAAAAACGCGTTTAAAGTTTAAAGCCTGGTAGACAATCGCTTACGAGACGTTGGCGACTATGAGCTGTAACTTATCAAATACTATGAATTTCGGTCTGAATTTTTCACAGCATGTTTTCAATAGGTTTTACTGTCAAAATATATAAAAAAAAAAAAAAAAATCGATTTTTTGAAGTGCTCACATGAGAATAACCCCTTAATCCTCTTTGGCTGCCACGTTCAGCCCATCTCGAAAAGTGTCTTTTCGTTTACAACTAAACGAAAAGTCAACACTTACAAAGAAAAGACTTTTTGTCACTGCGGCTACGTTCAGGCCGTGCAGAAACGCCCTTTTCGTTTATTTGTAAACGATGACACAAATGACACAGTTCGCCACTCCCTGAACGCAACAGCACTAGCAAAAGCTATTGTTAGGATACACTTGCCACGGGGAGGTTTTAACTCGTGTGGTTGGCACGTAGAGTCCCTTGATACCGTCCCTGTCGACATGTATATCTGTGCATGCGGAGCCCAAAACCTCCCATCTGACTTCATCAAGTCCGCTGCATCTTGTGCATAGGCGAAGAGGGCCCTCCTCTGTCAACCCGCACCTATTGCATAGGGGGTCAGTCCCTTTGCCTATTCTCGATAGGTGCAGAGCCAGGGGCCAGTGCCCAGTGATAAGCCCCACTATAGCTCGGAGCTTAGCCCTGTTTAGGCCCAACAAAGCTTCTGCCATCTTCCTTGTGGGTCTTTTCAGGAGAGATTTTGTGTGTCTGGCGCCCGTTTCCGAGCCCCACCTAACCACAATCCTCTTGTCGCCACGTTCCTTAATTAGGTCTTTCCCAAAGTCAGTGTGCATGCCTACGTGCTCTACTTCCCCCTGAGAGGCCCTCCTGCACCCGTCTTTAGTTAGCTCATCGCCTATGATGCCAGAATTTTTTTTTTATGTCATTTTCATTTTATTTTATTTTTTATTTTATTTTATTTTATTTCATTTTTATTTTATTTTATTTCATTTTTTATTTTTGTTTTATTTCATTTTTATTTCATTTTATTTTCACCCTAAATGACGTGCCACGTCTTTACTATTAATGCGAAACCTTCAATTCGTAAAAACAGAGTTTCAGACTTTCCGAGGGGGTCTACAACATGGACTGGTCGGCATTAAAAATACCTACGAAGAAGAGCTTGGCCCTAATAATGCGCAGATGCCTGAAACCACTGAGATTCACCAGTGGTTACGTAGTGGAGCTGTCTCTGGACTCATTTGGTGGAGTAAGAATATTTTAATTTAGTTATTACCTTCTAAAGTTGTAGTGCCGAACAGTTTAAATGTAATTCTCAATTTGTTTTCGTTTTATTTATATCAAGAATTACATTCCCCCACTTTTCAGCTCATCAAAACATCCTACTCCATATTCAATCTTCTGAAGCAGCAGAACAATTGATCTCGCATTGACGACTATCAATTGTCCGCAGAACATCATTTAAGGAACGACACAAAGGCATCATCTTCTTCAAAAGTAGTCAAAATGGTTAAACGAGTACTGGTACAGCTGTTACGATTATGAATTCCTGCAATTTTATCTTTCAATTAGCCAATTTCTCAATCGAACTTGAAAAATTCTCCCCTAGAGGTCCGTAGCATCGTCTGGGACAAATAAGGTATGATTTATCGGCCATTGCTAACGCCCCTATCGAACTTTGTGACCTTTATTCAGAAATTGGCTAATTTCCATTTTACTTAAATGTGATATTGCTCCACGAATAATCGATCAATTAATTAACTTATTAAAAACACAGTCAAACAAAATTTGTCAGTGAAATTTATTTGAGAACAAATAGAAAACTTAACTTACGTCATGATTGAAACGACTGGACGGCACATAAAGAAGATTGGACGGATTATGTTCCTTATAATACTCATAATTTCCATAAAATCGACGAAATCAAGGGAAAGCAAGATCATCGCAGATTATTATTAAGTAATAATACCCCAAGACTTTCAAAATTATCGGATATTTCCCGAGAGTTTCGTTGTGTAGCAACGAGAGGGATAAGTTTTGGAGGTTAAAAATCGAGGGTTTTACTGCCAAACTTATCCCAATCGGTGTTACGCAGGTCAACTGGAAGGAAATATCCGATTAATTTTGAAGGTCGAGGGGTATTTGACTCGATTATATTTTTCATTCCAATTTCAAGGAATTAAATGGCATTTGGCGTCATATGGTATGGTTTTTCACTAGTAGTTGTGGCGTCTCCTGCGTATATTTTCTGTCTGCACAAAATGGAGAGAACTGTTTCCAAATTGTGACTTTTCTCTTCACCGTATTATTAGGAACATTTTTTTTTAATTTTTTGATCAATAATCTCCAAGGATTCTCCTCCAAATCTGCTCATGTCGAGGTAAAGTCTCTGAACTTGATTTTTTCTAATGACAGTTTTGGGGTTTGAAACGCGTACAAATTGTTTATCCGATATTTTTCATTGCTCAGCAACAAACAGGGAAATATTCGAAAAATATCCGAAGTAAAACCGTTCCCCTAGTACCACATGACGGGAAATGCCACCATTTGATTGGTTGAAATTGGGATGAAAAAAATAATCAATGTCAACAATTTCCTTTTTGTCACTGCAGCTACGTTCAGACCGTGTGGAAAATCCCCTTTTCGTTTATTTGTAAACAATCACACAAATGACAGTTCACCACACGCTGAACGTAACATCACTAACAAAAACTACAATTCGGATACTCGTGCCACGGGGTATTTTAACTCCTGTGGTTGGCAGCCCTCGGCGTCACCTCAGGCCGCCAACTTCACACTCGTTACCACCCCCTCCCACTCGTATCAAAATATACCATTTTTTCCTTGACTGTCACAAAAACAAGAAACTCGCGCTGACAAATCTGCACTACAAAAAATATCAACAGCAAAGACCCTCCAGAAAGATCCAAATCTGCGATGTTTTTTTACAAAAACGATTCTTCCAGGCGAATAAAACTTCATTAATTCTTGTTTATCCCTTCGTCCTGCTCCGCTAAAATTACATATACGTAATAGTGCTGTGACAAAGTGGACAAGATCCAAGACTGACGACGTCTCTCTCGCCAGCTGCGTGATGTCGACAAACAGTGCAGATCCAGGCATTAGTGAGGTCCATGAGAGGTCGTCCAGTGGCAACACAAGCAGGAAACCTCGTGGTGCAATTGGGACAGGCGACACACCAATCAGGAACGAGGGTTTCACAGCTGACGCACTCGGATTTCACGTTCTTCGAGTCCTTGGGTGGATTATTCAGAAAAATCTTCAGTGCAAGTTCCTCGTACTCCTCCCTCTTGGCCTCGGATATCCTGTCGAGGCTCTCGAGCTTGATGAATGCCTTGGAGCAGGTGGAGAACGCCCTGTTGACCGAGCTCGATAGCGCCAGCAGACAGTAGACGTCCTCGGAGTCCAGGATGTCCTCGTACTCCCTCAGCCTCAACGACGTCTTCATGGCGGCGTCAAAGTCACCACTGTAGATTTGCCTGTGAGCTAGGAGGAGGTAGTGGAAGGCCTCGGCTCCTCTCCAGGAATTCTCGATCACCCTGGAGTCTTCGTTGCTCTCAGTCATCCCCATGACGACGTTACTCCTGCCTCCTTTCCCCGCTGGACTGCTGTTGATGTGGTCCTCGATGAGCAGCGCCGCCAGCACGTAGATCTTCTTTACCCTCAGGGGATTGGCTCGCAACTTCGTCTGCTCCTCGGCCAGTTTCAGCAGCAGCTTTGCTGCTTCCAGGAAGCAGTTGGCACTTCGGTACAACTCGATCGCCTGAAGTCGCTTTCCGTTCGACAACAAGTGATTGGCGTATTTGTTCATGAGATCGTTTATCTGCGCCATTTTGTACGTCTTCGCGAGGTCCACCGCTTGGTCCCAGTGGTTCAACCTGCAAATGGATTTCAGTCATTTTTATGGTGAATCAGAAAATCGGTTGGTGGAGATGCGGAACTGATTGTGAAGGTGGAGCAGGAGATTTTCTACGTAATAATGTTTTCTATACTGACGGATTGCTCCATATAGGCAAGAAAAGTGAATGGAAGAAATGGCTAGGAGCCGGATAGCTCAGTTGGGAGAGCACCCGATGCATAATCGGAAGATCCCGGGTTCAAACCCCGGTCTGGACTATCCATTTTTTCAGTAATTTTTCTTGCAAAAATCATATGGAGAATTATCCTGTTCCCCTTCCTACCTCATCCAAAATCCTATCCAACGATTTCCTTTGACGTCGCAAGAAATGTGGAACGCTATATAAACTTCCCGTCTTGATGATACACAAAATCTCTCCTGAAAAGACTCACAAAGAAGATGGCAGAAGCTTTGTTCCTATTTATAAAAGCAGAAGCACATAAATGAAGTTCGTCCGAGTCGAAATCGTGTAAGGTCTTTCCCATTGCCCGATTAAATGAATGAAGTTTCGCGTTAGTCGAAAACGTTCGTATTCCTAAAAGCATCCATTGTGAATCAAGTTACCTCTCTCATCATATTTATAACCAACGACTTTCACATTCGTTCTTTTCCGGTGTGATCGCCCTTCATCAGTCTATGAAAGCACAAGCACATTAATTAAATTAAATTAACCACAGAAGTCATCGACTAACTTCATGGGTAAGACTTTCTCCTAATTGGTCAATGTGTTTGAGACGGGAAATCAAAATAGGGCTCGCATTCGGTCTCGTTCGGCCTGAACAGAGCTAAGCTCCGAGCTGTAGTGGGGTTTATCACTGGACACTGGCCCCTGGCTCAATACCTATCAAGAGTAGGCAAAGGGACTGACCCCCTATGGAATAGATGTGAGTTGACGGAGGAAGACCCTCTTCACCTATGCAGAAGATGCAGCGGACTCGATGAAGTCAGATGGGAGATTTTCATGTCATGATATACATGTCAAGGGACTCTACGAATGGGCGCGTAGGGCACAGATACTCGAGACCGTCGACTAGACGGCTGTCTAGGGCAGAGTCTAAAATGGCCGAAGGGCTGATTACACTTCTGGACTAATGAGGACCGTCTAGCGACGATAAAAGTCAAGTATACCGACTGATGATAATGAGGATACCTTCCATGGAATGGTATAAAGCCACTGATAAAAGGGGTAATGGTCGTAAGGCACGTAGAGTTCCTGGGAAAAATAGAAAATGGAGAAGGATTTCGTATGGATCAGATCAAAGAGGATTGAGTTCAGTAGTTTCCGCTTCGTTTCTGGTGCCGAGCACTGGAGTTTTTCCAAAATTTTTCTGTCTGTGCATTCGCATCAAGATAATTAGGGAAAAAAAACTCAATCGATCGATAATGCTACAGTTGAGTTTACGGGGAAAAAAACGTAAATCCCCAGGTTAGACCTCATCTTTTACGTCCCAAAAATCCTAATCTACGAAGTTAGATCTCGTAATTTACGTATCTAAAATGGTAATTTACGTTTTCAAACTGGTAATTTACATTTTTATTGCAACGTAATTTACGTCATTAAAACCGTAATTTACGACTTTGAAATCGCAGTTTACCCTTTAAAAATCGTAAATTACGTTTCAGAAATCACAATTTACATTTTCAACTTCATGATGTACCCAATTCATAACCATAATTACCATTAAACTTTTCAAAATAACAATTTACATGGAAAAAAATTCTGTAAAAAATTTTAAATCCCGTATGTAACAATTATTTTTCCTGTTCCCCAAATTGATAAAGATTTTCGAAAATTATCGCAAAATAAATCCACCACAATAACAAACCTCACACAGGTGTCAACCGCCTGTTTAACATCTCCATATTTGATGTACGCAGCGACCGCCTGAGGGCACATCCCCACCGACGCCAGCATCCTGGCGACAGTCTTCAACGTCGATGATTTATCCGGTAGCTGATCAACAGTCTCCGCGAGGAGTTCATAATCCTCAAGTTTGTAGTAACACTGAATGAGCTTCTCCAGGTTCCTCCCCTTTTCGTAATACTCCCTGGCGCCCTCCCAGTTCTGCCTCTCGGCAAAGTGATCCCCAATTTTATTGTACGCCACCTCCATCTGCTTATCCGTTCCTCCGATCCCCATCTTCATCAGCTGGAGGACCCTGAAGTAGTCCCCCAGCTTCTGCCTCAGGCTGATCGCCAGATCCCTCCGGTCTAGCTCCAGGTACAGTTTCTCTGCCTCGTCGTAGTTACCAAGGAACGCGGCGACCTCCGCCTTCTTCAGCTGATCAGCATGAACACTGTGGAGTCTCTTGATGAACTGGATCCCCAGGTAGTCCGTGCACCGGACCATCGCATTCTCCGCCATCTCCAGGTCTCGAGACTTGAGGGCGGATTCCGCGAGGAGGCGCCAGAGTCGGGGATGAGGATTGTCCTGGATGAAGTCGTACGCCTCCTTGAGGCCGACCTTCGACAGGAGCTCTTTGGTGTCCCTCAAGGACTTGACTTCCAGATCGACGATCAGTTCGGAGCGAATGTCGTCGGGTTTGTGGACCAAATCGTCCAGCAGAATGCAGCGAATCTCGAGATCCTGAAAGGAGCAGATGTACCCGGAACAGGCGATCGGCTCCTCGGGATCCAAACCCCTGATCACGTACATCCTCGTCTTCTCCATGATGGCAAGAAGCGCTGGATTGTCGACTGCCCAGCAGACTGCCCAGACGTCCTTCCTCTCGAACTTGGAAACGTCTTCCTGATCTCCAGTCTCACTCCTCAAGTGCTCAAGATCGAGCATCGTGAGGACGCCAGAAACGTCCAGGATGGAGGCCCTGCTGGAGCTGCAGTTGATGTGAATCCTCTGGGGTCGCGAGGCCACTGTGTAGCGGTTGGTCAGGGTGACCTGAGGCAGGGAATACCTCTGGATCATTCCGGACTCCCTTCCCACGAGCAGAACCTTCTCACTGGACGACACGCAGCAGATGGGGTCCATCGTTGCTTTTCTGTTCACAGGCGTCTCGAAGCTTCGATCCCTGTCGAGGTCCTGGATGACCTCGTTCACCCCAGTCGGCGTGTCGTCCACGTGGTACGTCCGATCCTTCTTCATTCGGGACGAGCTCAAGCTGGCGGACTTTGGTATGCGGAAATTCCAGATGAGGAATTGGTTCCTTGACGCCACTATCACCGAATTACTTGTCATCGTGATCCAGTTGGGCTCGAGCTCCAGGTATTTAGTGTCAATGGGAGTTGCTATGGTGTTGCAGACGATGAGGATGAACTCCTCGCTCTCCTGATTGAGGTCGTTTCGCACCGCCAGGGCGCAGTGCTCCCCTGAGGAAGTTATCGATATCAATGATCTCACGTACTTCGTGCAGCAGGAGTTGTTGCTGGTGTTCCAGAAGGTGATGCAGACCCCGTCCTTGGTGACTCTCTCGTTGGTGAAGACGACGGTGTTGCTGAAGTAGGTCCACTTGTAGTCGGGCCTGATGTTGGCGAAGTAAATGTGGGAGTCGACGGATAGGGCCACCCGGAGGGAGCCGCCCTCCCAGGAGCACGCGGTCACCTCCTTCCCAGGTATCTTCAGCATCCTGACTTGCTTGCCAAAGGGTGTATAGAACTGGATGACGTTGGAGTCCTTGGCCTCACCGCTGATGATGACCGATTGCACTCCGGTGACCGCCAGGAGGGATCCGTAGGTGTTCCACGCACACCAGACGTTCGTCATTCCCGTCTCGATGATCACGGGGCGGTCGTCGTTGGTGTCTCTGAGCAGGTGGACACGTCCTGAGTCGTAGCAGATCGCCAGGGAGGGACAGTCCACCCCTACAAATCCGTATTTACCACTGTACCAGTGCATCGCGACGATGTTCTGGGGTGCGACGGGGAGGTTCATGTTGATGTTCATGAGGAAGGCTCCCTGATTGTCGTAGAGGTGAATACTCCCTGTCCTCAGGCCGAAGAGCAGGAGCTTTCCATTCGGCGACCATTGGACACTCGTCAACGGTGTGTTCTTTAGCTCCTTCCCCCAGATCCGATTGCCATCCACCGATCCCACGATCACCGCACCATCCTCGTAGACGATGCAGATCTTCTGGCCGTCGACACTCCACGACATGCCCTTCACCGTTGACTTGTTGCGGTTGTTGATCATCTCCTCGTACCAGGAGCCCTTGTACAACATCCAGACGACTATGACGCCATTCTGGTCGCTTGACGTCAACTTCTGGTACTCCTCGTTCCAGGTGACCACCTGGACGTGACCCTGGTGACCTTCTAGAGTCTGATTCATGCTGAGGTTGCTTGTGGCGGGGAGACCACGGGATTTAGTGGTTGGACCGGCACTCGGTGGGGTGGAGTCCACCCGGAGGACCTTCAGGAGACCCTCCTCACCACCTACTGCTATGTATCCTTGCTTTTGGTTCCATGCGATGCAGTTCAGCCGGTAGTTGTTGGGGATCGCTATCTTCTTGCTCAAGTAGACGAACATTTTTAGTGATGAGTTCAGAGGGTTCAGAGTCTTTTTATTTATTGAGAAAACTTCAGGACGAAATCTTTGTGACGTCGGAAGAGAGAAAGGTCAAAATATTTATTTTATTTTTTATTTTTATTTGTAAATACTTTTTAAATTTATTTATTTTAGTTATTAGTTGGAAAATATTTGTGGGGCAAATTTTAAGAGGACGTTGATCTGAGCTGATGGCCTTTGAAGAAGGACTCTAGGATGGAATGCCTGCGGATCCACAAATAGAAAATTTTAATTAGAAATTTTAATTAGGAATTTTAATTCGATATGAATTTATACGAACATTTTAATTTTCTTATTGTTGTTATTTTTGTTTTAAACTATTTTAAGGGAGACTTGAGGGGGGGAGGCGTCAGGATGAATTTATGTTTATTAAAAAAATACTTCAAATCAGAATCTCTTCAGAGGAACAAGAAAACGCATCAGAAAATGTTAATTTTAATTAAAAACAATTTTTTTTTGAAAACATTGAGGCGTCAAATTTGAAGACAGAGGCGCCGGCCTGATTTAATATTCATTAAAAAATGACTCTAAGATAAAATTCCGTTAAAGCCACAAACAAAAAATTGTAATTAGAAAATAGGACTTTTAATTCGATATTAATTTATACGAACATTACATTTTTATTATTATTCTTATTTTTGCCTTAAAAAATTTAAAGTCAGACTTGAAGGAGTGGAGGCGGTAGGGTAAATTTGTTTATGAAAAAAAAATTCAAATAAAAATTCCTTCAGTCACATACACATTAAAAAATATTAAATATTTTTAATTCATTTTAATTTACACTAAATTTTCATTTTTGATTCATTTATTATTTTTTTATTTTTGATGGGTTGACTTTCATCTGTGATTTTAGGGGAATTAATCAGAATTTAATGTTTAATTTTAACTGGAAGGGGTTGAGTTGAGTTGAGGGTCCAACTTCAGAGGGAATTGACACACATTTTCGGGGGTAGATCACTGGGGATTTTTAATTTTTGGGAGAAGGGGCTTTAGACGACCTCGCGAAGATTTTAAGGATTTAAATGATTTGCGTCAGTTATACTTTGGGGTTTGTTTCAGACACCACCGGGGGTGGGCGCCATATTTGTTGTGATCGGATCGAAAACTGGTGGGACAGGTGGATATCGCGGGTGCTGTCTACCTGGGTATCCCCTCCAATGGGACAGGTAGGACGGGGTGGGGAGGGACACATTCTGTATTAAATTCACGTGTGAAAAAAACTCATTGAAAAATTAACAATTTTTTACGCCTTTTTTCAATGCACTAGAGTAATAAACTTTATTTTAACAATTTCATCTGTTACGAATCGAGATGTTCAAATGTTTCAAACTAAAATTTTCAAAAATATCGAAGCCATACTTTACGTATACATGTAAAGGCATTATAAATATAAAAATTAAAATTAATTGAAAAATAAAAAAATTATATGTAAAAAAGCTGTAGAGAAACTCTAGTGAATTTACTAGATAATTTTATTGAAATATTCAATAGAAAATATTCTCTAGAGTAATTAAATACTAAACAATATATTATATTTATATTGATATTATCCTTAATATTAAATATTTGTTAATATTATATTAATATTCAATTCAATTCTTCCATATAATTTATTTAATTAAAGTATTATTTGTAGAAATTGATTCATTAAAATTTTTCACATTAATTCATTTCCTTTTCTCATATTTTCTAAATTAATATTATTTAAAATATTAATAATAATATGAATAAAATATGACTATAAAATAATGTAATATTTGTTAATATTACATTCATATTAAATGTAAATATTCTATAGAACGTATTCAATCAAACTATTGTCTACATAAACTCATTGATGAAAATTTTCCACAAAAATTAATATTCTCTCATATTTCATAAATTAATTCTCGTTCTATGGAATAATATCGAGTGCAAAAGGACACGGTCCCATGGAATGTACGGGTTAAATAATAAGATCGATGAATGACCCTAACAATAAACAATTAACGCTAATTAATTGATGGACTATCCATTTTTTCAGTAAAAATTTCTTGTAAATAATTATCTCATCCAAAATCCTATCCAACAATTTCGAGTGACGTCACAACAGGGGAAACGCAACATAAATTTTCCGTTTTTTATGTAAAAAGTGTGCAATCAGATGTGTAGGTCTAGTAATAAAGGTGATTAACAACCTTAATAATAAAAAATCAAGGCTAATTATTGTTACGCAAGATTGTCTATCAGAAATTTTATTATCTTTCCTCGTTTCCCAATTGTATACATTACATTATGTAACAGAATATATCTCATCATATTTATAAACGTATTTCCATTCTGTTCGCTTCAATATCATCTAAAAATATTAGACTTACTTTGTATGTACATTTATTAGGCAATTCACTCATTTAACGAGGTAAGCTTCGAGTTCAATAACGAAGTGGTAAACACAGATAAGTAACTTTTGACTATTGACCAGTCGATGGCGAATATCTCGGACTGTGATAAAGATAATAAAATTGTTGTTATGACCTTTTTTGTAGAGCGAATCGTGCGCTACAACAAATGTTATTACAAAAATTTCGTTATCTCTTTTAGATCCGGAGATATTCCTCATAAACTAGGAGAGACGAGTCGACTTATCTCGTTTTACCATTTCGCTGCTGAATCGATGAGGACAAATCAATAAGTAAAAAATGTGTCTGTGCGCGAAGAATTGGCAGCATTTTATGAATGATTTGAAGTTTATTATTCGATAAGATACAGATAAAACTCGATTAACCGATTAGTCGCTCGTTTTGCAATTGTAAATCTCGAGTGTTGTTTCTTATTCCACAAGACAAATTAATTTCCAAGATTTCTATCGAAAATATGCTCTCGAATCATCGAGTTTTACCCCCTCCTATGACCCGAAAAATCTTAAAATCGTGATCTCATATCGACAACGCAAAAATACAAGGAAAGTCCTAATTCAAATTCCCTAGACGATTCACCATTAAATATGTTCCAGAAAAAGTCCGCAGAATTTTCTCAGCCCAATTTTTCCAAATGTTGCTGAACTTCCTCGCAGAGAATAAATTGGTCGATCCACAAAAAAGATTTCAACATAATAAATGACCTATAAAAATTCAATTCTGTTGACTTTTTCCTCAGATATTCCCTTGAAAACTGCCAAAAACTAATAAGAATAAGAATTATCCAAGAAATTCCCAAGATCTGTTTCCAAAAACTGTTTTCCACGTTCGATAGCGCCTCCTCCACCTGAATGCGCCCTTTAAAATTGAAGCTAGCTCCCTACGACAACTGGAATCTTGCATACGTCTGCATTACAATTAAATAATCCTCTGTAACATCTAAATCATCCCTAACCCCGAGAAAAATATTCTGAAAGATAACACTGGAGTTGCTTGAGTCTCAAAAAAATCTGCTGAAGAAGCTCTTCTTCTCCTTGTCCTGCTTGATAGCCTTCATGAAGATGGCATCAATGTCCTTGAACACTTGCTCACTGGATTTGGCAGCATTGACGTAGTTGTGAACCCCCTGGATGGCGTAGTAATCCACCAACGGCAGTGTCTGATCATGATAAGTTGCCAAACGCTTCTTCAAGGCAGTGGCATTGTCATCAGACCTCCTGGTGAGTGCTTCACCAGTGACATCGTCCTTCATGGGGACCTTGGGGGGTGCGAACTCCTCGTGATAGGACCTTCCACTTGGCATGTGAATCAGACGTCCTGTGATCCTCTTGACGAGCAAGTTGTCGTCGATTCCAAACTCGATGACAGCATCTAGCTGCTGTTTTCTCTTGGCTAGGAGGCCATCCAGCTTCTCAGCCTGAGGGACACTCCTGGGAAAACCGTCGAGAAGGAAGCCCCGCTTGCACTCGGGCTTGTCCAGGTTCTTGTCGATCATCTCCACGACGAGGTCGTCACTCACCAGCTGGCCCTGGTCCATTATCTTCTTCAGTTCAGCACCCAATTTTGAACCGCCCTCCACCTCGGCACGCAGCATGTCACCAGTGGACAGGTGGCACACGCAGTACCTCTCCTTCAGGAGTGGGGCCTGGGGAAAAAGGTTTTTTTATTGTTTAGAGGGTAGAATGTATGATAAGGTTGGTCACCCTGACGGTGATATTTTATGTATTATTGTGTAAAATTAATTAGTAATGAGGCTAGACAAATTATGTATCAGAAACTCATGAAGAATAGAATGTGTCTGTCTGCCAAATGAGGGAGTTTCTAATTAGAGGAGGTGAAAGTGTTTTGTTAATAATCAATTGATCTTTCTGCAAATGTTCCTTCAGAATATAAAACTGATCAATGATTGTTAATTCCGATTCAATGGTATGACTAGCTACACTAGCTATGGAAGACGGAATATGTATGCAAGTGGAATTATATTAGTGAAGAAATGATTAATTAATTGTAAAAATGGAAGAATTATAATTGTGCACATTTAAGTTAAGATTTTTTAATTTTATTTCGACTCATTATGATCCCAAGATTCCGAAAATGTATTTTATGTGACAAAAGTTCTTGTCGGTTGTTCCCCAGGAAATCGATGGAATCAAGTAATTTTTTCTCATCAAATATAACTCTTTGTGAGTCCCATCTAGAAAAATTAGTTAATATTTAATTAATTCCGTCATTTTTTAATTCTTATATTCTAGGTGAAATTCGGTCTTTCAGGATAACTAAGAGAAATTCATTGAAAGTGGGGATTTAATTAATAAAATCAATCCAGTTGAGTTGAAACTTTTTGTTAGTTGAAATTATTGTTAATAAGACAAATTCAGACGCTTCGATCTACTTCGAATGGGGTAAATTCTGAAACAAAGATTGAAAGGAGCACAAAATAAAATAAATAAAATTGATGTCAGTCCAATTCAGTCCCTTCTCTGGAACGACACAAAGTCCAAAACAAAACGATTTGAGAAAATGAGGCCCAGAAAAGTTCACAGAAAATATTGTAACATGACAATTCCAAATTTCTGAACTCAAAAAAAACCGGTAACTCGATTTTTAGAACCGAAAATCTGGTGATACCCCATACAAATCTCTTCTCGTTGAATATTCAAGACTTAAGTCTAAAAGATTGCGGTCGTTGGATCGAACAGGAATGAGGGTGAGGGCAGATGGGGATAAAAAAAGGTTTCAATAAGTTCAAGGGTCAAAGGTGTACCTGTGTTCCTTTTCCACTCCCCGGTGGTCCAAGTAGAACAGCATTGATACCCCGGGATGGCTTTTCAAGCTTCTCCTTCACGGCTGGTTCAGCTGCAGGTGCCATTATCACTCGTCCTCTTGATTAATTTATGAGACAACAATTGCTTTAATTGTTTCACCGGTGGAATTGGATTCCCTCGTAAGTGGTACTCTCCACGGGAATGATGTGAACTGGTGTCACTGGTGGCTGGCTCCCGCATGCGTAGTAGCACCGCTGTTCTGCAAATGTCGAGGAGGTGAGGTGGAGAATCTCTGAGATTATTATCATCAGTCGGTATGTGGAGAATAAAATTACCATTATTTTTTAGATCAGTCAGAGGACTTGAGCTGACCCCGTTACGACCAAATTTCCTGACTTTTATAAACATACATAACCTAGAAATGAAAAATGTAGTGTTTCCATTGGAAATGAACATTTTATAAAATATTAAATGCTGGAATATTGTCAATATCGAGGTACTCAGACGAAAATCCGAGAAAAGTGAACAATTACTGTGGGCAAGATGGCGGCGGCGTAGGAAAATTGCAGCTCAACTGTCGGTAACAGGGACTCACAAACAGACCACAACTGATAACATATGACTCAAAGTTAATTGTTGTTTGTAGTGTCAAAGTACTGATACACGAAAAGGGACTTTCCAAGCACATGTTCGAAGAATAAAAATTTGGTCAAAATTGAGAGGCGTAAGTATATATGTATATTTATTGATTCCCCTTAGGAACAGGCAAGGACTTCCCTTACCATTTTTCATACATTTCTTCCTTATCGTAATCTATCGAAACTTATCCTAAATTTAGTATATACATTATTTACATATATTTATTTACAACTTACAATTAAGTGTTCAGTTACTTGACTGAGAGAGGAAGACCCCCGTTTCTGTTTTTCATACGAGTTATACTTCCATTCTGCATGTGCTTCCTTCCTTGTCCTCCGAAGGACCAAAAATGTCTGTTCCTTTATCTTCGCAGGCCCCCATTACTACTCCCTTCCCCCTGCACCTGAAGACTCGCATTGTGTTATTGGATACCTCCAGGTTTCCCTGAGGGTACCACATCTTGTGCAAATGCATTTGTTCATCTCATTTTTTTCTCACTCCTTTTGTTCTCTTTCAATCGATCCCCTAATGTGCCCATTCTGTTGTATCGTATGGTGTGTACGAAGCGACACGGGTCACTGATCGAACATGGCGAATTTCAGGGAGATAATCGATAATCGATTGTGACAGTCATAATCGACGATTTAACAATCGATAATTGATGGTTTAAGAGTCGATAATCGATCATTTGATAACGGATAATCGATCTTATTGAAAAAGCATTGAACAATCGATAATTTAAGAGTCGATAATCGATCATTTGATAATCGATAATCGATCTTATATAAAAATAAATGCGGATTACTAAACGAAATTTCATGGAGATACTCGATTATGTAATCGTTATAATCGATCATTTAAGAGTCGATAATCGATCATTCGATAATCGATAATCGATCTTATATAACAAGCACCACGGATTACTAAACCAAATTTCGTGGAGATACTCGATAACGTTATCGTTGTAATCGACCATTTAACAATCGATAATCGATCACTGAAGAATCGATAATCGATTATTTGACAATCGATAATCGACATTATATAACAAGCAACAAGGATTACTAAACGAAATTTCATGGAGATACTCGATTATGTCACCGTTACAATCGATCATTTAACAATCGATAATCGATCATTTAAGAGTCGATAATCGATCATTTCACAATCGATAATCGATCCTTTATAAGAGAGTCACGGGTCAGTCATCCAACATGGCGGACTTCATCATGATAATCGATTATGTCACTGTCATAATCGATCATTTGACAATCGATAATCGATTTATGATGTAAAATCCAAAGCGGCAATTTTTCCGGTAAAGCGTAACCTAAAAAGTGGTTGCAGGTCCTTTCACCTCACGCTTCGCCCTCAGGTTTAATTTTCATTCAAAATACCTTGTCCTGTATATTATTTATCGAACCATAACAATATGTTTTTTACAAGGTGACTTGAACAACATTCCGGCCTGCGGGCTACGAAAATTACATATCTCAAGCCCTACGCCCTACGCCTGGGAGACGCAATTGTTGCCATAAATCGAAATCAATGATTTTAGTCGATGGCAACATCCAAAGTTATCCTATGAGACAAAGGATAAACATCGAGACTATCGATATCTCGAAAGTCGCTCATGCTTATTCCTCAATTCAGTTCAGTCGTCTGAGGCGGGCAATTTGAATTCAGAATTCAGGTTCCTGTCACGAAAAGGACGAACATCGAAACTATCGATATCTCGAAAGTCTCTCACATTAATTATTTATTTGGTTCAGTCGTCTGAAAAGGTCAATTAAATTTTGAAATGTTCAATCGTGATTTTTATAATTTCCCTTTTTTCAATTTCTGACGTAGGAATGTTCGATATTGAACAATCGATATCGAATCGATATCGATATATTTTCAATCGATAAAATCGTCTCATGTGAAACATATTCGCCGATAAATAGTATCGAAAACTATCGATGTTGGAAAAATTGATATGAAATATCAATTATTATTATGATTATTATTATTATTTATTTTATTATTTATTGATATGAAAATATCATCGATTTGGAAATTGTATTTTTTTTTTCATTCATTAAGCGTTTAATTAGTTTATATTTGCAAAAATCTCCACAAATGAATTAGGAACGTTGTAAATGACTGAGGGAATAATTAGGAAAGATTCCATTCATTAAAATATAAATTGAATATCGATATGGGGGTGAAATCTCAAGTTTTCAATCCATCTGCCTGAAAATTATCAATTAAAAAAACTTATTATCATAGCACGACAGATCGATACTCCCCAATATCGATGTTATATCGAACATTCCTAATCTGATGACGAATAATAAATTTCAGAACGACTTGAAATCCTTTCTTGTAGTTATTCTCGATATAATTTCCCATTTTTGATGATAATTTTCATTATAAAAATGTCTTCAAGTGTTTACAAAAATTACAAAAAAAATCCACACAAATAAAAATTTGAAAAGCGAAAAACTAAATCCTTGTCTTTCCCTGATTAACGGAACAATATTGATTGTTCTTCGATGTTTAGGCCTAGTAACATCGATAATGTAAAGAAGTTCGCTTAAGCCTTCGTTGCTCTGTTAGAAAATGGCAGTAAAAAATATATTTGTACGTAAAAACGAGTTTGAATTGTTAAAAAATTGTCTAGACCTATCATAGACTGCAATTACTTCCACTGACAGTTTTTTCGATCTCGAAAAGTCCTATCCAAAATTCGAACTCAAACACACTCCTATTAATACTGAATTAAACCATTCGTATATAAATATTAAATGAATGTTACATGAAGAAGAGAATTTTATGTTTTCAGGATTGACAAAATTTGTTTAAAATGCATAAATATGGAGTAAATTATTTGTAGAGATGATCCAAAGAGGAGTGACTGAAGTAGAGGCTCAGTTCTGGGGGTTTGAGTGACCCCAGCGGCATCGTAGAACCTCACCCCAGAAGACGTAGGGCGCCACACTCAATCCTGGGGTGTCTGCCCCCTTTTAATTGCAAATAATTCTTAATTTCTATCTTACTACACACAATTCTCATTTTCAGAGTTTCTTTGAAACTGCGAATCAAGAAATCATTCGATTGTTCTGTCAAAAAGTGACAAAAATGGTAGAACCGAACAAATCTCCTTAATTTTAAGTGGAGCATCCTCATATCCTCCTTTCTGCTCATCCTAATGTTATCTAATTTCAATGGGAAAAAAGTATTTTGGTGACGCAGAGGACCACACCTCCATTTTTAATTAGTTTCTCTGACTGCAGAACTGTTATTGAGGAATTGTTGAATCGGCTGAAGGGCAGACACCCCAGGATTGCGTGTGGCGCCCTACGTCTTCTGGGGTGAGTACTACGACGTCGCTGGGGTCACTCAAACCCCCAGAACTGAGCCTCCACTTCAGTCAATCCTCTTTGGATGATCCCTTGTGCCCAAACAGAAATCAACTGAAGCATTATCGATCGGTTGAGTTGGTTTTCTTTTTCCCTCATTATCTTAATGCGAAGAGAAAAAAATTTGGGAAAAATTCCAGTGCTCGGTACCAAAAGCGAAGCGAAAACTACTAAACTCTCACAGGTTAATTAAAATAAACCCCCTAAATGCATGAATTATGTAAAGAAACCACGAAATAAATATTAGAGTTGACATCTTAAAATTTGTTAGTAGATTTTGTGCGGAAATTCGGAGAAAATTAGGTGAAATTTTATTGATAATCTCATTCTGCATCTGGAGTATTGTCTCAGTACCAACACTACAACTCTTGACTTATTAATCCCAGTCAGGGTTGGGCAGGGTTGGGCATGTAAAATACGTCACGTGAAATACACAGTATTTTACACGTATTATACCATGTATTTTACGTCACCTTTTTCAAACGTATAAAACGTAATAAACACTTAGTACAACAACGTAAAATACACTCACTACTTACACTTACACTTATACTTACACTTTACATGTTTTTGCACTCTCATCAGTGCAAAAACATGTAAATTCCATGCGACATGGCGTGACGTATAATACGTATTTTACGTTGTTGTATGAAATGTATATTACGTTTTATACGTTTGAAAAAGGTGACGTAAAATACATGGTATAATACGTGTAAAATACTATGTATTTTACGTGACGTATTTTACATGCCCAACCCTGATCCCAGTACACGTCCGACATCAATAACGTTGGCAACGCCAAAGAGATTTGAACATCTGGGATTCCTCGATTTGTAAATTAATAATCTGTAGTGAATTTGTAAACCAGGTGCATTGCCCTTATTATGAGTTATCGATAAATATTCTAAAAGAAAAATGAGTAGCAGAATTTTCATCAAGATCTTTTGTGTAGGGTAATAATCGGACTAAAAGGAATTATCAAAAAAAAATCAGTACCTAACCTCATTCAGAAGATTTTCAGCGATAAATGGGACTAAGTCGAATGGACTCATTCTAATTTACCACAAAATGATGTGTTAACGTCGGAAGTACAGAGAAAAATCAGTGAATTTTTATAGTGTGATTACAATAAAAATTACTGTGCTGCCTTACAATCTCGTGCACAAACTACAGACCTGAGGAAATTGACGATTTCGCCCAGTGAAATATCTTTATCGGTTTAGGAAAACTTCTATATCGACCTCGTAAAAATTCCAAGTTTAATGGGCTACGACAAGATGGACGCTAAATGGCTGATGCAACAGGTCACATGACGGAGTCCAACGTCGGTAATAATCGGATATATTCGGCGCGAATCGTCAACCAATCACAATGAGTTAATGAAAAATTACTGTGTGACAGTAAAAAATGAAGAAAGGCAGAATAAAATGAATTGATCTAGATAGAAATTTGTAAAAGATTTCTATCAATTTATCATTTAAACTCAAATAAAAAATTATAGATCTTCAAATTTTATAGTGCACGTATCATTAATTATGAAAAGTATCACAAAATTAATAGCATTGATAGGAATTTTTATGTATGAATAAAACACATATCAGTATTCTACACTGACAGAAATTTTGAATAAAATGTTGACTAATTTTTAAGTTAAATTTTGTCGAAAAAATTAGAGACCTAATTGGGAGACTAATTTTTACGATAAAACCAACTTTCATCCCTGATTTCGCCCTCTGTAAGAGAAATTTTTATCCAAAATTACTTTCACTGTACCATTTTGCCCCTCGATTTTAATCCCCAACACAGTAATTCCCCTCTCATAAAATTATCTGCTAAATAAGTTGCCAAATCAATTCAAGAACATTTTAAAAATCCGTGAAAATAATCAGTTGCAGCAATTGTTAGTTGTCATGAATTAACGAAAATTTGCATCGACCACATTTCATACAAAAATATCATAATTCCCTATAATCGTGAAATGAACGTAATAAAAAACTATAAAAATAACTCGTGTGCTTCAGTCTCATTTCTCTTGATACTGTACCATAATAATCTTAACACAAACAATTGAAGTTATCGCAACGCAACCGAAAATTCTCTATTTTAAAATAAAAAAATTCCATCTGTTGACATGTTTCACTTTACCTCTAGTATAGCACTGGATTTTTCCCAAAATTTCCCCTCAAAAATTCCCTGACTTTTTCATGGTCATCTGAAGTATCTCAAACCCCAATAAATACCTTCTGCATCCGGGTAGAACACCTGGACTTGTCGATAATCCTGTTGTCATCCTGGGAACAATTTGTCTATCACTTTCTTCTGTCATAATTCTAAACACTCGTCTCCTTCTTAACCGAATTAGTCTCCATCAATATATCATCCAATGGTACCCCATCCTCACTAAAGTGATGAGAATTCTCATAATTAGTGTCCTCATAATCCACCCCAATGCTAGCATTCATATCCAGATGCCTCGTAGCCCCAAGTGTGACATTAATAGCAGTGAGATCCTGGGAAGAGTTGAATTCTTTTTCCAAATAATCTCCACCACCTCCACCAACCTCTTGATTCTCCAACACTTCATCACTCATATCCGGCACCGTCAAACATCCAATCAACCAATACCCGCAATCATCCTCGACGCACTGATTAATATTACTTAACGATCTATTAAAAATAGGTTTATCCCTTGTACTGAACAGACTCTCATCGATGAAGCCATTATCCCCTGTTCCCGAAGGTTCTTCCTCCCTGCAACCACCAGAGACTCTCCTCCGGGTGCTTTCGCTTTGAAGGTCATCACTGGAAGCCCTAAATCCAATCGAATAATTTTTCGTCCTTTCAGCACTCCTCACATCATTACAAGAACTTGTGAGGTTATTTCGTAACTGATGATCTTCAAATCGATCCTCTGAAAGACAATACAAGCTGCTGGAGTGCTCTGATCTTGCCAAAGGTCTCCCTGAACTCTCCGACTTCTGGCAGAGCTCATGAAGACCTGAGCACTGAAAATCCTCTTCAAATATTTTGCTCTGAGTTTCCGGAGTTTCTCCAATTTCCGACAGATCGTGATCACTTTTCTCGCTCAATATTTGCGTTCCAGAATCCAATTCCGAGCTGTACTCCAAGCTGCACTGTTGAGAAACATTTCTAATGTGTTTCTCCTCTTCAGTTCTGGTATCAAAATCAGATTCATTGGGACTCAGCAGTGGTCCCAGTGCCAGTATTCTCGGCAAATCATTTTCCGTATCGTTTCTGTGATCATTGTTAACGTTTTTAACAATTTCTTTGCTTTTTTCCTGACCAATGACGTATCGCATTGGCACTGATCTGTCTTCTGATAGACTTCCACCACTGTCAGAAAGTATATTGACATTATTCGTGGTGTTAACCAGGTTCAGCTCCACGTGAATATTAGTATTGTTAACTTTGGCGCTGCTGCCATAAACATTTTTATCGATTTGTGATTTGTTGATTCTCGGAGCTGGTCTAGGAAGGGAGATGCAGCTGTCTCCATCACTGGTAGCTCCACCATCGCCCTGCTTCCTCGGGCCCAAATTATTGTGCTTCGTGTGTCTCTTTTGCTTCTTGAAGAACTTCCTGGCGACACCACTTTGTCGTGGATTGTAGAACATCTCGATACAGGCGGACTGAGTCCCCTCAGTGTAAGTAGTTACAGAATTGTTGGAACGATACTGCTGACGATGAAGAGCCACCAGATTCACATTAGGGCTTTTGTTAGTTATCGAGGGACAATCAGACCCAATATCCGATGTTTTCAAGGGAACACAAGGACGAGAGACGTTGGTAAGCCTCGACGAACTGAGGGAATTCGTGTCAGAAATCACCTGAGTCACTTGAGTATTCGAAACTGGAACTGATAGATTTTGGACAAGAGGTTGAGCTGGTAAAGATGGATTTGTATCAATGACACTTCTAGATCTGCAGCATCTGTTTTGTCTCTTCTTCAACCAGCACCTCATGAGGCTCCACTGTGCCCTCACATCACTTCTCGCTATTCCATAGAACAGAAGAACGAATAATCCAAGACTGCTGACAGAAATTCCATAAATAGCAGCGAAGATAGCTTCTGCATGGGGAATGTGAAAGCTGAAAGGTCGTACAGTTGCTCCAGCCCCAGAGAACCAGACAATCAAATACAGAATCAAAATCACCACCTGTCCCTTCAGCTGAGTTATTTGCGAATGCTCGACATCCTCAATCTCCGATGAAACAGTCTGAGTCGAGTGAATGCTGTTTTGATCTCCACCTGCATTATCATTTGGCTCCAACAATTCTAAATCCATATTCTCAGTTGCCTGAGTCCCCTCCGACAACTGTCCATTGTGATCACCACTTCTGATGGCACATCGAATGAGGAGATGAAATATCGAGAGGTAGACGAGGAGAATAATCGCAGGAACGAAGAGACCTGCCAATGCTGGACCCGAAGACAGAAAGCAATACGAGTATCCAGCGTATTCCCTCAAGTTAATGGCGCCCGAAATACCGCAGATGATGAGGGCGATGCCCCATCCCACGAGGTAAATACCCAATAAAGGTTTTTGAATCGGTTGCTCCAGTATCTCATCATCAGGAACTGCTGTCACATCAGACTTTGATAATCGTTTGTACATATTGCTGGCAGATGCTGCCATCCACAGCAGACAACATAGGGACAAATAATGAAGGGCGAGACCAACTGCCTGACAAATTTCGATGGAGTCAGTCTGTTGGATTCCAGTGGTGTACAGAAAGCACAGGAGAATTATGGCGATCCAGGTGTTTATGACACAGTGTTTAGCTTTCTTTGGCATCGTGATGGACGTGTAACAGATTATGTAAGTCACTGACGTAATTATCAGACAAATTATCGCTACAAACGTTCCAATGTAGATAGCAGGATTGGAGTACCTGAACATGGCACCTGAAGGATAAGGGGTGTCATGAAGATATGAAGTGTCTTCTAGTAAACCGTAGTACCCTAATCTGTCGCAGTGGAACACAACGAGATTGTTCACGAGGCTTGACAATTGGCATCCTTTGGTGGACCACTGCCCTGAAGAATTGAACTTCATGTCCCAGACGACAGGTTTGGGTCGAATGCCCAGATGATATGATCGAGGCATTTTTAGCATAATGTAGACAGGTTCTGTCAAGTTGGCGACGGGACAGCCTATCAACTTGCTTCCAATTATTCCAGATGTTATGTCCATTTTAGGAGGACCCGAGGTCAGAGGTAGAAAGCTGTTGGAGCTGTACATGGAGATCATCAGTTGGTGGGCGACGGTTATGTCCAGACGATGGAGTAACGAAGCTGGAAGCTGAATGGACGCTTCTATCGATTTATCTTTAGTATTTAAAATCGCTGTTCTGTTGTTCGTCGCACAGTGCATGAGCCTCCGTGTCACTTCCCCCGAGATTGTGCTGTACCAGGTGCAGGTCAAGCCCATGAAGCTCTCGGTCTTCACCTTGAATTCCTCTAGAGCGATGTTATTTTTATGGAGTTGAATTGAAGGTGTCAACTCTGTAATTACTTCGACAGATTTTATCAGTCTCGAGCAAGCGTTGTAAGAGGTCTCCGACACCTTCAGCATATCCTTTGGAAGGGTCATGATGGAGCTGATGATGTCCATTAGTATGACACCAAGCTCCTCTTCCTCCACCAAAAAGCTCAAGTAGTTCTCGATTGTTTTAACTATGAAATGGATTTCGATTGGATCTGTTATCTTGTTGGGATAGCCCGTGTGATTTTTAAATCTCACAACAGTTTCTAGTAAATTTCCTTTGGTCAGGGACAGATTGACTTTGGAATATTGTTCCAGTGCTTTTGTCGTTGGGGAAATGAAGGGACAAGGGTCTGTGTTGAGGTCAGTCCAACTGCCAGTGGAGTTGCAGTGATAGGATGCTTGAAGGGGTGTCGTGGTGAGGGTGGAGAGACCGATTCCTTCACAAGGTAATTCCACCTTCCAGCCGACTACTGTCTGTGGCCAGGCATAAGTTCCTTTGTTGTTTCTGGTAATCACCAGGGGACAGTAGTTGGTGTCCTCGGATATCACCACCATACTCACAGTTTTAGATTTGTTACCGTATATTGAGATCAGCTGACAGTTCCACTGGCCATTGTGTTCCTTCCTCACTGGGAATATTGTGATGGAGCTGTGGATCACACCAGAGTTGGAGAGGTATCTGTTCTCCACTTTGATGTTGGACAGGGTGTCTTGGGGATTTATGAAGCTCCCGGTGCCGTTGAAGATACTGGGATTCCATGTCCAGTCTAGTCGAGCACTTCTATCGTCTGTTATGCTCGGGACACTGCACTCCAAGTTCATTGAATCACCCACGAAAATAATCTGATTTTGGTCAGGATTTATTTGAAGCGTTGGTGAACCGAACTGACAGTCGAGTTCTTCTGATGTTCGCAGATCGAGGAGGGATTGACCGTGCATTGATGGAGGGGAATCGCAGACAGGTGTTGAGTTCAGCCGGAAGAGGGATGTGTTTTTCCAATTACCGAGCCAGAAGAGGTAACAGTTACATTCCCAGGGATTGTTGCTGAGGTCCAGCTGTCGTAAGAGCTTCAGTCCGTGGAGAGTACCCTCGGAGAGGGTTTTCAGGAGGTTTCCATTTAATTTTCTGTGGAGAACGAAATTTATTAGTTGTTAAATGATTTTTCTGATTCTGGAAAATTTATTGAATGAAAAATCTTCTTCTGGAGGTTCTGTAGGGTTTAAAATTCGATTAATATTATTTATTTATTTTTAACGAAATTCGTCGTAAGTTCCTGAAAGAATTTACAACTGGTCATCACCCGAGGGACTTCGCCCAAATATTTAAATATTATTTACATGACAACTGCTGCGAGTAAAGAGAGTAACGAGGGCTTTTACATGATCGCGTGTGTGACGAGATGGTACAATATGAAGAGATGAAATGATGTGACAGGAGGTCCAGAATTTTACAATCAACGAGACATAGCCGCGCGCCCCCGCGCGCGATTTGGTTAATCTTAATTGTTGTGATATTTTTTATTTAAGTCACATTTGCGGTGAGCGCACCGTATTTTAACTACTGTATGAGTAGAGCAGTTGAATTATAGGGATATAAAAAGTCAATGTAATATTTAAATTCAAAATAATTATACCAAAATGATCCTGAAGTAATCGCGTATGACGTTGAACACGTCATCATTTCGTAAACATGGATCTTTAAAAATTGCTGATATATTCACAGCTGATCTATTTCCCACTTGTAGGCAACATGCAAAATTTTAAATGTCTTGAAGCTGTAAGACGACTTGGAAAATACAGGAGTTTCGATAAGATATAGATATTTACATTTGATGAGTAACTTGTTTCATTACCATTTTCTAACAAAGTTTTTATTTTCTACTAATTAACTCATCCTTTGACTTGATTTACTTGATACTTGTGTACTTGTGAAATTCAAATTTTGCCGCTGTGAATGTATCTACCAATCACGAATAAGTGTTACGGAATTTCGATATGTTCGATTCGATTCGAGATTTGAGGTGTATGTCCTTTTTACAAAAGGAGAATTGTTGGAGATGGACAAGACCTCCCCAGGAGTCAGATTCCATATTTTCAATTCTGATGGCCTTGAGATTTTCTTGTAAGGTACCTCCCAGGACATCTATACCGATCCTAGAATTTGTTCCTGTGACAGATGTCTCGAATACGGTCCAGTTTGTTGAGAGTAAAATTTGTTGTCAATTTGTGGAGTCTGTCAACGATGGGCTCTATTCGGGTGGGTTCGTAAAGGAGGGGATTGGAGGGGTTGGGAAGGGGGTTGTCAGGGTGACGAATTTTGTCATTTTTCGGAGGGTGGTCCTTTCGAGTACGTTTATTATTTCTTTGGTACGGGGTCTGGAATGCAGGAGGAGACGATGGGCGTAATCTAATATTAGCTGCCATGTTCCTTTGTATATTTTGATGATTCCAATAATATTAGGGGGATATTGTGCAATTGCAGTTGTACAATTGCAAAATTTGATAATTATAAAGTGGTATTAGTGGTATTAATCTACTATTACTATTGGTTACTTCTGAATTCTCCCAAATCTTCTTGAGTTTCTTCAAAACAAGCGGTGAATTCCAGGAGAAAAAGATACTTTATAAATTTATTAATAATAATTAATAAATTTTATAATTTTATAAATTTTTAAGGAACTCGTGTACTAAAAAATTGAGAGAAGGAACATAAACCCTTCTCTCGATCCACTGAATCTTTAGGTACAAAGAAATAGAATTTCCTTCATTCCACGAGCATTTATCGATCAACAAAGTTGACTTTTGCAAAAGGAAAATATAAGTAATAATGCACTTACAATCGTTCTAGAGCCACCAGGTCATGAAACAACGTTGTTTTTACTGCGCTGATTTTGTTGGCAGATAAGTCACTAAGAAAAACAAAATTACTTAATTAGACTGAATTAATTACGTACAACAAAATTAATTCATGCAATATCACGTCGTTGAAGTCAGCCTCAATATATTTATAATTTTTCGAGTAAAATTTTTTGTTCATTTCAGGGTTTCAAGTCAGTGACTCCACGATAGTCAAGTTACGATGAATTTCCGGAGATTAATTGTCTAAAATAAAAACAATTCAACTAGGAATATTTTTTTTGTGGCATTTTGCAGTCAAATTAGAAAAAATCATATGAATGATGGGGTATTTTAATTAATTAATCAATGGATTCGTTTTATTTACGCCATTTGTTTTATGCCATTGTCATTTAAAAAAAGCTTTGGACTTATAGCATGTGGCTATGAGCTTAAAAGCTCAGAATAACAAATACATTGCAAGTCGCCCTGAAAATCCTACAATTTTTGTTTCAATTTGTTTTTTTATTAGAGAGTCGCTTTAAAATATATTTAAGTTTGTTTTGTTTTAATGGTGCACTCTACGTATGGAATGTTTAATAACAATGAAAATATTGTATTTTGGATACTTACAGTCTCTTCAGGTTCAACAATTGACGGAAGACCAAAGGATCAATGGATGCAATTTGGTTTTTGCTTAAATCCCTGAAACGTTAAAAGAATGAATGGATTAATGACCAGCAGAATCCAAATGGATATTTGGTATGTTGTACTCACAATCTTTCTAAACCGTCTAATCCACTAAAACATCCTTCCTCCAAAGCGGTGAGTTTATTAGTAGAGAGATCCAGGCGTTTCAAATTCGTCAAATTCTGAAATGTCCCTTTTTCGATGAAGTAGATGTTATTTTTACTCAAATCCCTGCAACAGAACATTCCAACGAATGAAAAAATGTCATACAAATGTGATATTAATGTGATATTTGTCATCCAAATTGGTGGTTTTTATGTTTTATAAAAATTAATGAAACAAAAATGATCATGAGACTTTCAGATGAGCATATGATACATAAAATTTTTAATTAATTCATAAACTTTCTCATTCTATTATTAAAATCCCCCATAAGACGATGGAAAATGGTCGTAATTGGATAATTCAGGAGTCTCATTAACGATAATTAAATATATTTTCAACTAAAACAAAGCTCTTCATTGAAATTAGAATCAAAACTTTGAGATTTTCGTGTTTAGAAGAAAACCAGAGAAAATTAAAAAACTTAAAACACTAAAATCGCCGCATTATCAGTTAAAATATTTGTCTTAATCGATGGAATGAATAATAATATAATGTTTCAATTTGAAGGTATCGATGACATCTTGACATTGATATATAATATCTCCCAATTGGTCGAGTCTAAAATCTCTAAAATTGGCAAAAACGATTATTTTGTAACTGTGACATAACATAAAAAATATAACAATTTAAATAATACGATTATTTAAATAATACAATTTAATCAAATTACATTTATAATCACTATTTTAAAAAACTATTAACACCCTTCAAGCCAATCAATAATTATGTCTCCAGAGTTCACGTAACACTTCGAAAAATCATAACGTAAAATAGAAACCTATCATAAAGTTAATACAGAAATAAGGACTGTCAGAACGCAAACTAGTGCACACCAGCGAAGGCTCAAGAGTTCAGTATCACATTGACAGTGTAAATAAATTTTAAGTACAGATTTCAACCCTTTAAATGCTAAAAAAAGAAATAGAGAGGAAGGGCCCTTCGTCAAATCGCTCCAGAGCATGAAAACTTTGGTGTCTATGAGCCACTTAATCTCGAGAAGTCATAGGATAAAGATACACCTTCTGCCTGTGATTAAATAAAAATTAAAGTTCATACTAGAATCCTTCTAGTATTATTTAACAATCCATATTCATGATCCTATAGACACTACACCCAGCGTAACACTTTTTAATTTTATGACCAGATCAGAATAACGATTTCCAAGCAGAATTGCCAGATGACTGTCTTTTCCACAATTATTTATTAACTCATTAATTAATAATTATTAATTTATGAATGAATTATTAATTTATTAGAATAGGGAGGATCACACGAGGGTTCAATAAGACATCAATGTCCCCTGAAAACGGTCCATCATTCCTTTTATCGACTTCATTCGCTTAAATAAACCCAACAAGATCTTCTTAAAAACCGTCGCCTGGGAAATGTTCTGGAGAATTCCTAATTAATGATTAATGTTTCCATGTCATAAGAGATGTCCCAGGGATACTCTCACGAATGAATAGGTGATGCTGAGACCAGTCAGGATAACCAGGAAATACCGAAGTGGTTTTTCTCTCCTATCTAAAAGGTACAACAGAACGCATAAGCAGATTATTTGGCAAACATAATATTCGAACATTATTCCAGCCTCCAAAGAAGATCGGACAGATGCTGCCAAGAACAAAGGATCCAAGACCTCCTCTGATCCCCCCAGGATTGTACCAGATCCCCTGCTCATGCGAAAAATGCAGATTGGAGACACCGGGAGGAAGATAAGTACACGGATCAAGGAACACCTGCGGTGCCGCTAATACGGTCACTTGGAACAGTCTCCCCTGGCTGAACCATGGATGGATACTGGGCATACTATCCAGGACGACCAAACCAGAATATTGGTCATTCTCAAGGACATTTCGAGAGGAAATAACGAGAGGTTCTGGAGGTTCGTAAAAACCCTGACGATCTCAACTGGAACAGAAAATATCCTGTGAACCTCATTTGGAAGATCCTCCTCCCAGTTTTTTAATTCATCCTCCCATTCAATTAATTCAGGTGATTAATTAAAAATATGTGATTGGGTGAACACCCCCTCCCTCCGGCGCCATCACAAGAGAAGGTACATGAGGACTTCACAAAGGTATTGGAGCTCATATCCCTGAAGATGCGAACTGCAATGTTTGTGGAACGTCGGCTCAACGTTGAATCAAAACGGGCATCTATCCGAAGACAAGGAGAATGTAATCGATAGCCACGAAAGCCTCAAAAGTAAATCGTGATTACTGTTTTAGTATTATTTGCAATATCGTAATGATGTTGTTGACTTTGTAAGTCTGTTGAATGACACGTTATTCAAGTCTTCCGAGCAATGATTTCATTCTAAAGACGAAAATAAAATATTCTAGACATTAAAATTGACAAAATTTAATGTGCACTAGTCTCGCAATTCCATTGTAAGACTAACTGAAACGAAATACCAATTGTCACCAAATAAACAACATAAATATTATAAACAAAAGCCACTCACAGTTGATAGAGTTCTACGCTGACAGCGTTGATATTAATGTCCTTAATGCTCTGAATATCTTCTTTACATTTGACCCTGAGCCGCTCATTTTGGGGCCCAACAAGTTTACAGGTGCACGGGGTAGGACACAAGTGCCCACTGACGATACCCAATGCTCCAGTTAGGAAGTACAGCACCGAAAGATTTATCATAATTGGCAGTTGCTGACCGCTGCACTGAATCCGAAAATCTAAAGCTCATATCATCCAGACACTAATCCAACTGTGAACTTGGCACCGAAACAAACACTCGAGTCTTGCACATTGTCATTGCGGATCACTTTTGTCCAAGTTGTTGATCGTCCGTTGACAATCAGAGAACATCATGACATTAACCCGATTTCCGCTCACCCCCCGCACACGCCATCATATCGAGCTTTGTCATAGATGTGATATTCCAAGGAGAGACTGACAAGTGCAATTCGTCGTACCTTAAATCCAAGAGGATTGACTGAAGTAGAGGGTCAGTTCTGGGGGGTTTTAGTGACCCCAGCGGCATCGTAGTACCTCACACCAGAAGAGGTGGGGCGCCACACGCAATCCTGGGGCCGGCAGAAGTCACTAGATACCATGCGGTTAGGCATGTGGTGTGCTTGAAGCATCCTAACCTCATTCAGTGCAAAGAAACATGTGTACAAGCGTACCTCGAGGAACACTTGAACCGTACTAATAAAACCATGCCAGTATTATTTTAAACAATAAAAAAAAATCTAAAACAAAAATGTCGGCGCCAGAGGGAAATATCACACAGCACAAGTCACATCGTGAACGAAATGCGGGGCGAAAAGCCGAAAAGAAAAAGGGGAAGAAGCGTCAGAGTGAGGAGTTAACAGACAAACAGCGAAATCCAAAAGCCTTCACCTTTAATTCTGCAGTAAAAGCCGAGAGAAGATTCCGAAGAAAACAGGACATTGAGACCAAAAAACAACATATTCCAGTGGTGGACAGAACCCCAGTGGAGCCTCCTCCAATTTTAGTAGCTGTCGTTGGTCCTCCAAAGGTCGGAAAATCACTGCTCATCCAATGTTTGATAAAGAGTTACGTACGTCAGCCTCTCAGTAACATAGTGGGTCCTGTGACAATAGTCTCAGGTAAAAAACGAAGAATAACTTTCATGGAGTGCAACAACGATATCAACAGCATGATAGACATTGCTAAAGTAGCAGATCTGGTGCTGCTGCTGGTCGATGCTTCCTTTGGCTTTGAAATGGAGATTTTCGAGTTCTTGAACATTTGCCAGGTGCATGGAATGCCTCGAATCATGGGAGTGCTGACTCACTTGGACCTTCTCAGTAACGCCAAACAGCTGAAGAAAACAAAGAAAATTCTGAAACACAGATTTTGGACTGAGGTATATCAAGGAGCAAAATTATTCTATCTTTCTGGTCTTCTACATGAAGAGTATCTTCGTAACGAGGTGAAGAACTTGGCCAGATTTATTTCAGTCATGAAGTTCAGGCCTTTGGTCTGGAGAACAACGCATCCGTATTTGTTAGCTGATAGAGTTGAAGACCTAACCTCACCTGAGGCCATAAGACAGAATCCCAAGGTAGACAGAACAATCAGTTTATATGGATATGTCAGGGGTGTTCCACTGACCAAAGAATCATCAATTCATATTCCTGGCTGTGGAGATTTAAGGATAAAGGATGTGAGCTTTCTTCCTGATCCCTGTCCTCTGCCTGAGCAGATTAAAAAACGAATGCTGGTGGAAAAGGAGAGGCTTATTTACGCTCCTTTCTCGGGAGTTGGAGGGATTGTTTATGACAAAGATGCAGTTTATGTTGAGTTAGGAGGAAGTCATTCTCACAAGGAAGAGAACACTGGAATGATTTCGTCGTTAATGGAAACTCAGGGGACTCTGGACGAAAAACTGGAGAAGAGTGAAATGCAATTCTTCAGTGGAGCTGGTTATATAAAATCTGGGGAAGTTGAGGAAGAGATCAACTGTGGATATGGACAAGTGAATATTGTGGATGGTGAGAGAATCCGAAGGAAAGTTGTTTTTGGAGATTCTGGAGATGGAGACGAGGAGAAAGGTGATGAAGATGATGAAGATGATGAAGATGATGAAGATGATGGAGATGGACACCTGGAAAATTCTGAAGAACTCGCCGGAGGTGACGAATCTCATGGCAAAAGAAAAATGGCTTCCCACACAGTCGATAAATTGTCTAAAAGGCCGAAGATCGAAGGTGAGCCAGACGATTTGGAGCTGGAGTTGACTTCATTGAGAGCTCAAGCTGCAACCAAAGATTTAAAATCATTCTCTGAGGCACCAGTAATTCATCAACCCTTATCCAAAAATCCAACTTGTCAAATTAAGGATAAAATAGCGGAAGGTCTCACTAAATTTTCATCCATTTCCGAACAAATGAAATCGAGAAGAGACTCTGCGAGTGTGTCAGACGATGACGAGAGCTTCGACGAACTATCAGACGATGATATTGACAGACAATCAATATCAGGCGCCTCTGACAGCGCCAAATCTGAAGGAGAAACAGACGACGAGGAAGATGGTGAAGTTTCAGACGATGAAGGTCTCCAATGGAAGACAGATTTGGCGAAAAAGGCGCGAGAATCTTTCCTCAATCGTCAACAGTCTAATGTGAATCTCATGAAGCTCGTCTACGGGGTTTCAGGTTCACTGAAAACCGATGAAACTCAGGATCATGATGATGACAACGAGGATGAAAATGTTGGGGGAATTTTCAAAGTCGTTTCAGAAAAACAAAAGCAAAAGCTCGAAGAAAGAGAGCTCAAGAATAGGGAAGAGTCAGTCTATCATTCAGAGGATCACCACAGAGACTGGACAACAGAGGACAATAAACTCTGTTTGATAAATCGTTTCGTTACAGGCAAATGGAAGGAATCCGAAGATGCTGAGAAGCTTCTCGAACTTGACGACTTGGAAGAGGACGACGAAGAAGTCTTTGGGGATTTTGAAGACCTGGAGACTGGGGAAAAGGTGCAGGGAGATACACCCAAACCCCCTAAAGAGTTGCCTACCGATGAGGCTGATGAGAGAAAGAAGCTGCTCGAGAAAAAGAGAAAGCTCAAGCAACAATTCGATTCTGAATACGACAACACCGAGACCAAGAGCTACTACGATGACCTCAAGCAGGAGGTGGAGAAGCAGGCGCAGTTGAATAAATCTGAGTTTGAAGGGCTGGATGATGACCTCAGGATTCAACTCGAAGGCTTCAGACCTGGAATGTACGTCAGAGTTGAATTGGAATCAGTTCCTTGCGAGTTCATAACAAATCTGGATCCAACGTATCCTCTGATTGTCGGGGGTCTTCTCCATGGAGAGGAGAACATTGGATACGTCCAAGGGAGATTGAAGAAGCACAGGTGGTACTCCAAGATCCTCAAGACTAGAGATCCACTGATTCTCTCGGTTGGATGGAGAAGATTCCAGACGATTCCGATTTACTCGAAACTGGAGGACAACTTGAGGAATAGGATGATCAAGTACACGCCTGAACATGTCGCCTGTATGTCCCACTTCTGGGGACCAATTACTCCTCAAGGGACTGGGTTTCTCGCTGTCCAGGACGTTTCAACGAGAATTCCGGGCTTCAGAATCGCAGCTACGGGGACAATTCTGGAGTTGGATAAGAGCACGAGAATTGTCAAGAAGCTGAAGCTGACGGGGGTTCCCATGAAGGTGTACAAAAAAACTGCTTTCATCAAGGACATGTTCAATTCTACCCTGGAAGTCGCCAAGTTCGAGGGAGCCAGGATCAAGACGGTGTCCGGGATCAGGGGAATGATTAAAAAAGCTGTTAGCAAACCCGAGGGCTGTTTCAGAGCAACTTTTGAAGATAAAATTCAACTGAGTGACATCGTCTTCTGCAGAACTTGGTATAAAATTGATGTTCCCAGGTTTTATAATCCTGTGAACTCGCTGCTGCTACCGGCAGAGCAGAAGAACCAGTGGAAGGGGATGAAGACGACTGGGCAGCTGAAACGTGAGGGCAATGTCAAGGCCCTGCCTGACAAGGATTCACTCTACACGAAGATTGAGAGGCAGCCGAGAGTCTTCAAGCCACTGATTATTCCTAAGAATCTTCAGAAGGAACTGCCTTACAGAGATAAACCCAAGATGGCACCTCTTCCGCAGGATCGAGTGAAAACGTTTAAGGATAAGAGAGTGGCGGTTGTCAGGGACGTCAGGGAGGAGAAGGTTGCCAAGTTGATGAAGTCCATTAGGACTAATTATGCGAATAAACAGGAAAAACTGAAGGAGGCGACCAAGGCGAGGATGAGCGCTTATCAGAAGAGGGTCGAGGCTGAGGAGACTAGGAAGCTGAAGAGGCAGAGAGAACTCAAGAAACAGGTGTTTAGGACTTTGAGCAAGATGGAGATCAAGGAAAAGAAGATGCAGGGCGGGAGGCGGTAGTCACTGTATATTTTGTTAAATATATGTTGTTAAATATTTATCTTTGGTGTCTTTTTTTTATCACCTGATGTTTGGAGGATGATGAACAAATTTATGGTGTTTAGAAGTCCTTGGGAGACATTTTTTGTAGTGGAAGAGCACAGGGGATAGAAAGCCAGGGGTTAGACAATTTTTATAATTTTTTTAGAGCGAATTGTAGGTTAAGAGGTCGGTCACAGTTTTTTTTTCATTCAACCGAAAATATCAAGCCAACAGGTCTTAGAAAAATGCCCTGAGAGAATAGCAAATCTCCATCTTTCAGATAATTGCGAGTCATCTGAAATTATATTTTTGGAACAAATTTTTTTTATTTTGTTTGAAGGAAATTAGGAAAATTCTGAAAATTTAAGTGTAAACGTCGTTTAGGGACTTTCTTATGGAATATAAAATCTATAAGTTTTGGGTTATTCTGACTAATCTGAGGTCGAGGAGAGCAACAAACTCGAGAGGTAAAGAGAACTCAAGAAACAGGTGTTCAGGACTTTGATTAAGATGGAGACGAAGGAAACGAAGATGCAGAGTGGAAGATGGTAATGACTCCATATTTTTCTGAATGTAGGTTCTTAAACATTTATCGTTAGTGGCTTTTTCGTTTATCATCTGATATTTGGAGAACGATCGACAAATTTATCATCTTGAGCACTTTCTGGGTGACATTTTTTCTACTACGAAGAGGTACTGTAGACATTTTTCTGGAGTTGATGGAAAATATCAGCCAAAGTCGTATGAACATGTCCTGAGAGAATAGAAAATTTTTCACCTTTCAGGTAATTCATAGTCATCTGGGTTCAATTTAAGGAACATTTTTCTTCGATTTTGATTCTAAAATCTTATGAAACTCCCAGAAATTATATACAGAGAGCTCTCGTTAATTCTAGGTGATTCTCTCATTAATATTCACGAAAACTCCGGAATGTTCGTTGAAAATGAACAAACGTGGGATATGAGGTTCTCTTTTCTCGCGAAAACAGCTAGACAACATGGCCACATAAACTCCTCCCTGTGTTTTCGAAGGTGACGATAAGGTACTCGGGTTTATCGAATCTCTTTCCGCAAATATCACAATTCAGGTTATCGATTTGGTGTGATAAACGGTCACTATGACTTGTCATACTTAACAACTCTGATGTCAGGTCGTCGACGTTGAACTTGGCGAGGTCAGAGGATGATAAGTTATCGTCTAAAATTGAATCTGTCATGGGATTCAGAGTAATACTTAGACATTGATTCTCCAGGATGGACTTTAATGGCGAAGTCTCGATCAAATTATTGCTCTGAAGCAGATCATTGAGGGTCAGGGAGCTGGTGTCCACCAGATGAAGATTGGTAGAAGATATTTGTTCATTTTCTTGTCGAGGATCGTCTGATCCAGGACAGGACGGAGGACAGGACATAACAGATTTCACATAATAAAATTTTCAGAATCAATTGGTGACGTTGGCAGCACTGACTCACCTGAATGGGAGCCCCAAATGTACGTACGACCTTGAATTATTACCAACAGTAGATTTGAATGTATTGCAAACATTTAAAAATTTTATTCAATTGTATAACAAATTTAATTTTGAAAAAAAAGTTCCTGAAACTTTTTTCTTTTAGAAAAAATCTGTGAAATCTCCTGAAAAGAAAGAACAAAAATAAATTTTTATAAAAATTTCGCCAAAAATATTTTTGTGTGATGATATGTCCTGAAAGATTTTGAAAAATGAGTGGAAATAAAAAACAGGTGGAAACAAAAATTTTGTATGAAAAAATAGTTGAAGGAAAATCAAAGATCTTGACACAGATTGAAAAATGGAGAATAAAAATGATAAATAAAGGAACTCCAAATCCATCCACTTACAGACTCTCCCTCATTTTACAATAAAATAAACTAATAATTGAAAATCCCTGAAAAGGATACCGACGAAGCCGTCTCCGCGACCTGCTTTACCCACATGCACGTCCTACACTTCATCTCATACCCCACAACAACGATAATTTTCAATTGATAAAACAGATAACCTCTGGAAAAAAAATACATCTCCCCCTTCATTTCCGCTGTGACAACTACCTTCCCGTCGCCAACTTCAAGTACTATAGAACCTTATTTTGACGATTGTAACGTTCGTCTCATATCTATCAAACCGTCCTTTCCGTTCTTTTCATCCCCTCTCCGCACTTGTCTGAAAAACTACGAGAGACAAGTCACACTTTCAACATCCGTGGACGAGCCTGTCAAGGTCGTTCATCAATAAAATTCCAGAAATAGTTCCTCGTGATTGAATCATCAAAATCACCTAATTATAATTTTGATATTATATGTGAACGAATGAAAATAATCGCGTAAAAATATCACCACTAAAATTCAGTCGTATAAATTGCTGAAAGAAGTGTATGGGATATTATAAGATGGCGTCAGCAGTCATCACGTCGTGGACTTGAGAGAAAAATGAGAAGATAAGAAATGTGCAGTTTTTGTTAAAAAAAAAAAGAAGTGAGAACGACTAATTATCTGTGTGTGAAAGACTATAAATGAGGGTTGATGTGTGGTTAACTGGTTTTGTTAAAAATGTCAATCGAAATGTCTCTGGTGGAATTATTAATCAAATGTGAGTCACAACTAGGATAAATAAATTGAACTTGATGAAATCTTCCATGAAGTTAGGTCTTGGGAATTGCAATCTTTGTATGTGCTCATCGATGCCTTTGTCCAGTGTGTCACACTGTGTTGCCAGGACTTTTTAGCCCCCGCCCGTGATTACAGCGATAGCAAAGGCCAACGATAACCCAACATTCAACTGTCGAGGGCGATTCGTAACAACTTAAAACAGTCCAAGTGTTGAAAATAACATTGATTAACAATGCGTGAATTTAAGGTAGTGGTGTTGGGCTCGGGTGGTGTGGGCAAGAGTGCACTGACAGTGCAATTTGTGTCTGGATGTTTCATGGAAAAGTACGATCCAACGATTGAGGATTTTTATCGTAAAGAAATTGAAGTGGACAATTCACCGTGTGTTCTGGAGATACTTGACACTGCTGGCACTGAACAGTTTGCCAGTATGAGGGATTTGTACATTAAAAATGGCCAGGGCTTCGTTGTTGTGTACAGCCTTACCAATCATCAAACATTTCAGGATATTAAGGCTATGAAGGAGCTTATCACACGCGTCAAAGGTACTGAGAGAGTACCAGTGTTATTGGTTGCTAATAAATTGGATCTGGAGCATCAGAGAGAGGTGGATACTGCCGAGGGTAATGCACTTGCTCAGCTGTGGGGCTGTCCATTTGTCGAGGCATCAGCCAAAAATCGTACCAACGTCAATGAAGTTTTTGCTGAAATTGTTCGGGAGATGAATTTTAGCCCGGAAAAGGAGAAGAAAAGTTACTGTTGTTGCAGTGTACTCTAATACTTAATCAAAAGGATGGTACATTGGGACCGATTGAGACTGAAATTTTACTGAGTGCTTTAAAATACATGTGGCACAAAAAGTACCATAGAATTCCATAATGCAGGAGTGAAATTCTTTCATCTGGATATACTCTTCGTCAATATTTCCATTCGGAATTTTCCATATTCTCCAGGAGTGAAGATTAATTTCGAGGGAATGCCTTTTTTTATTGAAAAAATAATCATGAATTTGTTGTTGCTATTGTCAAACGTACACGACTGACTCGTCTATCTGTTCGTCACGTTTTGGTTCTTCTCTTTTTGCGTTTCATTTATATTTTCGGGGGAGGAAGGATACGAAATTAATCGAGTATGGAAAACTTTAAAGATCGTGGCTGTCAACTAGCTTCATGGCCGAATATTTTAATATAACATGGATAGTATTATATGTAATTATCATTGTAATATATTAATTAAGTACGACTGGTATAAATAAGAGTGGAAACGGGGAGGATATTGGTGGTATTTTGAAGGTGACAAATTTTAAGGACCAATGCGCAATTCATTTGTAAAATTGTAATCGGTTTGTAAGGTAGACGTGAGACGATTGTGTGATGGCCCCATTCTTCTTGGTGTTATTGAGTTAATTGTTAATGCTAAAGAATAGAAACGAAAATAATCTTAATTGGATAGTTCATTTGTTGATTATTTTCGTGCTCAATTATGGAGATTTTTTCTTTTATTTTGTGGGCCATAACGTCGAATATTGTTCGCGATCGAGGGCCTCTAAATTTTCGATAATTTTTTAGGCTCTGGATAGTTATTCTAAAGGAAAGAACAATTATTGGATCTTACACATTTTTGACTAGAATTTATTCGCTCTGTTTTACGAATTAAAAAACGTTTTTAAAAAATCCAAAACAGTTTTTTATCTGAAAGTTTCTGAATGAAATTGCTTGAATTACATCTGATATTTCCTTCACAATATTCCGAAAATATCCTGTCAAAGTCACGTGTAATAAGTGGACTTTTGTGCACTCCAGAGCCGAAAGTAACTTTTCAAAAAAATTTTATAGTAATTTTTACTGGAAATAAAAATAGCTATGGAATTATTGAAAAGTCAATTCAGAGATCGAACCATCCAAAATCGGCCACTGGAGAATTGATTTCGTGTTTTTCATTTTTTCAATCTTTTCGATGAAAATTTTTTCCACTTTTCAAAAAAAAATCAGATTAAGGAAGAGTGGGGGATGGAAACACCCAAATCAACGGTTGACATTGACTTTTTCCATTCTCGTGAAATGGAAATGGAAGAAAAGGTCATCAGCATTTTCGAAAAATTCAGAACGTTTAGGTCAACATCGACGTTTTGTGACCTCTTCTATTCGCAAATATTAATTGCTCGGAGAAATGGCCCTTAGCACATTGCGCATTTGTCAATTCTTGGCAATTGATAATTTTCTGTCCAAGGTGCTAACTAACAAAAATATTGAGAAGACGAAAATCACTGGGAAGCGACGTTGGGTAAATTCGAAGGGACCACTGCGGTGGTTGTGGACAGTGGATGTGAAGGATTAAACGGTTGGTCGAACTTAAACTGAAATTCGTCCGTTCCGTTGGAGATAAATACGTTTTTTCGCCATCGGAACAAATTATTGTCCATTAGAGAAAACCATTTTAGCTCCGTTTTTTTTTTTATTTCTTTTTGCTACGAAGGAGAGCACAAAAGTCAATGGCTCTCTTGTATATTAAAAATATAGTGGATCATAAGAGTTTAATATTATGAATATTATGACCAGCAAAATCGATTTATTATTTTCGACAATTTCAATTGTTATTTTGGTTCTCAATTATATCGCTAATTCATTGTTTTATGTATACATATATCTCTTTTGTATAGAAAAATATCTATGTAATGGCGTCGTGATAACACGTCACAACAAAATGAGGTCCAGTTCTGCTCAGAAGATGAAACATTTTCACTATGAAATCAGTGGTTTTCGTAGAACTTTCCAGGTCGTCCGGGTTTTAATAAAAAAGAACGTCGAAGTTGTCAAATTGAATAAAATTTAAGTTCAATAAATTTCACGTGAGATCGAATAAGAAAAAATAACAACAATATCTGGGAAATCATTCTATTTGTCATGAATTTGTTTGAAATACTTTTGGGAGATTGAAGCCCTCGGTGTGAGGTTCCTCCTATCACCCAGTGCTAAATAACATCCATTAGTTTATTTATAACTTATTAGCTTCCCAATGACAGTTCTATAATTGACGAATCTCCTCTGAAACACTGCCAATATTACCCCCAACTGAGAAATTTATTAAAAAACCTTTTCACTGTTGATTTTTACAATCCTGAGGGATTAACAAATAATCACATGTCGATGGAATTGTTATTAGAGATAATTGAAACAAATTTAAGGATCGCAGGATTTTTTTGCAATCAAATTCCACCACAGAATTTAGAGGATTTTATTTCAAAGGATTAAATGATTTTCCAAAAATATTCGGTTATTTTTTCTCGTTCAATGTCATCTAACGTTAACTGAACTGAAATTTTTTGAAAAATTTAAGACAAAAGTCGATATAAATTCGCAAAATTCGTTCAACTCAGCGTGCGAAAATTTATAAATATTTCATTAGTATTCGCTAAAGAATTTTTCAATCGTTTTTAATGAATTTTAACAATATTGAGTGATGGGGCAATTAATAATAATTTTCAAATCAAGATTGAAAAATCATTTAAAGTAGCAAAAACTTGACTGCGTCGAGTTTTTGCGAAATATGTCTGAATCTAAGAGAGCTAGCGGATTTTTTATAATAACATTAGTTATAGTACATCATTTGCTCTACAAAAAATGTTATAATAAAGATTTTGTTATCTCCTCTAGATTTCGAGATATTCATAAAAAATGGTCCACAATCAAAAATAAATTATCTCGTTTTACTACTTTATTGCTGATTTAATAAACGCTAGATCCATTGTCACCAAAATACATCAATGAAAAGTGAAAATATGTTCACTCAACACTGACTAACTAATCGAGAATTAATGACTTCCAAAATTCCGTAAATACTTGAAAAGCAATTAACGTTATTTCAGTAGCGAAGAGGTAAAACGAGATAAGTTGACTAATGTCCTGGTCGAGTTTTTCAGTAATATCTCCAAATCTAAGAAAGATAGCGAATTTTTTGTAATAACATTTATTGTAGTACTCAATTAGCTCGACAAAAAAGGTATCAATAAAATTTTTGCTATCTGCCTTCCTTTTCGAGATATTCATAAAAAACTGGTCACCACTCAAAAATTCCTGATCTTGTTGTACCACTTCACAACTGATTTCATCATTAAATGAGATCATGAACTTGACATTATTTTGTTGGACGTCGTAATTTATGCGCTACTCTTGCACTGCTTACTTTAAGGCCCTTTTTTAACGATTAATCTCCCAATTTTTTCTTAATTCGCAAAAATTAGTGATAGGAAATTCCTCTTGTAAGTGCAATTCATTTCTTTTCATTCCATTTATGATGAGTTTAGAAAAATGTACGAGAATATCCGAATGAATTTGTTAAATTGCTAATAATCCAAAGCTGTTATTCCTCGTCTCTCTTTTACCCCAGCATTGACCGACCTATTGATTACGCCGATATCCCTTCAACTGCAAACATGTAAATTTTTTTATAGTTTACAATACCCCAGTTATTATTTACTTTGTAACATACAGAGTGTCATGCAATTCGTGAGTTTCTCTCGTCCTTTACTTGTCACATCGGGATGTCAATGAAGTCCATTCAATTCCTGTGAAAGAGCCAACACTTGAGTCATTGCTTTCATCGAGCTGAACGTTTTTTTCCTTTTCAGTTGGGATATGCAAATTGAGAACGATCTGGAGGATATAAAAATGCAATTTTAGTGTAATAATTCAATTCACATTTAATACAAACTGTTTGCAATATCAATCGATAGGAATTTTATTGAAAAAGTGATGCGAAGAAGACAAAAGATTTTTTTATGTCATGTTTAGAAATAGTCAGAGGCTTTGTAATTGAGGAGAGAAACATTTGCAACGTGCATTGCTAATTCTCTTTTCTTTTTTGTGATGACTAGTTTTTTGTTTTCACTCTGTACACATAGATATCGCTGTGATCCTGTAGATGTAACCAAAAATGAAAAAGAAAAGATAACGAGAGTAACATAGTCCATTTGTCAAAACAACTGTGAAAAATTGTGTTTTATACTACTTTAGGTTTTAACTACTCGTGAAGAACTAGCAAAGTCACAAATTTATTTTCAATTTAATAGTTGCATTTTCTTTTTTGCTTTAATTAACGTGATATCTCGTGGTTCACGAAATAAAAATCAATGTATTGCGCACAGGCATTTTCTTCAGGAAGTTGGACTAAACATTTTTATGAATAATTTATGTATTTAAAGAGTAAGTGCATAGCAGGGGGATAAGTTGAGAAGAAAAAAGGACAAATAAAATTCAGAATATAAATTGGAAACATCTGATGGACAGACCTGGCCAAGTCGTTCAGAAATTCCATTTGGTTTCTACTAAAAATTCCATTAGGTTTTGGTTAATGACATGTGAAAGTTGAGAATATAGTCAGCGGATTTTTGTTCTGTGAAATTTTTTCACAATAATTTGATCCCTAAAATGATTAACAGAAAATAGTCAATAGCAAATCAATTGACTATTCAACTTATTTGATTGAAAGTCTATAGAGTTGTCTCATTTCCAATTTTTTTAATATTCTGGTTTCATTCTCTTGAAAAGAAGAAAAGAAACATGAATTCTAAAAAATTGGGAAATCCAAACTGAAAAAATTCCTTGAAAAATATTCGAAGGAAATTAAATATTTTATTAAATTCAATTCAATTGATTTCCTTCGATATTACAAATGTCTTCTTTGTTTTACATCGACTCCTGTCTCTCTCTCTTGCTCCTCCCTGACCTTTACAAGACATTCAGCTACAATTGTTATTCAACGGACATAATTAACGCAGAAAATCAAATCCTCTGACTTTTCAACTGAACATTTCAATCGAATCAGCCAAAAACTGTTGGAATTTAATCATGAATTATTTGTAACGAGTTCCAAGTATTTTTATTGATTTATTTCTTGCATGCAATATCGTTCTAGGTGCCCCACTAAGTTGTCCTGTTTGATAGAATAAAAAACAACACTTGGAAAATATAAATAAAACTCTGGCTGCGCCACTTGCCTGTGTTAGCATATCATCGATCGGGGATAATTTTTCTACTTATCAATAGAATGAAACTCGATAATTAAGAGAATGAAACAATGGATGAGCAGAAAATAATGAAGATTATGGTTTAAATTTTGAATTGTATGTGTAGAAAAATGTATTTTGGTTAGCACCTCGGGTTCACGGATGGTTTTTTCGTAAATCGTAGAATAAAAAAAAATCTGAGTGATAATATAATTAAAAAAATGAAAACGATACAAGAGCAACATAAAAAGTAACAACACCACGATTTAGATTGTATATCGGCCTTACCTGTATATGGTATATTTTTTACGATGTGAAGAAAACTGTAAATATTATAGGATCAAGTTATATACAATAAAACATTAACAATAATAATGATTTTTTTACTGGAGATAAAGAAAAGCCGAGTGGAGAAAAAAAATTTATACAGAAAAAAAAAACTAGTGATTAAATATAAAATTTAAAATATAATTTTGGAGATTTTTAAACTCATAAATTACGTGTCAAAAAAATGTTAATTACGCTTTTGAAAAACGTAAATTTCGAACAGAAAATCGTGATTTACGTTCTTAAAAATTACATAAATTACGTTTTAAATCTCGTATTTTACGATTTGTTTTTTTGATGTGTTTGATAACTTGATTATTTATTCCTAGAACACAATGATTTTATCAATTTATTGCAGATAAATTGATAAAATTGATTACGTCCGTTTGTCATAAGACTGATGACCAGACAAAAATAAAACGAGAAAAAGTTATTTTGCCAAAAGGTTTTTTGTCGGAGGATTTTTGTCTGAATTACTATGGGCAAATGTGGAATTTCAAAATTTGATATCAATAACTAATCATCAATTAGTTGTGCGACTGATGATGTATCATACCCATTTCAATTTTCCTACTCTGCGATTATTATTATTATTATTATTTTTATTGCGGTTTTGTCGAATTCCATCACATGTCTCATACGAGGAAACGAAAAATTGATAAGACTCTTCGTGCGATAAACGTCTGGAGGAAGAGGCGATGTATATTGAGAGGAAAGGAATGCATAATGAAAAAAAATTATGTAAAAAAATTTATTTAGTCAGACGAGGAAGAGGAATTTATAAATTAACTCCAAGAGTTTTATATGAAAATGTCGGTCGCTCAGAGAAATATCGAGTGAAAATCAAAAAAATATTTCTTCCAATTGTACCAAAATAATTTTTCCTGAATCGTTTGCAAATTCGGGTGCTTCAATCTATTGTGAGTCATTTTGAAAAATTTATTGTTTTAAAATAGCACAAATACCATCAAAATGAAAAATAATTAATTCTTTCTAAAAATATTTCTTTGCTATTATCCAAAAAATATATTTTGATATATATTTTTTATAAAAGAATGCGAATTTTGCACGTCTTAGGGTGGTAGTAAGGGAGGGTAAGGCAAACTGAACTGCGGGGTAAAATGGACTCAATTTTTTTTTCAATACAAACCTCTAGACGAATACCTTGGACGTCTCCACAGTTCATTCATCACAGAATTACGGGATTACGTCATTCAGGAGTCATTTTAGAGAAAAAGATGATAAAACATTTTTTGTAGAAAATTTAATCATCTACAATAAAGCATCTTTCGGATTTTTTCTCAAAACTTTAAATTTTGGAGATAAACGCCAAAAAAGAGAAGTAAAGAATTTTTGGAGCTTCTGAGGGAATGTGAAGAGTTCTAGTTTAAATTTTTGTGTACGATATTTATCAATTTTGAATATCATTCTCTTCCGCTGATCTTCAAGTTGTGGATATTGCCATAAAGACTTTAGTTCTTGAAAAAATTTCAGAAAATTTACATAATTTTTGAGTAATGCAGGACTGATTTTCTCGGTATTTTCCGACAAATTCTATGAAATTCTCGAATACACTAATTGGAAGAATGTAAAGACTTCCTCATCTACAGTGGATGGTCAGGAATTACAGAGACCGTCGCAAAAACACGTAAAAGGAAACTTCAATTAGATTTGTTCATTTTTCCCCGAGTTGCAGCACTTTCAAGTCATTTTTTTATCATTTTTAAAACTAAATTCAGGGCCATCGAAACGTAAATACCACATTTTTTTTTCTTTCATTTTCCATTTGTCATTAAATCAATTATCAGAACCAACGATGTTGATAAAAATTATGTTGAATCGTGTTGAATTTGTCTTCTGAAATTTACATATGTTAGTTGGTCATGTAATCCACTAATTGCTCATAAATTTTGATATTTTCCCACATTTATTAATCACCCAAAACGTACAAAGAAACGATAAATTCCTAACAGTTTAGGTAACATCACTGATTAGAGAGAAATAAATCCTTGACTCTCCTTAGAACACAGCATTGATTATGGAATGATGTCATAAGACACATGAAAATGAAAAGCTGATTCAATACTGATCTGTTCATTTTTCCCCGAGTTACAGTACCTTCAAGTAATTTTTATCATTTCTAAAGCTAAATTCAGGGCATCTAAACATTAATTTTACGACACAGTTTTTTCTTTTGTATTTCCTTTGTCATCAAGCCAATTTTCACACCCAACAATGTTAAAAAACATATTGAATCTGTGTTCCATTTGTTTGAAATTTACATGTGTTAATTAGCCCTGCAATCAATGAACTCCTCATCAATTTTAATATTTCCCCACGTTTATTAATCATTTAAAGCGTACAAAGGAACGATAAGTTCCTACCAGTTTGGGCAACATCACTGATTAGAGAGAAATAAATCCTTGACTCTCGTAAGAACACAAGATTGATTATCAAATGATGCCGTAAGACACATAGAAATGAAATGCTGATACAATTCCTCTTTCAAAACTCTTTTGGATTCCCATTTATTTCCAATGACTCCGTTCAAGCACTTATCACCAAAGTCGCTCAGAGATTTAACAACTTCCGCTAACGAGTCAATTGCTGACTCATGACTCGGCTGATTATTCATCCTCACTGCTGTCTCATTATACAAATCCTCCAGCCCCGTACCTCTGACACACTCATTAAGTTTCCGGAAATTACTGAGAAATGAATTAACCAGTAATTGTTTATCAATGCCCAACTCCAAATGAATCAACCCCTTGATAAATTTCGATAACGACTTGACGAGATACCCAAAATGGTCGGACTTCACTGTTGAAGTTCTCAAACAATATTCACAAGCTTCGATTGTTGATTCAACGATTCTATCGAAGCCCTCGACTTCATCATCGCATTGAAAATAATCCCAGTGAATGACTGTCACCTCAGATGCTATTCTCACGTACTCAGACTCTGTGCAGGTTAGAATTAAGTGTCTCATTATGTCTTTTTCTAATTTTAATTTGGAGATTGACACGTCCTCGATCTCCAGCATAACTTTTTGTACAATCGTGTTGATCTGTCTTAAATAATCATCGATAATCTCAGTGACATCGAAGTACCCTGAGGAGTTGAACAGTTTGGAAAAATAAAATTTGTCCACAGGCTGAAGCAGTCCTTCAACTTCAATAATCCAACGTCTATTGTCAGCATCTTCAAACCAATTATCACGTGTACATAATACTGTTTGCACTATTCTAATGGCCAAGGTGAGTATTTCACTGCTGAGGTGCTTGGAAATAGTTCTGTCATTACGCAATTGTGACATTCTTTTAGCCAATGACTTGAGCAACAGTTGGCTGTTAACATTGTTCAACGTTACATACGTTTGACGAATATTATTGAGTACTGTTCTAACTGTGGAGATGGACAAACTTGGAGTTTCAATTAAGGGAACGTAAATCGTTCGTATCAATTCGTCGAGAGTAAAGATATTGTGACTAATCATTGACTCGATGAAACTGGAGAACTTAACGACTGAGAATTCAGTGTTTTCCAGGGAAATTTTCAACAAACACGAGAGAACTAATTTATCCCCCTCATTGGTTATGGTCATCACTGGAGAAAGACGAGTCAAATCATCTGGATTAATCATAACATTACTGTACTCCTCAGATCCAATACAAATTCTCATCAAAATCATCAGATATTTACGCGGATTTTTGAGTAAAAAAAATAGAACTGTCTTCAATCTATTTGGAGTTTTGATGTCTGGATTCTTCAGTATGAATGACATGAACATTTTTTCAGTATTCTCTGATTCCAAAATATTGTCTGCGTTGTGCTTCAGAATGTGTTCGAGGGTGATTTCGTACAAGTCCTTGAGCTTCTGAAGGAAAAACGCTCGAGTAACTACACTATAGACCATCTGCTTGTGCTCTTCATGTCCATCATTTCCCATTAATTCAGTCAAGTATTCAAGAAGATTGACCAAATCCTCTCGGTCGAATAGATCGACTTTTTTACGGATCGCTTCGAAGACAGAGTTGTCCCAATTATCTCGTTGATTTAATAATTGTTTGAGGCAATTGTGATTCCCCTTCTCCAATCCTTCGCACAACTCCCTCAGGGTCATCGTTGTGCAATCGTTGAGAGACTGCGGTTTCACTGACAACTGCTGGAGGCATTGGACGAGATGATCCTGAGCCTCGACGTCGGTTGTTTTAATTAATTCGATGAAATGAAAGCACTCAATCCCTATGACTTGTTGGAGAGAGGCACAAGGACTCTCGTCAACTTCCAGAGAAGCCCAGTCTAGATAAATATTACAATTTATTTCCTTGATTTTTGTTAAGAGAAGGTTCAATAGTTCTAAGTCTAAAGCTTTTATGTGATTCGCAGCAACTTCTACGTCGCATTTTTGAAGAGGTTCTCGGCCAAAAGTGATTTTATATAATTTTTCTCTTTCAGATTCAATCGTGATCTCTTTATTACTCAACTCCAAACAACTTTTCGTCAATTTCAGGATCTCCCGGAGGATATTTCCGTAACGTTCGCTCCTTTTTATGTCAGAGACCTCGGATAACCTCGTGTACTTCTTCTCTCTGAATAACGTCATAATTTCCTGGAAGTTGATTATCAAACTGTCAAGATTTCCTTCAAAATCCTGCGACTGGGTTCCAACGTCTCTAATAATCAATAATTTTGTGTAACAATTTGCAGCGAGGGTTATTAAGAGATTGAAGTTTCGAGGGAAGTCCAACAGGTAAGCGCATCGTCGAAGAATCTCCAAAATTTCAATGCACAGATCCAGTGGCAAATGGAGAATCGATTCAGCGAGGATTTCGTCGTATTTCAGATACCAAATGAGTTCGATGAAGAGATAGGGAGACAAGGGAGGACACATGTCAACCAAATGACCGTGAACGATGTCATCCTGGAGGTATTCCTGGGCCTTGAAATTAGTGTTCAGAATGAGGTACTTCAGTGCCTCAATACACTTCGTGTTAGATCCTGATGCGTTCTCTTTGAGAGGGATGTTGGATTCCTGAAATATTGAACCAACCGACGTGATGATCTCCAGAATGAATTTTGTGTTGTCCTCGGTCGTCCTTGACGATAAGAACTTCAATTTTCCAACTTCAGAATCCTTTCGTATGAAGAATTTCTGGATTTTTTGGTAAAATTCGTCCATTTCGTCTGTCATTGTTCTGTCTCGTCGACTTCCTGCGAGGAAACAGAGGACAGAGGATTACATAATCTGTTATGATATATCTAGGACTGTTATCTGATAAATGAGACGTAATTTCACGCAGAAAACTCACGATGCTGTCGTTGAAAGTTCACATAACCAAGTGAGATTCGTTTTAGAACGTTCCCTGAACCTGAAGATCTTCAAACAAGTGATTGAAACTGTCCAAGGTCAGAATGGTACGAGCTTGGTATATGGATGACAGTGAAGATGATCAGAGGTTGGAGCATCACAAAAAGATCCCGGAGTTTTTGACACTTCAGCAGCTATACGATGTCACTGGAGTGGAGCATTTTGAGGTTAGGTTACTGGATTTTCATTTGAGAATTTGTGGAGATGATATCTCTTTGTCTTGAAGGCACCAAAATGACACCAATTTTTCGGAAATTGCTCCGTCTCTCCAGGTTTAACAGAAAAATAAGGGATTTTGATAGGGCAAAGTAGAACTTACGTGATTTGTCAAAGTAATTGTTCTGATTATAGTAACTAATTATTGTTATTTTACTATAAATGATAGATTGTAATTACTGGAGAGATGATGGAAAAGAAAGGGATGATTCCTCTTTAAAAAAATCATTATGGGCCCCTGTTGGTACTTCAATTATGTTTAATTATTATTATTATTGTTATATTTGAGTGGTTGAATGAATTTAGGTGGACCATGAGAATTATCAGAAGGACGAGGAGTTGAAGGAGTTGAGGAAGTCAAGGGGATATTCTTATGAAGACGAGATCGTATGTTCCAAGGAATGTTTACAGAATTATGAAGAAAAGGTCAGTAAAATAATTCGTCAATGATTACTTGGCAAAATGAATAATTAAATACTTAATACAATATTTTTTTATGGTATGTTAGTTGAAGTTCTTGTTGATACCAAGAATTTCATTATTGTTAAAAGAGGAATGGGTGTGGTAAGTGCTTTGATTGTCGTTTATATAGAAATTCAGAGTCATCAATTTGGGGATGATATCGAGATCTGTGATAATCGATTCTCCATATGATTGGAAGAATTATTTGAAAGGACAAAAATGAATTTTTGTAGAAAATGGACCAAGAAAAAGTTCTATATGATGGAAATCGTTATTGTTCCTGGCGTAAATTATGAAAAATTTGATCTAAAAATTATGTTTTAATAATTATGAAACCTGAAGGAGTGACTGTAGTCATTTAATTATTTCAATCGTACAGTCCTGATGCAAAAAAATCTAGATTTGCTTGGAAACGAGGTAGAACAGTCTGAAATGTGAAAATAAAAAATTCTTTGAAAATGTCTGTGTGTGGTCCCTCTTGACGAGGGTTTTTAGTTAAGAAGAGAAGATAGAGTTGGGTAAGAACATTTGAAATTTTGTCAGATAGTCGGTAGGAGTTGAGGCCAACTCCTGGCTCAGATTCAATCAAAAATTGGGAAGTCAACCCTGGAAACAATCATCTTTATTGTCTCTTTTCTGTTAAAAAAATTGTCGTTCGTCCTCTCCTCGCGAAACAATCGAACTGTTAACTTCAACTTCGAACGAGATCTTCCTTTCGACATTTCCACGAACGGCATTGAAAATTAGCTTAATTGAACAATAAGTTTTGGGGATCTTCATTCTTAATATAAAATGATTCTGTGGAATACCTCAAATTTTACTTCATCAAATTCGTTTTTGGTTATGACAATTTTAGCTTTAATGTCATTCATCATAATCAAGTGAATAAAATAGGAAAAAAATGATAAAAATAAAGGAATAGAGATTGTTTAATCAACTAATTACCTGTTTTTATTCATTGTTCTATTTGGAGATATACAATCTCTTAATAAATATAATTTAATATGAAAAAACGAATTGTAAAAATCATTTAGATGCTCCCCATCAATTTATTGATGACAAAAAAAATATTCCCAGACATTTCAATAATTTATCACTCCACAAAACTGTTATCCTCTCCCTATTTGTTATTATTATAAGATTTGATAGTTTGAAAATTAAAAAAAAAAGTTGTGCTAGATATTTAAATTTAAATTCATCAAACTGGGCTCAGGTTTCTCGAGCCGTTATCACCCGAACTGATAAATTTTCTATTGAAAATATTTTTAACAATTTAGTAATTACGCTTTTGTTGTTTTATTCTAGTTGAAGAACTTTTTCACTGAGCATTTACACACTGATGAAGAGATACGTCTAGTCCTCGCTGGATCAGGATATTTCGATGTTCGAGATAAAGATGACAAATGGATAAGAATCGAAGTAACACCTGGAGATCTAATCATAATTCCCAGTGGAATTTATCACAGATTCACTCTGGACGTGAAGGTAACAGAAATTAAGTTGTTGCCAATTTTCTACTTTTCCTTGATCGCAAAAATCAAAGGATACAAAGTCTTTCAATTTATATCTTAAGGAACTTTTGTTTATCCCTATCTGCGCTTCCATATGGAAGATTTATAGTTGACTAATTTTTTGGTTCCCTAATTTCCGTTAAAAATTATCTATAATAAAATGTGATAAAACGTGAAAAAATAACGTTTTTATGTCAGTGTACATGTGCTACAAAATTCGCAATTTTGAAGATTAATTTTGATTATTTTTTCCACCCAAATTTCAGCCAATAGAATTGCACCATTTGTTGATATTTTGTATAGCCTACCTCGAATATCAGCGATTATTTTTCCCATCCAAATCTTGGCCAATAGGATTGCACCATTCGACGTTATTTTATATAGTCAACACGGTATTTCAGCGGAAATTCTTGGAAATTTCACTGGAAATTTTGCATGTTGATATATATATAAAAAAAAACAAATGTTGAAGTAACCCTCAATTGTATCTGACAGATTAAATGACAATTCGTTGAAAATTATGTCTCATGGTGCAATTCTATCGGCCAAGATTTGGATGCAAAAAATAATCCCCCGAATACCACTCGAACTTCGAAATTATCTGATATTTCCCTCAAGGTTCCCTACAAACAAATAAGCTTGTCAAGTTTTCCAGAAAAATCGTGATTTTTAAACTGGAAAACTTGACACGTTCATTTGTTTGCAACGAACCTATCGGGAAATATCCGATAATTTCGGAGCTCTTGTGGTATTACATGCGATAATTTTTTGAATATTTTGGTAAACAAACGACACTTAACCAAATAAACCTCTTTTCATGTCATGGCACAATTCTCTTGGCCGAAATTTGGATAGGAAAAATAATCCCCTGAATACCACTCGAGCTTCAAAATTATAGAATATTTCCCTCTAGGTTCCCTGCATACAAATGAAGTCGTCAAGTTTTTCAGGAAAAATCACTCGTGCTTCGCACTCGTGATTTTTTAGCCTGAAAAACTTGACTCCTTCATTTGTTTGCAACGAATCTATCGGGAAATATTCGATAATTTTGAAGCACTTGTGGTATTATATGTGAGAAACTTGTAAAAAAATGCGATAAAATTTGTAGCTAAAAATCTAAATTTTTATCTTATGATAACTATTATTAACTTTTACTTTGAGGTGTCGTTTCAGTTCGATCAGTCCAATACTTCCTCAGATATAGCATCTCAAAAACTACTACAAGGATTTCATTATTTTTATAATATCCAAAACATCCCAATTTTTTTCCGGTAAAATCGCGAGAAATTGCCACTTCTCTATTTTTTAAATATTTTCCGTATTCAATACCCAATAATTTGATGAAACATCGGGATAGCAAATTAAACTTTGGTATTATCGTAACTTTTATGATATAAAATCATCGGACACCGGATGGGCGCAATCAGTCGGGTGGTTGTTACAAAATTTATTGTTTCGTTGAAGTTCATGTCACTAATAGATTAAGGGGTTATTCTCATGTGAACGCCTATATTTTACCACTTTTTCGGAATTTTTTTTTTATGCGACAACAACCTTCAATCATGTTGATTTTTTAATATATTTTTATTTGTAGTTTGAAATATACGAAAAAATTTTTTTTTGGCGTTTTTTACGTTTTTAACATATATTTTTTTTAAGTCAAAGTAGTCCCCAACCAAAAAAGGTAGTTCACTGGTCAAGATGATAACGGCTGTTCATGTTGTCTGAGATAAAAAAATCGAATGGATTATTATTCAGTAGATCTGTGGCTATCGTCCCTACCAAATATAATCAATTTCATTGAAAACAAAAAAAAATATCGAACTTCAAAAAAAAAATCACGAAAATCTCGTTCTTTTTCGTTACAAATCGTTTAAAAAAAATATGAAGATATTGTCGAAAATAAACAATTGTGGTAGGGACGATAACTATAAATGAGTAGAACAACATATGTAAATTTTAAAGCAATCGGTTGAATACTTTTTCTTGTAGGACCTTGACCGTTTCAGAAAATGATGATTCGAGAAAAACGCGTTTAAAGTTTAAAGCCTGGTAGACAATCGCTTACGACGCGTCGGCTACTATGAGCTGTAACTTATCAAATACTATGAATTTCGGTCTGAATTTTTCACAGCATGTTTTCAATAGGTTTTACTGTCAAAATATTAAAAAAAAAAAAAATCGATTTTTTGAAATGCTCACATGAGAATAACCCCTTAAATATATCTTTCTAAACATCCGAGCCAATGCCAGTACCCCTTCCAGCGACAAACCATGAAGTCCCGTGGCGATATACTAATTATAATTATTTTTGTTTTAGAATTTTATTAAAGCGAAACGTTATTTCGTTGGCGAACCAGTCTGGCTGCCTTACAATCGTCCAGTTGACCAGATGGAGTGTCGCCAGGAATACTTGAAACGTCTGACAACTGGTTTCGTAAATAATACATCACACTAGAGGAAAAGAATCTATATTTCATATATTTCTATTGACAAAACACTGAGACTCAATGCAATGTCAAAGTTCATACAAAAGTTTTTAAATTGATTCTTATTTTTGTAGCTCTATACATTATATAAATACATAAACGAAATTAAATAATACTTTTCTTCAGTAATTTGTTTGTCCTTAATTATATTGCTTAATTGTAGACAGTTAAGTGTAAATAAATTTTAAGTGGAATATCGGGCCGTCATGAATAGGAATTAAAAATTGTAAGGCACATAACTGTTGTTATTTTTGTCCAACGAAACAAGGAAAACATGCCAACACAAAAAAATCGAAATACGTAATGCGAAAGATTATATCGAAAATTAACATTTCACAGATTTCCATCCTCCAGTCCTGTGGAGTGGAAAAAATTAACAATTGCAAAAAATTGGGTAAAATTGATTTCAGTTTGCATGGAAGTTACTCCGATTTTGCCTCTCGAATATCTTCCAATTGTTGAATTTACTCGCTATCAGACATTTTTGTCTTCAAATAAAATGTACAATTTGAGAGAGAAGAGCGTCAAGAGCTCGTTAATTAACACGACTCAACGCGCAACCCTCATTTTTGCTTTATGCAGTTGAATTTCTTATCAATTAAAAATCAGCATTCGTACTGAAGGAATTCGCCTCTGGTGTCTGCATAACTCCCCACTTTTGATATTCGCCGACCTTCTTCTCGAAAAAATTGGTTTTTCCTTCCAACGAAATTTGTTCCATGAAGTCGAAAGGATTTTCGGAGTTGTATATCTGAAAAAATGAAATGTAAATCGGTTAAAGAAAGGCGACATTGTAATATCCGCAGAGAGGATATCCCCGAAGGGTTCCACGTCTAAATATCCAGTCGAAAATACCCAAACAAAAATCTCCAATGAAAAATGTCCAAAACAATAATATCCAAAACACAAATATCCAAATGCTATCAAATCCAATACAAAAATTAGACAAATTTATTTTGAACTCCAATCCACCTTCTTGGATCTACAAACAGATCCAATGTTCGCGGATATATTTGCTATTGGGTTTTTTACAATCGGATATTTTCGAATTGGATATTTTTAACTGGATATTTTGGACTGGATATTTTCGACCGGATATTTAGACGTGCTCCCCCCCGAAGGTACCATAATATCCAAAAACAGATTGATCATTAACTACATTTTTTTAAATAAAATTTTCGCGGATATTACTTGACTTTCAGTTGTTTATGTTATGGAAGAGTTTAATTAGATCATTATTCATAATTAGTTGTCAAAGAAAAAATTGGTGGAAACATATAACAATTATCAACAAAAAAAAAGCAAATTGACACAAAAATTCTGAATTTTTCAACTTTTTATAATGCAATAACGCGCGTTCTGTGCGCATTCCCGATTGTTTATAAAAATATCACAGAACAACCGAATTATGATATTATTCTTATTTGTTATAAAATAATAACATATTGTATGAAATGATGGACAGATAAATTTAGCAAATCAACATTTTAGTGAGTAAGAAAGTCGGATTCAGGATCGTCACATGATCATCATGTAATGATGGTAATTATTATATGGAGGATTATGTATTCGTCTTTTCGCAGTCAGAGATGATATTTTTATCATATGAATTAGGTTTCACTGTCTCGATTAATTTAGTAGAACTTTCTAATTACTTATGGCAATTAAATTCTAATTTATACCGAGACATTGGGTTTTTTCCCTGTATTAAAAAAGAATTCTTTCCATAATCATTTACTTTTTTGGGGGTTTCATTTTAATTACGAAGGAATGAAAATCTTCACATAAATCTATCTAAATCTATCTAAATTAGAATTTAATTGCAATAACCAATTAAAAGCTACTTCTAATTTAATGAAAAAAAGAGGAAAGAGATTCATATAAAGAAAACAACAGCTCTGATTTAAAAAAATGAGTCTTATATACAAATCAATATTAAATTCTAATAATGGATTTGGAATGATGATAAAGAATCCTTTAAATTAGTCTCTTAATCATTTAAAGATAAATGTTTGGCTGCTCTTACATTAGTAATAGTGTCTTCAGATAAATAAATTAAATAGACTGATGTGAATGTAAAATCTTCATTCGATAAAAGACCACAAGTGAGTTTAGTTTAGTTAAAACCAGTGGCTATTGTTTTGATATTCTGTTATTTTATCGTATAATATTATTTGACAACATTATACGACAAAATGTGGAATATCTAAGTTCTTTCTGAACTTGTTTTTGACTCCAGTTGCATACCCATTTCCTCAAAAAATTTCTTCTGGTATGTGATAAACTATTTACCTTCGGACACTCAAGTTCCACCAGGAGTCTGTCAGCAACGAATTCGATATAACGTGACATCAGTTCACAGTTCATCCCGATCATGGCGACTGGCAGGGCTTCCGTCAAGAATTCTTGTTCAATTTGAACGGCGTCGGCAATTATCGAGATGACACGTTCTTGCGACGGCTTCTGGACAATGTGTTTGAAGAGAAGGCACGCAAAATCGCAGTGGAGACCCTGAAAATTGAGGATTTATGAATTTGTTTTTTTATTTATAACTTTTGGAATTATCGGTTCATTCTGCTACAAAAAAAATTTTTTTTTAAATCAAAAATATACATAAATTGCCTTTTGACTTCTTCAACATGCAGCAGCTTTCAATATCTTTAAATATTTAATTTACATGAAGTGAGAAACGGGTCCATTAACAAAATAATTTTCATGTTAAAATTTTTTAGAAAATAATGAATTTCTGGAGGTGAAAACTACCCTTCACTTTGTAATCAATTAATTAATTTTTGAGATAACTGCAGGGCTTGTAAAGGGGAACAGGAGGAGATGGGGTATGTTTTCGGATGCGAGGAGTTAATGAAGAGGACAAGAGGTGGTGCAAAGGAAGTAGTTGGAGATATTAGAAGGAGAGGATGGTGGAGATTCTGGGAGCGCCTCCGGAGAAGAGAATGTGCGAGAAGCTGAGGAGGGTGGAGAAAGCGTTGAGTAAGGCAGCAGAGGACAGAAGATGAAGATGAAGAGGAAGGAGAAGCGGGGACCAAAGATAAGAAAGAAAAGGAGACGGCCAGTTAGGATTAAGGAGAGGAGGTTAAAAGGAAGAGTAGGGGTTGAAAGGAGAATAAATTAGTGGTGTTTTTTTGTTTTTATAAATGTTGCTAGTAAATTAAATAAATAAGGGATTTTAAGAGAGGCTAGGGAGGATGTGAAACAAAGAAGAAAACTTTTGTAACATCAAGGAAATAAATAATAAATAATAAAAAAAAATAATTAAAAAAAAATAATTAAAAAAAAGGGAAAAAATAATAAATTTTTGACGTGTTTATGCGACCTTCGGGCTCATATTTTCGTTTGAGCCCAACGAAAATTTGGTAAAGCCTCTCGACACAGAGCACGCAATGTACTGAATAAATTTAAACTACTAGATAAATTCAAATATAAAATACTAATTAAGGAAAAATTATCTTCCCCACAACATGTGGATATGACTTACTTCGTCTCTGGAGATAAGCTCATTGCTGAAGGTGAGACCGGGCATTAGTCCTCGTTTTTTCAACCAGAAGATGGCAGCGAAACTCCCAGAGAAGAAGATTCCCTCGACAGCAGCGAATGCAATGACTCTTTCAGCGAACGTTGCTGTTTCGTTTGCAATCCAGTTCAGGGCCCAATTGGCTTTCTTAGCTACACAGGGGAGATTCTCAATCGCGTTGAATAAATATTGCCTGAAAAATCAATTTTTCATAATCAACAAATTTGTAACAAGAAATTTTTTTTTGTCTCCAGAAAACTTTTACAAAAATCACTTGACTTGTTCTGTAAAAAATGTTCCATGTTTACTGAGGTGTCCAATTCCATCAAATTCCCTTCTCAAAATTTGTCTCCATTTTTTCCGATGTTGAGGAAATTAGAAAATGAATCTTTTCAAATTTCTTCGACAACACAATTTTCAAGATATTATTTTTTTCTTTATTATTTATTTTTTCAATAACTTTTCGATGTATGTAACTCATTTTTATTTATCATACGTTAACTATTCTCAGGTACGTTATTTGTTATCTTAGTGCATAATTTCAGGAGTTTTCATACCGAATCTAGAAATATTTATATAAATTTTCAAGAACAAATTCCAATTTCCTGAACTCATCATTCGATTCAGTCCATTTTCAATACGAAATATTAATCTTGAGCGTGGAAATTCCATGTCATATGTCAAATCCCAAGTGCTGTCCCATTACGAGTAATAAACAAAAGTATAAAAAACGAAAATCTCAAAATTAAATAAATTCCGAACGCAAATTAGTCGCATGAGACGTTGAAGATATCGAAGGGAAAATTAATTTATAATAATTGAAGGGAAAACCCATTTATGTTCGTCCTTACTTTTCTTGTGGATTCGAAATATACGTTTCAATCAAAAGTGAATACATCTCAGAATGTATATTCTCCATAGCAACTTGAAATCCGTAGAAGCATCGTGCCTCGGTGACCTGCACCTCCTGACTGAATCTCTCCACCAGATTCTCGTTGACAATTCCATCCGAGGCAGCAAAAAATGCCAGGACGTGGGAAATGAAGTGGCGTTCATTGTCGTTCAATTTTACCCAGTCAAGAAGGTCCTTCATAATTAACAGAAAAACAAGACAACGATAATTATCACATGGTTCGAGCAAATTCCTACGTTGCCTTTCCTAAAAACAAAACTGCCCTCGTTAAAAATTTTATTTTGCTGATTCTGTTTTCGATTGTGAGATTTTGTTAAATTCTCTCCTGTGAGAGAAGAACCAAAAAATTGGGTTTCAAAAATCTTCTAGAGATACAAAATTTAACTTCAACCTCTACATTTTTTCTTTCATGTCTAGACTGGCCATTATTTACTTTTTTCGTCTACGTCAATCGATCTTTGCTAAAAATATAAAATAAATGCAAATATAAAAATATAAATGAAGTTCTTATTTTTTAGTAGTTTCCAATGGCTTAATTAGTCTTTAATATCATCTGGATCTTCAGAAAGTATCACTTCCTGTATTTTTGTCGCTCCATTTTCTCCCTTATCATTTACACTTTGGCTTTCTCCATTGAATTTTTCTGAGGATTATGTTGAATCAGAAGATTATTAGTCACCAAATAATCTTCTGATGATTACTATTTCGTGACTAATAATCTTCTGATCATTATTTTATGATGATTTTGAAATAATTTAGGAATCATTTCCAGTGATTTGACATAAAGAAATCTCAAAATCGATAAATAATTAAGGGTTCTTTGTTAAACCCCAATGCAATTTAATAATTAGAATATTCTGCATAATTATAATGTCGAGAACCGAACTTGGAGTCCCTGAATATATCTGTCTTGGAGAAATCCAATAAGATGAAAATTAACGAACTCTCGTTTAACAAAACTAATTAAATGTGTGCCATAATCGAAAAATTCATTAGTAATTGTGTTTACCTTGGATAGATCGACCTCTTCAACGGTCCAGAACGAGGCCTCAGCTTTTTTATAAAATTTCCAGATGTCCGGCCATTCAATGGGGAAGACAACAAATCTCCGGGGATTCTCCCTGAGAAGAGGTTCCAGCTGTGGGTCGAAAGCATTGCCCTTCAGGTCTAGTTTCCGCACAGCATTTCTTAATTTCTGAAACGAACAAGTAGAAAATTGCTTTTAAATTAGATATCTATTTTTACTGATCAATAAATAATGAGAAATCGGCAGATTCGCCAGAGTAGTTTTCGAAAAGTAGACGTGGAGGGACGATGTCACCACCTCGAACGAATCGGAATTTCTTACCCACTCAAATGTTAATTTTTGAAATTTCTATTTGTTCATCATTTCGGACAATATATCAATATTTTATAACAAAGACGGATAATATCGTAATTCCGTTTTTATGTGATACTTTCACACATTAATGAAGACAATTTTTCTCTAGTATTTTTATTCCATAACAAAATTAACTCGCAGCGCTTAATTATAATAATTATATTACTCTAGAGGTTCAGGATTTTGTACGTGATCTTAAATGAGCTCCATTAATAATTATTTCGTTTTTCTAAAATTCGATGAATTATTTAATGGCCATAATTATGACAGGAGTTCCCTCAGGATAATCAATCACATGAACATCTTCTAGAACAACATAATTAACATAATTCAAACCTAATCAGATTCTCGAGGAATGACTCATTGCAGTAAATGGACATTTAGCAAAAACTTTTTTTTGTCAGTGTAGACCATCCAAGAATAATCCAGTGGATGATATAACTTTCAAACGTCGCAAATTACATTCTAATTCCCCTCGATATCCGAGAATCCAACGTCATTTATAGTCAACGACACGAAGTGATTCATTCAAGGAAAAATGGGCGATATACATCGCACATGCTGTGAATGTTCCATTTCCATACATTTTACAACATCACAGGTCAATATAAAAAATGAAATTTCATCAGGTGCAATACTTCCATTTGCAATAAAAAATGAGGAATGTTTAAATAGGGAATTGAGGTTAGAATTCCCAGATGACTGATTTCCGTTCAGATGCATTGAGCACACAAAATGACAATCAAAAAAGTATTTTTTGACTGGTGACAAAGGAATATTTATTTAAAAGAAATAAATTATTTTTCATTTCGATGATATTTGTGGTGTCTTACGACAATCAATTTTTCCAAATAATTAACGATAAATCGAAGCTAACGAATTTACAAACGATTCAGGAAAAATTGTTTTGGTACAATTCGAAGAAATATTTTTTTGATTTTCACTCATTATTTCTCTCAGTGTAATCATTCGTTTAATACTCACATCTGCATCTTGTTTGTCAATTGTACCGGCTGCACCTGAACTCTCTGGAGTCATGCGAAGCTTCTTACTCGGTGATATTCCGCTACTAGAATTGCGTTTCGATGGAGATTTCAATGGAGACACCTGAAACAATGCGACTGTGAATTTCTAATTTCCTTTATTGTGAGTTCTGACAAGTCAAGTACATGTGATAAATTGCTGATTAATGAAGTGTCAGAGGTCCATCACTTGACTAGGTTAAAAATTGTTAGACAATATGACGAAAGTTGATGAAAAAAAAATTATGATTATCATATTCTTGGAGAATTCGCAGTATAATTATTTATACGATGATTTATTCATTAGCATTGTTACATGCAGACATTCTTCGTCAAGTCATTCGCTTCAGTCGTGTCTGGAAATAAATTTCTAGGTTTCTTCACTTGATTGTTATTGTTTGTTGTAGATTTTTCGATTTTTAATGCTTTTGGGAGCCAAAATTTTAGAGAAATTACGGATATTTCTGTTTAATTTACTGACTAATTTAATAAAAATATTAATTTTATTTTTCTTTTATAAAAATAAAATGAATAACAATTATTATAAAATAAAAATAAAATGAATTGTGTTTGTTGTTTATGAATGAATTTTGTTTTATAAAAAAATCTAATGTAACACCTTTTGCCACCGGTTCATCGGCTATTTTATGAGTACATGTATACGTTGATTGGCTTTTTTTTAATCACTGATATAATTTATAACAAAGACTATGTTTTATAACACATACCATGTCAAATTGATCAGCCATTGACCCTGATTTTTTCGAAAATTAATGTTTTTTGGAACTTAAGAACATGAAACTCTGTCTCCAAAATTGTTTCCAATTGTTTAAACGATCCACTATAGCAATACAGTTTTTAAATAGTTTTTTTTCTTCTCGAGCATGACCATCGCAACATCTAGACGTTTCAATTAATAAAAACATGAATTTTATCGGCGTGGGACCTATCAGAATTTTTTTTTCGTATCTTTTTTATCGTTCCCTGATAGATAAAACCTCAAAACTTGAATGACACATTTATTTGGATTTTACCAGTGTTTTCCCTATTTGTCACTCAGAAGATTCTCCAATTCGAGTCAATGCACTCCTGACCATCTTCAGAACAGAAGAAAAATACCAGTTTGAATCAACTGAAGAAAGAGGAAACAAACACAACTAACGAAAGAAGAAATAATAACTCAGGAGAAGCTCGTGAAGTCTTCGATTAGAATTTCGTTTGATTTTCTACGAATAGTCAAAGTATTTTAGGATATCATAAGCTTTTAGAGAAATCAATATCATTATGAAATGAAAAATAAATCTGAAAAGATCCAAATAAATCAGATTCAAAGCCATTATCATTCTCCAGTAACGCTCAAAGAATTTGTTTCTAGGTCTCAAAGTCTAGTAATTAAAAAAAAAAAAAAATTAAGTGTCCTATCTAGAAAAAAAAAAGTTTTCCTCACTTTTCTTCGAATATCAATGTTTCAGGTATCACAAACGAAGTAAAAAATATTTTTAAAAAGTGTCAATTGGCCATGGAGCTACAAACATTTTTTTACTCATTAAAATCCATTGAAGAGTACAGTAGTTACACTAGAAAAAATCTAGAAAATTTGCAAAAGTTATCTCTGCAGTGAATCATTTAAAAAATGTCATAAAATTTTGGAGATTTTGGAGATTTTCTCGTACCTTCATGTACTCATGGAGATAGATTTTCATGTAATTTATGAAGGATCAGAGTCCACGACAGATCGATTTAACAGAAAGATCTACATAAATTTCTGCTGGAGTAAATGTGGAAATACTTTGTCGAGTGTCTTGATAAAAAGCAGACGAAGGTGTTGAGTCAGAACAAAATTTTCCATTAACATTCTTCCTCTGCAGGAGTAACTGAGTGATTTGAAGGAACAAAATGGCTCATTTGTTCGTAATCTGGATTTCTAATGGTCCCCAAAAGCTTAAAAAATCTCAAAGATCCCGAATAAATACAGAAATCCAATAAGAACTGAAATTAATCCTGTTGAGAGTGCTTGATACGTGCGAACAAAAATGAATTGTCTACAGCTGTTTTCAGTCCATCTCAGTATGTTATAATTTTTATAGTTTTTCTTCGAACAGTACCGAAATGTTTAGAATTGTTTTAACAAATAGAATCAGAGAAGAAGCAGAAAAGAATGAACGAACAAGGGCCTTTTGTCAAATGGGTCTAGAGTGTCAAATCTTTGGTCACTGAGTCAGTTGATCTGGAGACATCACACCAGAAAGATATACCTTCCACCTGCGATAATAATTAATTAAAGTTTATAGTTAAATAGTTTTCATATTATTGAGACAATCCCTATCATAATCCAATAACTCCAGACTGAAAATGGTGGCCCACGTGAGAATGTCCGTTATATCAAATGTTAGGGTGAAGGGACGAAGGTTAATAAACATGAAAGTGTTATGAACAGATATAAAACAAAAGAATCACCTGAATAGGGACATCAAGGGGTGCTCTATGGTCAACAATGTTATAATCAACCAACAACATTATTTGAAGTCAAAATAATAAAGCAAAGACTAATTAATGTAGAAATAATGAATTAAAAACAGAAGCCCTACTTTCTGAAAACTGGCAAATTTGTTTTATTTATAAAGTATCGATCAATATAAAAAATAATTAACATGAGTATATACAAAACGAACGATATTATATTAACCATTCGAGTAAAATTAAAAATTAAAAATAGTACAATTTTTATTTGACTATTTAATAAATTATTAATGGAAGTTGAAATTGTCCAGAAGCTAACCTTGAGCAGAAATGGAGCTGGGGACTCCACTGAAGAATATGACGAAATATTCTTTGGAGAATTGAAAATTATGGGATGTGTTCAGTGAAACAGTCACACAGAAGGAATATTAAATTTTTTAATGGATTAAAATCCCCTCTTTCTCGAAGTCAACCCCCAAAATAACAGAATATCTGACTTTTCAATATTATAATGATTAACAAAGTAATTCCTATTCCCCTTATCGACATGATGAGACGAAAAATTTAATTTTCCTAATTTTATTTAGCTAGTTGTGTTAGTTATTTAACATAACCAATTGGCACTTACGTGATTGTCAAAGCCAGTGTTCTCCACTTTTTCACTAATGTTCTCCTTGTTGTAGGGACTGAGAGGCATTTTGTTGAACTTGATAAGACTTGTTGCTACCAGGAACGTGTCTGACGAAATAGCATCGTCTTGGACAGGCCGAAATGTTTTTCATCATCAAATTGCGCCAAAAGCTGAGCTAAACGGATTGTACAGGTTGATGTCATTGGAGGATCTTCAATCCTCTCGTACTTCAGCCAATGGGAGACAAGGGTTTTACCGCCAAGTTATATCACGCCATGTTTTAGAAAAAATTAGTAATTAGTTTGGAACCTTCAAGCACAAGAACATCATTAATAATAAAATGGCTGATATTTCTTCCATAATCTCTTGTACTTTGGCGTTGCAACTGTTTGTGGAGATTCTTTTTAATTTAGAATACAACGACAATGTGACGTCACACTCTATAGTTCCAATCGATATTCATGTGGAGAGTTTTCTACTTTACCAACAGAGTCTTCGATTCTCGTGTGTTCTTGCAAAAGGTCGAGTAGACCGCTAGTAACTGTGTGGGGTTCCTATGGCTGCCATATTTGTTACTAGACCATACGATCTTGATTAAATCATTTCATGATCTATTTTTAATGCATGTAAATAATTGTTTTGTTGAAATATTGTTAATATTCCCATGATTTACAAACGATATAATATGGAATTTTGGAAAGTGAGTTAGAACTTGTAAATACGAAAGAATTCAGAAATCTTAAACTATCTTAATGTAGTTCTGTGATCCAAAAGAAAAGTTGTTTGTAAAGTTATTCTTATTGAATGGTCGAATGGAATTTCAGATTTGCATTAAACCCTTTGTGTAAAACCCTTTCCACAGACTATTTACTTTTCTTCGAGAGAAACTCAAGTACTTTCTGTCTCTAAAAGCCACATGTGAGGCCCCATAATTCAACCCCCTTAGCAAGGAGAGTGGGGGTTGGGTCAGTTTGAGCTATCACGAGGATGTCAGACCACCCCTATCACTAAGTTCAAGGCCACTATTGATCCCTACTCCTTCCAGTGGGATAAACCCCACGTCTTGGGAAATCTGGATGGGGACACGACTAGTTTGGACACAATTCTGAACGTCTCCTAAATTTTAAGATGTTGGAACTAGTATTCTAAGTCCCGAGTGAACTATAAACCACAAAATTGGATTAATATAAAATTGGTGCGTTTATTTCGGTTGAAAATCTCCACATTTGTGGAGCAGGGGGTTCAGCCAAAGAGGATAGGCCCAACGTACCCACCACCTGGAATACACGAGCCCCAGATTGGAAGGTAATGAAAGTTCGTTTAAGAATCCCTAGCAGCGCTGCAGACAGCCCACGTGGACACAGCTGTTAACGACAACTTTCCTCCCAGAATTCACTTTCTGCTCCTCAATCTCCTCAACCCTTTGGTGACATAAAATATATGAAAAAGAAGTGACAAAAATAACCATCAAAATCCACAGTTTCACATAAAAAAAAAATAATGGAAAGTGTGGCAGACCTTCAAGCTCGGATAAAAGAGCTCGAGCTGGAGCTCTCTCAAGAAAAACTCAAAAATGCTGCTCCAGTACGTGAAAAGATCCAGGAGCTCTCCAGCGAGGTAGTGGAGACGAACCCCTACAGTCGCCTAATGGCCTTAAAACGAATGGGAATCGTCGATAACTACGAAAAAATTCGGGATCTCACAGTGGCAATTGTCGGTGTTGGTGGGGTTGGCAGTGTGACAGCCGAGATGTTGACTCGTTGTGGAATCGGAAAGCTCATTCTCTTCGACTACGACAAGGTCGAGCTTGCAAACATGAACAGACTTTTCTTTCAACCCCATCAGGTTGGCCTCAGCAAAGTTGCAGCAGCAGCCAAAACACTGGTATCAATAAATCCAGACGTACAAATTGACACTCACAATTACAACATCACAACTGTCGAGCACTTCGATGAGTTCATGAACACCATCAACACATCAAGCTTGACAGGAACAGCAGTGGATCTCGTGCTGAGTTGTGTGGACAACTTCGAGGCCAGAATGGCGATAAACACAGCGTGCAATGAGCTGAATCTCAAGTGGTTTGAGAGTGGAGTATCAGAGAATGCAGTGTCAGGACACATTCAATTTATTGTACCTGGTGAAACAGCTTGTTTTGCATGTGCCCCGCCCCTCGTTGTTGCCTCAAACATCGACGAGAAGACGTTGAAAAGAGAAGGAGTCTGTGCTGCTTCATTGCCAACGACGATGGGAATCATCGCAGGTTTTCTAGCCCAAAATGCTCTGAAGTATCTCCTGAATTTTGGAGACACTTCGTATTACCTTGGGTACAACGCCATGTTGGATTTCTTCCCCTCGATGGTTCTGAAACCCAATCCAAATTGCGAGGAGAGCTTCTGTCGTCAAAGGCAGAAGGAATTTACCTTCATTTCAAAGCCAGTTGTGGTCAAGGAAGTGGATGAGGCGCCTGTTCACGAGGACAATGAGTGGGGAATTGCTCTTGTTGATGAGGCTGAGGGCGATGAGGAGGAGGTTCAATCGAATTTGTGCTCTGGTGTTAAACAGGCTTATACGGTGCCTAGTGGGGTAGAGAAGGAAGAAGAAGGAGTTGTTGTTGATGGTAATGGACCTAGTTTGGAACAGCTGATGACAGAATTGAAGAATGTGAATTTTAATTGAAGAAATTGACGTTTTTGGGAGACGTAGATGCATTTACGGTTTCGCGTATGTGGATTGGAGGCTACTTTTTTGTATATGAAGAAATAAATTAGCATTTTTATGAACGTTCTCTCTTGAAGGTATTTAATAACATCTATTCAAGTAAATTGTGTATTTAATTAATTGTGTTGATGGATGATTATCTGCATAATTTATATAGAAAGTATGTGATGCATTTCTAATTAGTCGTTTTCTGTAGGACATACAGGTGATCAGGTGATGGAGTCTAAATTAAATTAACATTGATTTGCCATAAAAGGAAGTCAACAGACATCGAATCCGACAAAAATAAATTACCACAGAAATTTAAGAGAATATGGAGAATGATTTTATTCGTCGTCGGTTGTCGGTTGTCTCTCTGGTGAAGTAATAATCGAAGGATTCTAATTGATGTCCTCGTGAGATTGTGGTAACGAGGCTGCACTTCGACGTGTATTGAGTACGAGGATTATGAACAATATAAATAGGGGAGGGTAGCACAAAGTGGGGGAAGGACACAAACGGTGGTTGTGAGTATATGACAAGGAACATTCAATAGTGGTCATGTCAATGAGTGATTTTTTTCAATGATGAAAAAACAAGAATGAAATTTTGGGAATAATTCGCCAAAAAAGTTTTTGGAGGGGTTTATCCGGAAATTTTTTTCTTCCGATTGTCTTTGTCAAACTCCATAGCATCAATTGAATTTTCTGTATTGCAAATTTCATCATACAGAATTTTTTTTGAAGTTCTTTTTCATTTCTAGTTATTTTTCAAAAATTTTCAGGACAAATTACTGTACAAAAGTTTTTCTAGGCGGATCTTTTGCAAAACTGTTTTTTTTATTTTTTCAAAATGAAAAAAAAGTTTTTATATTTCATGGACTTTGTTTTTTCAAATTCAATTTGGAATTTAATTGAAGAGAGTTGAGTTGCTCTTCGACTTGTTTGAATGGCTGTAACACTTTCAAATCCATTGTTGGTAATACTTTAATGTCGTAAGTACATTGGAGGTGTCATGTCCTCCCAGCTGTCACTAGGAAACAGCGTCTATACTCAAATTGGTAAAAGGAGGCAGGAACGTTTCCCAGCTGAAGCCCGGATGGGCAATCCAACCAAGTCCAATCCAAATGACAATTGACAAATCCTCAATGTTAACGTTAATTGGGATGAGGGTTTATTCAATCTTTGATGAAGAAAACACTGAGTGCTTCGAGAGAGGACGTAAACTATTTTTTCACTTAATAATATTACAAACTCTGTAACTCTGAAACTCTATGATTTTAGCTAGATCTGATCTCTAAAAAGGGACTCGTCGAAAACAAAAACTGAACTAACTGGCTATTCAAAAATTCTCTTTCGTGGGTCCTATAACTCCCATTCTTTTCAGATTGCGCTCGCATTCTCTTTCTTCCTTATGTTTTGAGATATAAAAAATAAAAAGTGGCGGGGAGGGGCTGGACAACGTCGTGAGGCAGTCAACTGTTGCCAGCCACCCTCATTCACGTTCCAGAATTTGGGATGCACGTGTGACCCGCAAAAAATGACGTTCTTGGGTTTAATACATAGAATACAAAGGGAGATCTGTTGGGATTTGTCGTGGACCTTTCTCAAGAAATTTACGTCTGAATTTATGGGGTTATGGCGACGCCAGTAAATCAACAGGCGTCCAATATTTCTATTAACTCCCTTTGTACGTTCGTTATTTCCAACTGTTTATTTCCAACTCTTTATCCTATTTCTCTCATGAATAAGCACTCTGTTATTGAATTTTAGAAGAGACGTCATTGTCCACCAGAGCACACCTGTTCAGCTACGCAGTATCAATAAGAATAAAATAATTAAATTACTAATGGAATTAAACGGAACATAATGGAGTTTAAATTGACCACCAGGTGCACAACGCCATCTAGTTACCAACGGCCAACGACGTAACAGAGGTTCCCATTCGAGTGGGTCAGTGCTGCCAACACAACCAATTGATTCTTACAATTTTATAATGTTGAAATCGTGATAATGTGAATAGGGCATCGTCGATTTATATAGTGTAATTAAGGACAATATTATAATTCATCCTTCCCTACTCGAGATAATTGTTAAAAATTATTTTAAAATTATTTTTAAAAATTAGTCATCAGTCATCCTGCTCCTGTCGATACAACCGCAGTCTACATGTACCCACTCATGGCAATCGTCGTAAAAAAATCATAAATCATTACAACAATTACGTTCAACTGTTTTACAAACCTTGAGGAGTGTTTCCCTTGTCTCTTCACTCTCCAATTTTTCATTACTCTCCAAAATTTCTAAGGAATACAAAATCTCGTGATTTCGTTTGAATTTCCGGGGTATTAATACAACGCAAGTGCAGCCAACTTCACACCCAGCGTCAGGCGTCACAATCGGCAGCTTTCATTTCAGTCGATCCTCTCCTCTGTCGATAGAAGTATCTTATCGTTATTATTCCAGTTGCTTGTTTGTTAACTTCTGATTATTCTGATATTTCAAGATTGTGCATCGACCCTGAACTCAGTCCTCCACGTTTCCTTTGCCAATAACATAATTTTGGCAGTTTTTTGTACAAAGGACTGAACAATTACGGAATACCAGCAATGCATTATGTAAATCGAATGAGTTCAAGTTTGTGATTTTTGACTGTAATCAATTCAAGTGAAAATAAATACAACAGAAGGTGTGGACGACTACTGGAGACACTCCAGGGATCAGCATCATCATCATCAACTTGTCTACCAAGTAAGTACTGCCTAGAGCCACCAAACATTCCACATCATGGTTGTGTTGAGGTTAAGTTGGTTAACTCATCTTCATAGTCTTGTGTATATGATATGATATATAAAGAGAAACATCCAACATATGTTTTAAAGAGTAAAGATATTGAAAAGATACAATAACATTTAGGAAATATATGGCTCACAGCTCATAGGTTTTGTGGTGAAAATTTTCAACTTTCAGTTTTATGGGTGAATTCTCAAGAATCAATCCATCGTTGTGGCATTGAAGATAGCAAACCCATGGAAAAATGAACAAAATCGACTAATTTATTGAATGATGACATCACTTGAGTTATTAAAGCTGAGTAATCCAGAAAATACAGAGAAAAATTTATGGAAAAAATCATCAAACTTGTAATCCAAAAAATAATCCTCGTAACATAATAGTTATTAATTTATCAAAAATGGTGGAAAGGGTTGTGTCATCACCGATGAAGAAAATCTTACGTGATTTTCCCGGAAATATGAAATTTTGTTTTGCTTATGGTTCTGGTGCTATGAAGCAAAAGACAGACCCCACTCGGAATATGTTAGATCTCATCTTCGTTGTCGCTAACTCCAAGCAATGGCATGCGGAAAATCTGACGAGAAATCCTCATCATTATGCTCAACCACTTCGTTTTCTCGGTTGTAATGCTGTGAAAAATATTCAAGAATCATGGCCAGCACAGATTTACTACAACACCCTGATAAAATCCAGTGAAGGACGTTTGATTAAATATGGCGTCGTATCAGAGACATCACTAGTTGCAGATCTTCTCGACTGGAATTTTCTGTACTTGGCAGGAAGGCTTCATAAGCCTGTGGAGGTGCTGATTGAGCCTGACGAGACATCTCAACTGCGAGCAGCACTTGTTCAAAATCTTCACTCAGCAGTTCATGCTGCACTTCTTCTTCTTCCTGAGAACTTTACCAAAGTCGACTTCTTCAAAGTCATCGCAGGATTGTCTTACCAGGGGGACTTTAGGATGATATTTGGAGAGGATAAATCCAAGATTGATAACATTGTCGTGCCTCAGGTTGATAATTTTCGTGAGTTGTATGCACCTGTCTTGAAGCACTTTGATAATTACATCGAAATACCTCAGGGTTTGGATGCATCAACAACTTGCAATCAGGACACGAGTCCAACAGCTAGAGTTCATCACTTGAATCAATTGCCGAGAATTCCGCAGACGCAGTTGGTGAGAATTTGGTCGAAAGGTCCTCGATCTAAGGACACGGAGGATTGTCTTCGTGCTATTGCACATGATCCTGACTGCAGTTCAATTCTCTCACAAGTACTTCAGGATATCGTTTGGAAGTCTAGTGTGGGTCAGAGTATCAAGGGCATTTGTACTGCTGGGATTTTGAAGTCTGTTAAGTACAGTGCAGCTAAAATTATGAAAATGATTAACTCGGAATCGCGGGAGAAGTCACAGATGATGATTCCTAGACAGAAAACGCCAAAAGTGGACCAAATTGTGCATAATGCTGTTAAAAACGAAGAAACAAATATTAAGTCTGAACATAAATGAAAGGGAGTCCTATCACGTGCGAATAAAATTGTAGAAAAACCCGGTGAATTCGTTCCAAAATTTTATTTGAATTTTTATGGAAAATGAAACTGTCTAATGTTTTTTGATCGATTCTATTGAAATTTTTAACTGAAAAAATCACTGAAATTGGATATTTGTTGGATAATTTATTCTCTTGACATATTTTCTGTAGAATTTTCTCAGCTCAATATCTTCAAGTGTTTTTCAGTCAATTTTTATTGATTTTTCAGTACCAAAGTTTAACGTAAACATTTATTACATAAAAAGAATTTGAAAAAATGTGTATATCAACGTTTTTTTTTGCAAATAGTTCCAACTCAGTATATATATATCATGATAATAATATATTGATGTGCGAAAAACAGCTGTCGTGATTATTGTAAGATCATTAAATAAATAATATGGTCGAGGAATATTTATTAATTAAATAATTAGGAGTCAACTCTCCTTCAAAGGAACCATTAGTGCAATGTTTTATCAATAAATGACCTTGGATCATCAGCATTTTTCCATCAAATTCACTAACAACGATTTTCACATTCATGTTTCATCATAAATAGATTTTTAAAAACCATGAAACGCCTGTGTTACAATCAAATACCTAAATATCCAGGTACGGTACCATTTAGCAACAAATATTCCGTCATTTAATCCTGAACAAATGAATCGTGGAAAATGATCTCCGTCAATTTCATCCCGAATCGGTCTTTTCAATTAACGACATTTTGATTACGACAATTCAATCATTGACATTTCCATTAACAATAGCCTAGTTAATTTCAACACCAATTTAAGTCCTTCATTCATTTTTTAAACTACAATTATTAGTACTAATAAACAATAGAAAATCTGATGTAAATTAAATTCAAATACGAAAAATGTCATTCAAAACTTTGTTGTACTCAACATGGTGGAGGGGGGGGGGTACTTATGATTATTTTGGTCTCAGTCGAATTAGGGACATAATGACCCTTATAATATGCATTGGTTCTGGGGTTAAAGGGATAAACCTAGGGAATAGTTTATCGGTATTGAAATTATATCATTTATTATTTGGGTGTAGTGATGTCATCTGACTGATTACAAAGGGTTTATGACCTTTCAGGTCTGATCCATGTACCCTTAACCTTCTCTTAAATAATACATTAATTGTTTATATTTAATCACTTGGTCAACATGATCCAATGACACTGGCAAGTGTCACTCTGCCAATGCTGTACGTCCACCTATTGAACACTAACGCCATTATCCAAATCCGGAGCATAATAAATTTACATTACCAGGTAAAAAATTTGGGACGAGATAATGAACTTGCGACAATCTCAGATGAATTAGGGACATAATGAGCATTGTAATATGCTTTTCAATTACTTCAGGTAGACGTTCAGTGAAGAGCTCTAGAGAAACCAGATTATTAGTGGATAAAAAAAATTATTAACTAAAACAATTCCACAAATGAAAATAATATCGACTAATTTTCAGAAATATATTAGTTCAAATGACATGTGGAATGGACCTGAAGGGTTGGGTTTGATGTTAGGGAGTATCACCCTGGATAAATGATTCAAATAAATATCTCTATTAGTTACTAACATTTCTTCGTTAATCTTCTTAACTTTGAACAAAGATTCACCCTGAGAAAGATGGCATCGAGCAACCACAAATACAAAAGCAGTAACTCAGAAAAGAGACTTGAAATTACTGGTCCAGAAGGAACAAAGAAATTTGCTTTGTTCTTTCAGAATTAAAATAGAATTTCATTGTTTAAACATTTTAAGTTTTCATCTTCCCAGTGGGTTTCCTAAAGAGCCTTGTGACAAGCCTTTTTATGATAATAAATACTCGACTTAATAGATCTCTAAATAAATAATGAACGATCTTTCTAACGACTGAGACAATACTGTTGAAGGCCTTCACCTGACGTGGCCTGGGTCAAGTGCTGCCAGGGCTCCAGAAAATCCCTCAGAGGTTACTTCACTTGTTGGACAGTTACGATTTGATATTTGGACGCCAGTTAATTTAACGATAATTAACAACGTTCGACTAATCTCGGATTCTCACGTTGTGGAGGTTGGAAGACCCAGAATATTGACAGAGAGATAGAAATAGGATAAAGACGACGAGAATGCTCTAAATAATTATTTACTTACTAACGATTGTTAACTCCCAATAGTTTATTTCAACGTTCTGGGAAGTCGACTCACACAAAAATTCCAAAAATACGATTTAATACGACCACACATACATATAACTCCTAACGCTGTCGGGGGAGTGTTCTCCGAGGGGCCTTTGTTGGCCCATTGCACACTGATCTACGAATAATTTAGCGCATGCGCCCTTGACATTAAGTAGCCACTTAATGCTGCAATATTAAAAAATCTTCAATATTCAATATTAAGGCATATATTCGACGAGACATTATTGGAAGTGGGTTATAGGAAATAATAGTTCTACAAGTAATTCAAACTATAATAATAATAATATAGATTTTCTTTGGTGTCATATTGCAGTTTTACACCTCCTCCTTTCTTTCTCCATTCTTACACTATATAACATTTTTCTAATTATAATAATAATAATAATAATGGTATTATCATATGATTCTTTGGGATGATTTCTGTTCTATCATCGTATCGTACACTGTTTCGGTCCTATACCTTCTCGCCAGTTATTTCTCAACGAGATATAGCCGCGCAATTTGGTTAATCTTAATTGTTGTGATATTTTTTATTTAAGTCACATTTGCGGTGAGCGCACCTTATTTTAACTACTGTATGAGTAGAGCAGTTGAATTATATGGATATAAAAAGTCAATGTAATATTTAAATTCAAAATAATTATACCAAAATGATCCTGAAGTAATCGTGTATGACGTTGAACACGTCATCATTTCGTAAACATGGATCTTTAAAAATTGCTGATATATTCACAGCTGATCTATTTCCCACTTGTAGGCAACATGCAAAATTTTAAATGTCTTGAAGCTGTAAGACGACTTGGAAAATACAGAAGTTTCGATAAGATATAGATATTTACATTTGATGAGTAACTTGTTTCATTTCCATTTTCTAACTAAGTTTTTATTTTCTACTAATTAACTCATCCTTTGACTTGATTTACTTGATACTTGTGTACTTGTGAAATTCAAATTTTGCCGCTGTGAATGTATCTATCAATCACGAATAAGTGTTACGGAATTTCGATATGTTCGATTCGATTTAAGATTTGCGGTGTATGTCCTTTTTACAAAAGGATCTTTAACTTCCAGTCTTCCCAGTTGTTCCTCCTGGCACTCCTTTCTTTTTCTCGTTGGATCAGTATCTTCTCGATTTCCCCCAACCTTGTACACCATGCTGCAGTCGGATTGTTCTTCAGGATGTCCAACAGCGCCTCCAGTCTGTTTTCGTCCTCTTTGTTCTTTCCCCCAGTTCTTCCACCAAATGCAACATTCCTCCCCCATTCTCCCCTGGATACTTTTACAGACCGTTACATGTTCTAGTGTTTCCATTTCCTTTCTACAAGCTCTGCATCATTGATCTTTGAATCCTTTCTTCCCCTCTCTCGTTACATTGCCACATCTCCATCTTGCCCACCCTGTCTTTTGCCATACCCTTAGTTTATTGTCTCTCCAGTAGCTTTGTAATTCTGTGTCTCCTTTAACCTCCCGATAGTAGTAGCAGAAGCTCGATCTTTCCACTTTCTCCCAATGAGAGATTTGTTCATTCATTTCTTTGTGTTTCTTCTCTGGTTCTATTTGTTAAAACCATTCTAAATATTTTGGTACTGTTTGGAGAAAAACTATAGAAACTATAACATACTGAGATGGATTGAACAGCTGTAGACAGACAATTCATTTTTGTCCACACATATCAAGCACTCTCAATAGTAATGAAACGATTTGTTCATGAAAATTAAAATTCTGGGAAAATTTTCAACTATTAGTATCTTGGAATTGTGAATTTATTGAACACTAAGGAAATTACCCAGATCTAGGGTAATTTACTAATATTAAACTGTATTTTCAACTTGTCGGATCTCAGGATTCATCCGGTATGATCATTACAACTGATCATTCGATGATTTTAGTAATTGTCCATGATGTTTACGGCGTCTAACCTTCTCTAGACTAATATTAAACTGTATTTTGAATACTAAGGAAATTACCCAGATCTAGGGTAACTTCCTTAGTGTTCAATATTACCCTAGATCCCTAGATTACCCTAGATCTGGGTAATTTCCTTAGTATTCAATTGTGAATTTAGTATATTTTTTAAATAAAATAAATTTAGTGAGGGAGACTAATTCTGCGACAGAACAGTCGTAATTATATGTCTTATTCATTCAACTTTGTTTAGGTTCCAAAACACATCACAAATATCACAGTCCTCACAATTTTAGGCGATCAAAATGTTCGTTAATATTAACTACAAACCCAGACCCAAAAACATAAAATTTAATTTTGCCCTCCCATCATTTCCCTCAGAAATTCAACACATGATTTTCCGCCCTCGACACCCAACCTACCATTTTTCTTCCAAATATTAACACGTGAAGGGCTCCACACCCATGAACCTCAGGGTGTGGGAAACTCCACCCCACGCCACCCCTTCCGTCGCCCCTGCTTCGTATAATTATTGTATTGAAAATGAATTATTCTTAATTCAACTAATCCAACATAATGTTTGTTTAGCCCATGCAATGACCACGATGGATTCAGACTCAGAAAGTCAGGACAGCGACGACGGACGTCGGTTCCGGTTCGAGGCCACCAGGAAAGACTCAACAGCTCCTCTCCACACCTACAGACGAGACACATCATCGCATACCAATGCCTCGAGACACTGCAGAACGCGATCGAGGGACAGAACGAGACATCCACGAGGGGAATACAGGGACAGTCCTGCCAGCACAATAGAACGTACCACTGATCGTAGCCACTACGACGAGCCCCGGAGCTCCAAAGAACGAAAAACTGCGAGCACTGATTCAGGAAGAAAAAGGGAAAGTGGAAGTAAAAATAGAGATATCAAAAAATCCCACAAGACATCGAGAGACACCGAAAGAAGAAATTCCAGTTGTCGGGACGACAGAGTCCTGAAACATCGAGATGATAAACGAAAACATTCACGTGACAGAAATCGAGAGACTAAAAGCAGTGGAAAACTTCGAAAATATTCACGAGATCGTGATCAACTCCGACGGAGAGAAAAATCTGGTGAAAGTAAAAAATCAAGTTACGAAAAAATTGTGAGTCTCGATAAAGAAAAGACAAATAATTTTGGAGACAAACTCAGTGAAGATAAACCTGACTCTCAGGATTGTAAAGACTTGAATCTGTCTGATTTTGATATTGTGTCAGACACTGAGGGAAATTCCGATAATTCCACCTCAACAGCTATTGAATCAGGAAATGGGGAGATTGAAAGGCGGAATTGTAAGGGACCGGTTAATGATAAGGTAAAATTGAGGAGTGATGATAAATCATCAGGTTCGTATTTAAGTAACCCTGATGACTTTTCAGATTTCTTATTAGCGTCAACATCAGCAAAAACGATTACAGCTGATGATAGTGATATTCAAAACTCAAAACATGATGAGACAGGGTTTGCTAATTCGAATGGAAAGAAAGAACCTCAGACAACTGCCAATAAATATGAGGATATCGATGAAGAAATGTACGGGCCCGCTCTGCCGCCGACAATCGAAGGAAATAGTGGTACCAAGTTGAGGATAATCGGTCCAACTCTGCCAGATTATCTGACCAATACGAGCACTCATCATGTACCTGATGAAGAGGACAAGACGTTTGGTCCTGCGTTGCCAGAAAATCTAGGAAAATTTGAAGGATCAAGTGGGAGATCTGATCGATCTGCTGGTGAAGCTCGTCTAGCTGAAGGGGATGATGAAGATGGGAGCATTGGACCACTCCCTGCTGATCATCCGACCTTGCAATATGATTTTGTCCAGAAGCAGTTGGAATACAGAGCTCAGCTCATAAAAAGAGAACTTGCGGAAATTGTAAGTAGTCGACTGAATCTATTCTTCATCAAGTACCTTTGAAACTATTGGTCATTATAGAGTAGATTCCCAGGAGGACGTCTTGGAGATCGTCATCAGCATGCTGGAGTATCACCAAGACGTCCGAAGAACGCAGGTTCGATTCCCGGTGATGAAGGACCTCTTCATCGGCGGAAAACGAACCCAGTGGAGGTGGAGATAGTTAGGAGTATGTGGAGGTAGATATGGGGTAGCTTGGAGGCAGATGGGGGAGGGAATTAGGGTGGGGTATTGTCTAGGTACTGGATAGGGAAAAAATCACGAGGATGATGCCATCTGGCACCAGCTAATTTAGGGATTTAGGGATTTTAAGGGATTGACACGACTTTTGGTCGTGTTGGAGGTAAGAATTTTCCATAAAGTTGATCGATGGGGAGTAGATGGATTTTTTGTGAGGTTTGTTGGGTCAGGATTACTCGAAGTCTGGGGATAATACTCCGGGGAATCGACTGTATATTCGTTAAATTATTTTCTAATTATTATGGTATAGATTTTTTCATTGGGAGATTCATTATAAAAAATCGAATAGATATGAATTGGAGAGGGATTTTTCGCTTAAAGGGGTTATTCTCATGTGAACGCCTATATTTTACCACTTTTTCGGAATTTTTTGTTTTATGCGACAACAAACTTCAATCATGTTGATTTTTCAATATATTTTTATTTGTATTTTGAAATATACGAAAAAATTTTTTTTTTCGTTTTTTACAATTTTAACATATATTTTTTTAAAGTCAAAGTAGTCCCCAACAAAAAAAGGTAGTTCACTGGTCAAGGTGGTAGCGGCTGTTCATGTTGTCTGAGATAAAAAAATCGAATGGATTATTATTCAGTAGATCTGTGGCTATCGTCCCTACCAAATATAATCAATTTCATTGAAAACAAAAAAAAATATCGAACTTCAAAAAAAAATCACGAAAATCTCCTTCTTTTTCGTTGCAAATCGTTTAAAAAAAATATGAAGATATTGTCGAAAATAAACAATTGTGGTAGGGACGATAACTATAAATGAGTAGAAGAACATATGTAAATTTTAAAGCAATCGGTTGAATACTTTTTCTTGTAGGATCTTGACCGTTTCAGAATATGATGATTCGAGAAAAACGCGTTTAAAGTTTAAAGCCTGGTAGACAATCGCTTACGACACGTCGGCGACTATGAGCTGTAACTTATCAAATACTATGAATTTCGGTCTGAATTTTTCACAGCATGTTTTCAATAGGTTTTACTGTCAAAATATAAAAAAAATCGATTTTTTGAAGTGCTCACATGAGAATAACCCCTTAACTCCACTGGGAATCGAACCCGGGTCTTCCAGGTTGCGCCGAGCACCCGACTGAGCTACAGGATATGGAGGGGATACTACCTGCTGGGATATGGGGCGAAAATAAATGAGAAGACATTGTGAATAATTATGATACTTAATTTTGATAGAACAGTTAGACTCTACTAGTTAAGAAGGCACTGTACACTAGGAAATTCAACGAGAGACTAATAACGACAATGCTAGGGAGGCCCCGGTGCACCGTTGTGCCCCAGATTGAATTATTAGGACCGTCGACCCTCTGTATTGACTGAAAACTCCTGTGTTAGGACTTTGAGGATAATTGAAACTAAAGAACGGGAGGAATTTGATGTCATTTTGTGTTTAGTTTGTTCGTACCCTAAAGTGGAAATTAATTTTAATTTCCTCCACGAAAAAGTAATTGAACTTCTATGAAGGAAGATAGGGATCATCATGATGAAGATTTTGAAAAAATAAACATTTCAAGTCGCAATAGTCCGTCTGTTCTTCAGATCTTCCTGAAGAATGGTTTTTAAGAACTGATCATCTCTCAGGATCAATTCAAACGATCAGACGAAATTAAAAATATAAATAATTGAAATAAAAAATCATTTAAATGAAAAATAACAATTGAAAACTTTACCAGTGATGTACATCCAGTTGGTCCCAATTTTGAGCCAAAATTTTAATTTTTTCGTAATTATGGTGTCGCAGAAATTGAGGTATTTTAATCTCAAGTTTAAGAATGAGATATCATCAAGTTTCAGAACAATTTGATAATGAGTTTGTTGGAAAATTAGAACACAGTTCTTCGGTTTATCTTCAAAAATCACTCGACAACGTTTATGACGTGTCTTGAAAAGTCTCCAGAGGACTAATTTATGATTCGTTGTCCTTCGGACTTGAGAACTTTACAATCCTACCGCATGTGGAATTCAAAGGAAACTCTGTCCTCTGGAGTCATAAACTATCTCTTGTTTTTTCCCTCAGTAAAGGTTTTCAAAATAGTCAGAATTTAGTCTCTGGACACCGATCCTCTAGGTCACTCGTGTCTTCCTCGTCCCAATAATAAATATTTCAAGTTAAAGTAATTAATTGTGTTGCTACATTTATTTATCTAATTTTACTCATATCCCAACAGAGTCGTATCTAAACAAACAAAACAAAATTGGAGAGCTTCGATGTGAATATAAATATTATCAATTTATTAGAATAATTCATGAAAACGTCGTGTCCTTTTTCCAGGGCGATGCAGACGACCGAAAGAGGGAGGAATGGATGACAGAATTACCTAGAGTCCAGGGGGTAAATGGTGGTCTTACAGCCAGAAAATTCCGCATGAGAGCTGGCCCAGATCTGTCGGATCAATCGGTCTGGACCGATACACCTGCCGATCGGGCAAAAAAAAGGAAAGAATATGCAATGGGCAAGTCAGCGGAGCAAAATGGAGAACCTAAGAAAAATTTACCTGACGAGAAGGAGTCAAAAAAGAGAAAAGGAAAATCATTGCTCGAGATGCACCAGAAGAAATTACACGCAAAGAAAAACGTAATTATATTTTTTAAAACACTCTTTAGCATATATTAATATACGTTAAGAAATTATTAACAACAAAATATCTGTGTATTATCCTCTCCTGGGGCATTTACCCCACGGAAAGAAGAATTGCAGAGAAATTACTGTCCTGGGGACTAGAATTAACGTGCAAAATGTTAAAATACTAAAATGTGTTTCATTAAAACGTAAAAATTCCAATCAATATCATCAATTTTATAATTAATGATGAGTACCCTCAGAAAATTTACGAAACAGCACAAGAAAATTTGAAGGTCAATAATTTTGTAATTTTGTTTGTTGAGTTTAAGGCCCGGTAGAATCGTCTGAACGATCTGGAATAGATATTTTTATATTTTTATATTTTATTTGAAACTTTGGTGCAGGTTAAATAATGAAAATATCTTGAAAGAAAAATTTAAAAAAAGTGAAAATATAGGACCCGATCTTTTTAATTTATATGTTAGCATAATTAGGGCATAACCAGGGCACTGCGGCCCTGGAATTCATTGCAATTATGCTCACCAGGTCCCAGTACTTCAGGTCCCAGTACTCTCGATTCATTAACATCTTCCTCCCCCCACATTCATGTATTTCAAATTAAATTATATTTTCCAGAAACAGAAAAAAGAAGACAAAAAGTCCGGAAAACTGCCAGAACGTCGACCCTTCGATCGCGATGTTGATCTTCAGGTCAACCGGTTCGATAAGGCGCGTCAAAAGAGTATCTTGATCAAAGCTGCAGCCCTGGACGATCGTTTTTCAAGTGGAAAAATCTAAATTGTGGATTGATCAAGTGAAAAGGACTGATGGAAGGAAATGCGGATTATTCAATATTAATAAACAAACAATGACTGGTGCATTTGGCTGATGGGACTCAACAACATTTTTGGGGCCCGCTTAATGAATAACTGAACTGAACTGTTCACAGTTCATCAAAAGAGTTTATTTTTTATCCTGGAAAAGGCGAATGCTGTAGTAAATGTGACGTTGTGCACCGTTTGCAATAATATTTACTACTGCTCAGGTGGAAGATTGAATTATAAAATGTAATCTACACTATTTCCTTCAATCTTTCAACGTGAAAAACAATTTTTTGAAAATAAAATCCGAGTATACATTTTTTCGAACGTTGTCACGTCGCTTTTCATTAAATTTTTTATCTTTACAGTCATGTAATTTTACATTGGATTATTGTCTCTAGAATAACGTCAAAAATTATAAATATATATTATTTTTTAAAAATTGGAAAGCATGAAGAATATTTTCAAAGGGCCTTTTAAGTAAAATATTGACAAATAATTGATCTCTTCATCAATTTCGACGGAGCGGTCTCAGCAGGTGCTGGACACCAGGTGTGGAATGGCATTCCCGCTGGCTTCAGGGAGTTATCATCCCCTTTGCAGTCCAGACGTCGGATTTTTTGGGAAAAGTCGCAGAAAATTTGCAAAATCCTAGAAAACTGGAATGTGTTTTATTCACACATAAAAATTCCTATTAATATCATAAATTTTGTAATACACTTTGTAATTAATTATATGGGACTTCGTATAATTTGCGAACCATCACGACAAAATTTCAAGGTCAATGATTTTTTATTTGAGTTTAAATGAAAAATTAATAGGAATTCTTAAAAAAATTCTATTTAGAGTTTATTTTATTGTACGTTCCTCCATTTTTTACTGTACCAGACAGTGATTTGTCGATAACTCATTGTGATTGGCTGATGAGCGCCGAATATATCCGATTATCGCCGACGTTGGGCTCGTTACATCAGCCATTTATCGTCCATTTTCTCATCACCACTGGAATGATTTTGTATCTGAATCACACCATAAAAATTCACAGATTTTTCTCTTTGTGAATTCATGTTAAGGAAGAGAAAGACGAAAAACTCCCCGATAAATTCACCCCCAAAGAATTATTTAAACAATTAGAATTCGCGATGTTATCGCTGTTATCCCATGTCTCGATAACTGTTTAGAAGAGAGAAAAAAACATGAATCTAAAATTATTCTTTATAAATTTATGAACAAAGACTTTTCCCAAAATCGATCGAAATATCCACTTTTTCGGATAAAATTTCAAGATGTCGCCGGTTCTTCATGTGAATGGCAGTTATGTGGAAGAGGATATCGATCACATGGTATGGGAATGTCAACGATTTGAAGACCAGCGGAAAAGAATGATATTAAAAATTGCTAAATATTGTACACTACCCAGTAGAATGCTAGACATTGTACATGATCTTAGACCCTCCATTATTGACGTCATCGATAAATTTCTCAAGCATTGTAACCTCAAAATTTAAAGAAGCTACACGATCCAGACATTAATTCTATCTATTTTCACTTTATACCTGATAAACTTTGTTAATGAGTTTCAAATGTTTAATAAAAAATTAAAAAATATCGCCGGTTTTAGGTGTCATCGTCATCAACATTATGACCATGAATTTTTTACTCTTTGATGGCACCTTAATTGTCACTTAAGTTTAGTCGAAATCAGTGGGGAGCCATCAGTTATCTAATTTGTCATTATTGGAATCGAATTGGTGGGGATCCATTCGGAAGTATATTACCAATGGAAATTGGTATAAACAAAGGAAAAAGTTACTAATTACACGAAAGTGATGGTCATATCACTTCTGGGGATAGCATCGGTTTCCTGCTTAATGATCTTCATCTCCACTTGTATCTTCATATATTAAATTCATTAAATTTTGCTTCATTTATTTTTCTGAACTTGAGATAATGTTTTCAAAAATACAACGGAGACAAAACGAAGCACAAAAATGGCTATTCCAAATCATCGTTCAATTTATTCGTTTTATTTCATGATATAATTCAACTAATAGCATATATATTACCGATTGGAGCTCACAATAATTGTTTCGCAGTGGTTCAACAAAATTCCAGTAATTCAACAAATATAAATACATCAGTCTTGTGAGACGAGCAGAATTTCTTCGTTTGTGATGAAGAAATCAGTCGCGAAGGGGTAAAATGGTTAAGTCGAAGAAGACAAATTTCCCAGGCCAGATGATGATGATGATGATGATGATGATAAAGTGATAGCAACGGTCCTGTTCTAAATTTATTCACAAGTTAATAACGATTTAGACTCCATGTTGATTGATTTTACCCAATAATCAGGTTCACCTTCTGCACGACGATTGTTTATTTAGTTTAATCGACTCAACTCGAAAATGTGTACACAATCAAAGGATCAAAGGAACTTATTGTCCTCCCAAACCACCTGTCAACAAGAAACGAATCGTAATTCAAAAATTAATTTGTGGAGTATTTTTATAAAATTTCTTCCATTACGAATTATGATATTTCTCCCTAAGGACTAAAACCCAGGGGACTGACAGTGATAAAATAATAATAAACAAATTATTTGACTAACGCGAGAGAATTCAATTCCAGACGTCAACGATAAGCGATTTAATTAGAATCTTCATCAGTGGAATCTGCGTTCATGGAATCATCATCATCATACGAAAAAATGTCACTTCGAGTGCGGTCATCCTGATCAGATTTTGCTAAAAACCCGGACTGTCCTCGTCAATAGAACGAATAGAAAGACCAGACGAAACCTCTCATTGTCTCTCCACTTCATCAACCAAATAATCTCTTTGGAAATTTATTAAATCCAAAACTGCGACTTAATCCCTTCGATTTATTCCCCCAAAAATTCACTGAACTCACTCCCTCCCTCCCTCGAAACCCTTCTACAACACCTGCAAAGTGTTCACGAGTCTATTAACACTACAAAAAATCAATGAAAAGAAAAAATCGAGTTGAACCATTTTACCCCTTCGCAACTGCAATAAATTAAATTAATTTTTCAATTTTTTTAAATCGTCACTATTGACTGTTGGCCTCCAGGTCCATGTCCGACCACACAGCCTCGGTTTCACTCTCCTCATTAGCTTCGTCATTGTCAGAGTCGGGTAGTCCATCACCAACGTCAAACGTAGTGTCCGGATGTTCTTCACCAACAGTCATGTAGTACGATGATTCAAATTTTGATACAGTATTGTCGAGCCTGTGCATTCCCTCGAGGGCACGTCTATTGCTTGGATCGAGATTCAGGGCGATCGCATAATGATCGATAGCTTTTTCCTCATTGTGAACCCTCGCCCAGAGATCCCCCAGCATCTGATGGAGTTTACACGTCGGCTGGATGTCCACCTGGCGCTCCAACAGCTCAATCGCACGCTCGAGGTTCATCTCCTGTTCGTAAATTTCAGCCAGGAAGTAAACAGCTGGTAGATAGGACTCGTCCTGGGTCAGGGCCTTTTCCAGGAGGTTCTTGGCTTTCGGAACGGAGACTGGATCCTTCATCAAGACGGATGCGTAGAGCTGGAGGAAAATAGTAGAATTAATTAGTAATATTATTAATCCCTTTGTCTAGTCACAGATTTTGGGGGATTGTGACCTACGAATGCGTCATTTTTAATTAATTTTGAGGGACTGACGAATGAATGATGGAATCAAAAAATTAAATATCGCTTTCCTGTCATCCAGACGTTGGTCAGTGGTTCCAATAAATAGGATTGACTAAAGATCCTCTTTGGGTTCTTTGGGGTCTTAGACCCAGTGGTAAGTGCTCCCCAATTTTTGGGGGCTGATCAGCAGACTTGGGAAGTCATTTTGACAAAAGTGTTGAACAATTCGACGCATATTGAGAGACCATTGTCAGGATCCTTATGGAGGTCCTTAAATATCCTATCAAGCGGTTTCATGGTTTTTTGCAAAAGGTCCACAATGAAATGTTTGATGGTGTGAGGCTTGTGTCAATGATGACACCGTCAAACATTTCGAAGACTTACATCGGTTTCTCTTTAACTATTAAACCGATTCTAATGAAAATGAGGTTTAATTAAATGTAAAAATGCAGTGGATTTATGAATAATCGAATGGTTTGTTGAATGAACTCTGAAAGGACACTCGGAAACTCGAAAATGAGAATTCCGTAGCAAAATTAAATTCTTCACCTTGAACAAAAGACTGTTTCTTCAATTTTACACAGCTGCCATAAAAAAATCGCTCTGCCCACAAATAAATAAATAAATAATTAACGTGGTGCTTATTCAATGGTAATTTTGCTGTGCTACACAGTAGTATTGTTAATAACATTTGTCTTTATTGATTGCAAACTGGCCTCTGTCTATGTGCAAAATTTGTTGTCAGTTTGTTGATGTCTGTCAATGATGGGTTTTATTTGGGGCGTTCGTAAAGACGAGGATTAGGGACTCTGAAGGGAGTTATCAGGGTGACGAATGTTTATCACGTCACGGAGGGGGTTCTTTAGGGTACGTCTATTATTTATTTGGCACCAGGTCTGGAATACAGAAGAAAACGATGGGCATAATCTAATATTGACCGCCATTTTGCTTCTTATATTTTAATGCCCTTAATATTAGGTGTAAATTCTGCAATTGCAGTTGTACAATTGCAAAATTTGATAATTGTTCCTTGACAATTGTCACTCCCCATAATTTTCTAATTGAAAAATCTGGAGAAGCATTGACCCCACAATATTTTTAATGAGAAGCAAAAATAATTAACAAATTGGAATTTATCAGAACAAACTCATCCCCTGGAGTTCATTAACTCACCGAAATAGCTCTCGGGGTGTGTCCAAGTTGTTTACATCCACTGCTGGCAATATTCAAAGCCTCCCTGAGCCGGTGCATCCCAACAAAACAGTCAACGCACCCTTTATGGGGCTCATAACGATACGGTTTTAACTGCATTGCCTGTCTGAACTGGTGCAAAGCGTCCTGATACTTCTTCTGCTCAATGAGAATATTTCCCCGCAGGATAATCGCTTCAACGTTTGAGGGATTGAGATTTATGGCCTGCGACGTCAGGGTATTAGCTCGATTTAATTTTCGTGCTGCGTATAGTGTATAGGCCATTGCGACGTACACCTCGGAGGTACATTCGCCAGCGATTGATACCGTCGGGACTAATTTTTCTAACTCCTTTGTGTGGCCTGTTTTGTGGAGAACTGAGGCATAGAGGTCGAGCCTGTGGGGTGAAGAAAAAAATATGGGGTTTTAATTAATTTTTTTAATGATTTCTTGCATTAAACATTCAGATGATTTAATTAATGGAATAAAAAATTCTCTGATTATTGTGATTTTCGATAATATTTTCTGTGGATAATGATGATATCAATTGGTTTTTTATTTTGATCATAATTTAATGAACAGAGCGAATTTTCTGCGTTTGAATATTTTTTTTTATTTGGGATTTTCTACTCTTTTTGACGAAATTCACGTTTTTTAAAGTTTTTTGAGTTTTGCAGTCTTAATTACATTTGATTTATTAAGGTACTAATTCGTAATAATTCGATTTCAAAATGAAAAATTTGATATTTCCGATGTGATTAAAAAATATATTGCTGAATTTTGCTAACACGGAAATTGCATTATATTTTTTTGAAAATTTTTAACGTGTCTTACTTGTTGTGGAATCAAAATATCACAGAAAAATTATCTAGAAAACTGTTTGAAAGTATCACAGAAAAAGTGAATTAGAATCTTATCCTTATTTGTGATAACATATTGACATGTTGTGTGCAATGATGGACAAATAGAAATTTCAAAAATAAATATTTTGGTGGGTAAGAAATTCCGATTTGTTGAAGATAATCGTATTATAATTATATAATGATGGGGATTATTATATGATGAATCATGTACTCGTCTTTTGGCAGTCAAAGATGATGAGTTTATTATATGAATGAAGTTTCACTTTTTCGATTAATTTAGAAGAACTGTTTAATTAATTATGGGAATTCAATTCTAATTTATATGAAAACATTCATTTCTTTCTCATCTTGAAGAAGGATTCTTTCCAGAATCATTTACTTTAACGAGAGCTTCATTTTAATTACGAAGGAATGAAAATCTTCACATAAATCCATCCAAATCTATCTAAATTAGAATTAAATTCCAATAAGCAATTAAAAGCTACTTCTAATTTAATTAAAAAAGGGGAAAGCGATTCATACAAAGAGAACAACAGCTCTCACTTCCAAAAGATGATTCTTATATACAACTCAGCATTTAATTCTAATAATTAATTTGAAATCATCAGAACGTGCGATGATGAAGAATCTTTTAAAATCCTTCCCCACATTACAAATTACGATGACGTAACAAGGATAATATCATAGCTTCGTTCTTCTATAATATTTTAATTCCATAACAACATTGATTTCCAGTTCAGTAGCGCTAATTGTTGCTAAACGCAATTAGCTCTATTTATGTTTCAAAGAAAATCATGAAAACGAAAATCCAAAAAACTGTAAAACATTTTGTTCTTTCAATCCTATGAACAATCGATTAATACGTGTCTCGATATCACTTGCAAAAGGATTAGTATAAATTTCGATGTGAATGAAGATGAAAATCTAAACAAATGCCAAACCCCTCATTTAACAATAAAAACAATTAAGTGGATATATTATTTCCAGGTGAAATTAGAAAATTGTAAAAATGAAAGACTGAAAAGCTTCACTCGAAAGAAAAAAAAGAAAAACTTTTTTTACCCTTTGGTGGTATCTGGTTCAATAGTCTTGGCCCTCCTCAAACAAGCCAGTGCATTCTTATCGTCCCCAGCGTAATAATAGCACTCCCCCATCGTCACTAGCAAACTGAAATTGTCCCTCAGAAAATTAACATTATCCAGGGACCGAAGAGTCGTCACAGCGTGATTATACTCTCGATTGTGAATATGGGCGTGAGCCTTTATCCACGTGTTCAGCCAGTCGAGGCCAGGAAGGTTAGAGGAAGATCCAACAATCAGAGAATTCACCTCGATGCCCTTGACTCCCAGTGCAAGGAGACCCTCGGCTGCTTCGAGGGCCAGGGGGCACTCACGTAACACCTCTTTGTACGTTGTTATTGCCGACCGCTCCATACCTTGTTCTTGAAATATTTTTGCTAGAGCCATGTTCACCTGGAGAATGTTAAGTAACAATTATTGACGGGGTTGCATAGATAATATAGCAGTTGGTCAAGGAAAGTTATTTAAAAAATTGTTTGTGGAGATATCCACAGGAAAATGCAAATGCAATCCAATGTGAACGAGTTTATATTGTTTATATAGTTTATGTTAAAGTAGACAGTATTGTTATGATAAAATGAGGATTTTTAAGTCATTAAAAGCGAGACATTATCAGCAACAATAGAAATGTAAAAAACGTACTTAGCTGTACTTGACAGCTTTAAATAAATAAATAAATAAATATGTCTGGGGCTGCGAGTATGGGATAGTAAATAAAAAAATCGTGATGATAGAAATAAGAGAAATTGAAATTAAATGAAAAACATTAGAAAAAAATATATTTACTGTAAAAATATGGCAGTATTGGGAAGAATAGTATTTTATAAAATACGAAATATTTAAATAATTTCGTAGTTGATATTTTTCATAAGCCAAGTAACGAGTTATCTGAGTATTTGGATAATTATTATCGTGATAATGTTGTACACTTTTTTCTGTCTCTTGATTTAAACAGTTTTTGTAATTAAAATTTATTAATTTCTTTCAATAAACAAACAAATGTCTAGACATGTTCGTTGTATTTGAAGATTTATTATGTTTTAAGTTTATAGATTTGTATTAGTGACTCTAAATATTTGTTTTATCAATTTATATTTTCAGTATTTTGTCGTTTGTCATTTTTCTTTTTGATATTTAGTCGTCTGGTACTTTCTGAGTGTATCAGGAAGGCTTTTGTTCGATCAAAATTTCGGAAATGCCCTGGACTTATTAAAATTTGAGACATTCATATGTACCTTGGCAGTCCGTTGTTTAGCCGGAATACTCTGCAACACTTGGAGTGCCTCGAGTTGGCTTTTCAATTTAATCAGGCACACGTGAATTTGATACTTGATATCAATATCCGATAGTAAATCCTTGTGGCTTTCCTGGGAAGGTTTAGTCGCCCCTTTGGATTTCAACAAGAATTTTCTAAACTGCAGTGACTTTTTGTACAACGACTCAGCTTTTCTGTATTCACCCATGTGAAAATGGGAGTCGGCACAGTGAACGTAGATGAGAAATTTGGCTGTTGGCGATATGAGATCTCCATTGTGATCACTTAGGGATAATACTAGATTGGCCTGTAACGAACAACTTGTCAATCGTTTTCGGAATTATGGGGTCATTACAATAATTTTTTGGTGCACTCACGAGGGATATCACATTGGAGTACAATTGTTGATCATACAGTAGCTTCACTTGATCGTAGAGACTTGACATTTTTTTCTATTTTAATGCAGTCATACAGCAGATGGTGAAGTTGACTGACTTGTCAGGATCAATTTGTCTGGTAATTCAGTCGAATCAACTGCACGATCATAAGCTGGTTACGGCGTCGTTCATTTTAAGGTTATTTTGAGGTTATGTGATGAGACGCATGCGTAGAATCATTGCGAGTCTTCAAGATCCCTGAAGCTGATGGAAAGGGTTGAAGCAGAGACCCTTTCATACGATTACAATTATCAGACTGTAATTTTTTAGTCAACAGAGGATCAGAGGATCTTTGGAGGAATTTCGAAGGACATTTTCTTCTTCAAAAATGATTTATAAAAAATATCCTTTGTTCCTTTGTCCTAAAATGCTTTTTCATTGCTCCAGAAAAACGTCTTGTTTTCTTCTGAAAGCTTTTATCCTGAAGATGTGCAAGGTAAAAGCGAGGGGTGCTGACCAGGAGGTGACAGGACCTGATCACTTGGTCGTATTTTGGCCAATTTTTGACATTTTGAGACATTTTTGAGCAGAACAGTATTTTATTATTTTGGACGTGATATTTTCCACGAGTTAAGTAACGAATTATCGGAATATTTTGTATTTCATATGTGCAGTCATTAAGTTGTTGAGGATCTTGTATTTACCACCAATTAAAATCCTAAATATTTTGTTATTTAATGGTGGACATTTTTCTAAAGATTAAATGACAAACTGTTCAGTATTTAGTTCTGCCCTAAGTTCTAAATTTGCTAATATTTTATATTTAAAGACCCGTTTAATTAAATTATGACTAATTGTTTATTCGACGTCTGAATTTAACGAACCGTCTCCTTTGTGAACATTAATAATATTATTTTTGTAAACGACAACGAAAAGAGGAAACTGCAGAATTGTTTATTGTAGGGGGGACCACAATTGGTCATCTTGAACGGACATTCAACAATTGGCAAATCATTCACTAAATTTAATTCGTTATTGTTATTATCAGCAACCGGGGTTATTAGTAAATAATTTACAAACTTAAAATCGTGGCCTAAAAATTTACAATTGTCATTTAATTTTTGTGAGTCCCATAAATTGTCCTGGAATGCTCATTAATTATAGATTAAAGTATTTGGATTGATAATTTTGGCAGTACGTGGGGGCAGACAACTTGAAGGTTCAGAAAAATAAATTGAAGACAGAACGAGATCCGGTTGAGGGGAAAGTCAACCTCAGGAAGGTTCTAACTGTCAAGAATGTCAAACGAATCTCTACGTCAATGTCACACCGCCTTATTTTAGTGATCAGAAACTCTCTCAATGATTTAATTCTTTAAAACTCGGATTTTAATTAATTATTTCATGTGTTACTCAAAAACGTTTATAGATAATTACTAATAAATATCCACAGTTGAAATTAAAAGAAATTTTAATTGGATTTGATTATTTTAATTGCATTTGACTGTCACATTTACATTAATTCCACGAGATAGGATTGTCTTATTTTCAAAATTGTCTAATGCAAGAAAGGAAAATTCTGTGCCATTAATCCAAAATTGTGCCAAAATTAACTCTTCACTGAATTTCCAAAAATAATGAAAAATCATAATAGCTTAGAAGCAAAAAATCCACAATTAAAATACTTTTTCATTAATTTTATTTCACAAACGATATTTACCGGAGCAAATATCCCCACATTTTTTCAATAAAAAAACCTGAATGGAATAATTATTCAGAAGTTCGTTAAGAAAAATAGCTGGGTATGATGATAGTTCCTTAAGTCTAAGAATCTTATCAGCGTAGAGTAAAAATCCAAATGATTAACCCCTTCCTCTGCCCGGAGCCGAGCCTCCAGGTTGATTCTGCTGATTGAGCCATGGAGCTGAGCCTGTGCCTCGGCCTCTTTGATTTTGTCCTCGTCCCCGTCCTCTGGCTGCGTAAAACAGAAATAATATTTCTCAGTTTATTCTACTAGATAAATTCCATTGTTTGTCTATTGACTTCTTTTAATTTTTAATGGAGTGAGCTATAGAATTCGGTTGTTTTAGATGTTCTCCAGAAAATTTCCATTTGTCAATTTTTTAATTTCATTTTTTCGCTGAATTTTCTTTTTGAGATGAGGAAAAATGAGATCAAAGAAGAATATAAAATTTTAGATGAGGAAATTCGGTAGAAAATGGCTAATAGAATAGATTACAAAGTCAAGGTCGTTCTATCGATATGATTTTGTTTTTTATCTAACGACTCGTGTCTATAACCAAGAGCTCTTCTGTGTCTTCTTTGAATGAGCTTAAAAATGACCCCTGACGTCTTCAATTTTGATAATTTTTCATTAAATTATGACAGTTTTAAATGAAAAATTAATTTTATGGTTTCGTGCAAAACAGTTATTTTCGTTTTTTTTTCATATTTCGTATTCTTTTCATATTTCATATTCTTTACAAGTCCTATGTAAACTCTGCGAACATGTCAAAGACCATTTTGAAGTGTGTAAATAGCTCATCAAAATGGTGGGTCATAAATCCCACTTCATGGAACTTCCGTCGACTTATCACAGGTTTTTCCCAATTTTCATGTTCTGTCAGACCTAAAAAATTGTCGTTGTTGTCAATTATTGAGAGTTTAGACTCCATCAATGGGGATATAACGTATATCAATATCAAGAACTCATCGGGATCTTTAAAATTCACACTCTAATTTATTCATTCCATCGATTAACTCAGATGTCATAATCGATAATGCAGGAGATTTTGCTTGTCATCCTTTAAAAACTTCTCATTTTCTATTCATAAATATGAATATCTCGAAATTTTTACTTTAATTTCAGTGAACATTTCTGTGTTATACGAAAATATATTAAATTACCTTTAATTTGACCCCTGAATCGCCCAATTATCGCCATTTTTCATTGCCTCATGAGACATTTCAATTAGAAAAATTACATTTACATTACATTACATTACATTACATTTCGTGAGTTTATTGGAAATCTTTCGCATTATATGATCATCTGGGAGTCTTATGACAATTTTTGTTCCCCCAAATTCATCCACAACATAAATCACGAATTTCGGAACCCTATTACGTGCACCCTAGACCAAAAAAGGGACCAAAACCGAACAAAATGGTTCAACGAATTTGCTACGTTATTCGCTCAAACGTAGTCATTCCATTGACAATTCTTGATATGTGTGTACAAAAATGAATCATCTGTCTAGCTGTTTTCAGTCCACCTCAGTATGTCATAGTTTTTATAGTTTTTCTCCAAACAGCACCGAAATGTTTAGAATGTTTTTAACAAATAAAACCAGAGAAGAAACAGAAAGGAACGAATGAACAAGGGCCTTTCGTCAAATGGGTCTAGAGTGTGAAATCTTTGGTCACTGAGAGTCAGTTGATCTGTCTGGAGACATCATACCAGGAAGATAAACCTTCTGCGTGCGATAATAAATAATTAAAGTTAATAGTTAAATCGTTGTTATATTATTGAGACAATCCCTGTCCATAATCCAGTACACACTTTCGCCAAAAAATCAGCTAAATAATGGGATTAATTACCTTGTGCACGTAGTATCGCAGACTTTCCACGTCCAGCAGTCCCCGAGCCCTTTCCCCCCGGTCTCTTGAACATCGGAGCATTCTTCAACATGTCAGGCAGTATGAGAAACCTAATCTTCGATCCTCGAATATAAACATTCTCCAACTGTGCAACTCTGCCATCCCTGTACGTCACAGTAATCCCCTGCATCTGGCAATTCATATTGTCCTCAGCCTCGATCAATTTACCCCGATAAACTTCGCCGGTGTTGGTCTCACAGGTTATGATATGGCCCTCAGCCTCATGCAGCACTTTAATCGGTACTCCGATCGACATTTTATCGTTTCTTCGGTGTTATGGGGTGTGAACAGCAGATCAGATATCCCTTGGGGATATTATTTATGTCAAAAAATACGGAAAAATACTTGAAAATGAGTTTTTCCGGTTAAACACGCTTCAAAAGCCTCGATAAACGAAACAAACGCCAATGAAACGATTACTCAGCCACGAACTACATAACAATTGAGAAATCCAAGATGGCTGTGGGGATAAGGTAGTTCGCTGCTGTTTCAGATGGCGGTGTCCCATTTTCTTCATTTTGTTCACAATGGCAGCGAATTTAAAGTGGCTGTTGCGTTTTAGTCAACTCAGAGTTTGGTGGGTATTACCAAAGAGTATAGACTAAAGTCTATAGACTAAAGAGACTTTAGTCTATCCTCTTTGTCCCTTGATAGACTGAAGTCACTTAGACAAATGGACAAAAGAGACTAAAGTCACTTCGACAAATAGACAAAAGAGACTTTAGTCTATAGAATAGACAAAGAGGATAGACTAAAGTCTAAAATAATAATAATAATAGTCTATCCTCTTTGGGTATTACATTGTTATGTCCTCCCAGATGTCACTAGGAAACAGCTCCTTTATTCACATTGGTAAAAGGAGGCAGGAACGTTTCCCAGCTGAAGCCCGGATGGGCAATCCAACCAAGTCCAATCCAAATGACAATTGACAAATCCTCAATGTCAATGTTAATTGGGATGAGGGTTTATTCAATCTTTGATGAAGAAAACACTGAGTGCTTCGAGAGAGGACGTAAACTATTTATTCACTTAATAATATTACAAACTCTGTAACTCTGAAACTCTATGATTTTAGCTAGATCTGATCTCTAAAAAGGGACTCGTCGAAAACAAAAACTGAACTGACTGGCTATTCAAAAATTCCCTTTCGTGGGTCCTATAACTCCCACTCTTTTCAGATTGCGCACGAATTCTCTTTCTTCCTTATGTTTTGAGATATAAAAAATAAAAAGTGGCGGGGAGAGGCTGGACAACGTCGTGAGGCAGTCAACTGTTGCCAGCCACCCTCATTCACGTTCCAGAATTTGGGATGCGCGTGTGACCCGCAAAAAATGACGTTCTTGGGTTTAATACATAGAATACAAAGGGAGATCTGTTGGAATTTGTCGTGGACCTTTCTCAAGAAATTAACGTCTGAATTTATGGGGTTATGGCGACGCCAGTAAATCAACAGGCGTCCAATATTTCTATTAACTCCCTTTGTACGTTCGTTATTTCCAACTGTTTATTTCCAACTCTTTATCCTATTTCTCTCATGAATAAGCACTCTGTTATTGAATTTTAGAAGAGACGTCATTGTCCACCAGAGCACACCTGTTCAGCTACGCAGTATCAATAAGAATAAAATAATTAAATTACTAATGGAATTAAACGGAACATACTGGAGTTTAAATTGACCCCCAGATGCGCAACACCACCTAGTTACCAACAACCAACGACGTAACATAATTACACTTAGAACAGTATTTTTTCCCTCTATTTAAATCCTCCAGTCTCGTATTTCCAAATTCAAATCTGCCCGCCGCTGCCTAACCACATAATGGCGCCCATCTAGGGACCCTACATCTCCTCCCCACGACACCATCTGTCGGCGTCCCTCCTGCTTTACCATCCGATACCCAACTCAATCAAATGCAAATGCCTCAAAAATTAGCAATAATTCCCCTTCCGCCCGATATTTACTCATTGCCCCACCCCCATTTACAACCCACTCACCACACCATTGCCAAATATTTCTCCATCTCTCTTTATTTATCGTCACACTTGAATGGAAAGCGTTTACGTTATCCGACGGTGTAGACGAGGGCGCGTGGCTCCGTTCTGTGAAAAGCCAGACTCCCGCATGCAGAGGCCATTGAAACCTCATAACTGTGCACACACTATTACGCTTTAATTAGTGTAACAAGGAAAATCACGAGAGTGTGTCACGGGAAGACTCCACGATCCACCGGTAATTATTGTTCAATCCATAATATCCCGACTAACCTCGTAATTCCTGGATTTCTGTGCTTTCGTGGTGTGACACCACGCGTTTGTTACGTAAATTAGTTCGATTGATTAATATCGTGGGGTAAATAAGTGATAAAAGTACGAGAATTCATTGTTCTGGAGGTGTAGTATTTACGGCAAACCGATAGGCGGCATTACACGGCGTCATTTTGGTTTCCCTTTGGGGATTTGTGTGTGTGTTGTGTAACGGTGTGAGTGAGGATCTCTGGGTCGTAGTTTTTTCCCCCTCGGAAATATTCGTCGAAGGTATTTACGATCCGTTTGGGGTAACGTCCACGGGAATTTCGGTTTTAAATAGAATTAAGGGAGTTCTTTGGCACTCGGAGTCGATTGTTTTCGGTTCATCGATTCGATTTTTCATCAGTGGACATTGTCAGCCGGTTGGGGAGTGTGGGACGCGTGAGTAACGGACCCCCAGATATTGGCGATTGAAAACTGGTTGAAGTAAAAAAAAAATTGGATAATTAGTCGTAGGGTGTGGAGAGGTATTTAGTTGGATTTGTGTGAAATATTTGGGACCTGGGGTAGGATGGACCGAGGTACTGGGGGTAAAAGCTCCAAGGAGTCACAGTCGGTTGATGAGAAAAATTACACGAGGAGGTTAAAGGGGAGTTATTCGAGTCAGAAGATTCCGGAGGCCAACATCAAACAATCTGAAATATCGAGGTTTGTGCGATTGTTATTTTGATGGAACATTGTTAACGAAGATGGAGGGTGTGTAGGGCGGCCATCGGTGGGGTTTTGTTTGGGGGGCCATTGATTTTGGGAAAATCGGTGTTGGGGTATTTCTGGTGAAGGAAATCAATGGCTGACCTTCATCCCCCTGGAAATTCATCTCAGGTTTGACGACGATTTTGGGGGTTAGGTAAACTGGCTGTTAATTTTGGAAAGATCATTTGGACGAGATGATTTTGTAATTTGGGGTGAATAATTGGGGATTTCTCGGTGCGTTTTTATTGGGGGACACAAAATTTTGTCATTTTTTGTTGTCTGCAGGAATATTTGGAGTAATTTTTTTTGTTGTCGATTTTTTTAGTGTTAGAAGGGGAGGGGACCTGGCATTTGTTCGGATTTACTTTTCGATGATTTTCCCTTCGACGTAAATAGAGTCATAATAACGCTCGCCTTTAGGAATAATTAGGGTAACAGCGATGGAAATTAATCTTATTATGGAATGAAAATATCACAGAAAAAATGGAGTTAGAATATTTTCCTTGTTATGTCATCGTAATTTGTAATGTGGGGAAGAAGAATACACTTGAGTTGCAGCACTTATTTTGAGTCAATCGGCGGTCTTTTATCAAATGAAGAAATTAAATTCACATTAGTCTGTTTAATTGAATTATCTGAAGACATTAAACTAAGAACAGTGAAACATATCTTATCATTTCAAATTAATTATTATAATTTAATACTGATTTGTATAAGGAACTCATCTTTTTGAAATCAGAACTGTTGTTTTCGTTGTATAAATCGCTTTACGTTTTTTCCATTAAATTATGAGTCGCTTTTAATTACTTATTGGAACTTAATTGTAGTTTAGGTAGAGATTGATTTATTTGAAGATATTCATTCCTTCTTAATTAAAATGAAACCCCCAAGGAAGTAAATAATTCTGGAGCGAATTCTAATTAAATTTCTATATGCAATTAAAAGGTTTTTCTAAGTCAATCGAAGCAGTGAAATCTAATTCATATAATAATAACATCATCTCTGACTGCGAAAATACGATTATCATGTGACTATCGTCATCGAATCGGAATTGTTTACCCACTAAAATGTTAATTTTTGAAACTTCTGTTTGTCTATTATTTCATACAATATATAAATATTGTATAGCAAACAGAAATAAAATCACAACTCCGTTTTTTTTTAATACTTTCAAAGAGAAATAAAAATAATTTTCCTGTGATATTCCTATTGAATAATAAGATTGAGTCGCAGCGCTAATTAATCAATCAATTAGAGAAAGTCATTATAAAATAAAACTTAAAAAAAACGATTTTTCAAATTAAAAAAACTCGCAAAAATATGATCCATCAAGAGAGTTTTTTGTATTTTGTTTTGTTTTTTGTATTTGTATTTTGTAACTCGTATGCTTTCAGTGTAAAAAAATGAATTTTTCACCCGAGAAAGAAATTTTATTTCTAAAAATCATTTTCTGTCGCAGCTGAATTGTTAACTAACATTTTGTGTTTTTGACGCAGGGCAAAGACCGTTGGAGTTGCCAAGAAAACGGGAGCTACTGGGCTAGTACTTCCTAAAAACGCAAAGGTAAATAATTATCACATGAACATTAATTTGTTCATTTTAATGTTTCCCATAATTTTAGTCATTTCCACTTGTCTAAGAAAATTATGAAGATTAGAATTTTGCACAGAACTAGAAGAGCAGACGTTCTTCTTCAGTGGCTTAAAACCTGTAATATTATTCTATAAATAATCTCGAGAATTAATTTCTTACGGAGTAACAAATGACTTTATTGCTTCAGAATTTTCAAATAAAATCACTTTCTGAGAGAAATTTATGCTTTTTCCATCTTTCTGGTACCTGATGCTGGAATTGATGTGAAAAAAATATATTTTTGCGTTTTCCGATTCGTGCATGACTCAAAAATTGTCAAACTGGTGCCAACATTTTCCTGCATTTTTTTATTCCCAAAAACAATCAAATAATTTTAAAAAATGCATAAAAATGATCGCACAACTTTGAAAATTTTTGAGTCGTTAACTAATGACTAAAGGCAAAATCCCTATTTTTTTAAACGTCAGTCCACTCGTTAATTGGCCAGGAAAATAAAAAAAGATGTGAATTTGGGTTAAAAAGGCATCGAAAATCCTTAATTATCAATGTCACCCTAATTCTCACCGTAGTTTCCATTGAATATCTGCGAATCTAAGGGAGATATCAAAATCAATCTCATTATCTTTTTTGTACATCTCCCTTCACTCTACAAAAAACGTAATGACATAAATTTCTCTAGTTCCCTTAGATTCTCAGATATTCCCTGAAAACAGCAAAAAGTATCGACTGAGTTCACCATCATTTTTCTCAAATTTTTGTTTATTTTACTTATTTCCCAATTTTTAATTTCTGTTAAAAAAATATTTCATACTTATAAATGCCTTCATGTCTCCTTTAATTCATCAACACCGTCATCTACAAAAATCCCCCCCTAAAAATCAAAATTTGCATTTAAAATTTGAACCTGACATTATTAACCCATAAATTTCCTTTAAAATCCCCAACAGAGTAAACTACGGAGTCCTACGCATCAGAGGTCATTATCCACAAGCTTCAAGCCCCGAGTAAATCCCCACCAACCGTCAAAATCCGAGAGACGTAGTCACCAGGAGCAGAGCAAACAAAAGTCCACAATGAAGGTCCAACAAGATTCAGCAGAAGCAATACCCCAATCAAAGAAAAAGGACTCAAAGCCAAAGTCAAAGCCTGACGATAATCTTCCAGACATCAAAGAGACTCCCTCAGCCTCATCAGACACAAACGGAAAAAGCTCCGACACCGCTGAACCCCCAAAAGATAACGGAAAACAGACAGACGATGGACAACCCCAACAACCAGATGTACAAGAGCCAAAGGAGATAATTATCTTCGAAACTGAGAGTACAAACAGTGAAATCGTCGACCTGGTGGAGATATCCGATGATTCCCTCGTATTGGAGCTCAGCGAAAAGCCTGAGGATACCCTGGATAAGGAAGAGCCCTTAATTACCTCAGATAAAAAACAATCAGAAGTCTCCAACAACGAGGCTAATCCAGCGGACGTTCTCGTGGAATCAACGACATCAGAGACTTCTCCATCGGACCTAAAATCCCAGGAAAATCCATCAGACAGTAATGGAGATCAGGTGAAGCCTCAGGATGATCCATCATTCGTGTCCTACGATGCTGCGATAATGTTGAAAGACGTTCAGATAAAATTGAACGACTGTTTGAGGGACAACTCGAAGCTGATGGATGTGACGGATCCCAATGCCAGCGTTTCGGAAGCTTTTAAGGACCTGTCCTTTGGCAGAACTCTCCGAGGAATATCTGGGAGGAATTCTATTGGTCGTATGAGGCATGTCACCGTCAGGGATCGTCAACGTACACCCAATGACTCGTTGTTTGTGAATACGAGCAGTGCATCGTTCTCGCAGAATGATGCACTTCGTTTTACATCAGGATTTTTGGAATCATCGAGTCCTAATGGGACACCTCTTGATCGTAAACGTAAGCGAGAGGCTCAGGGCAGTGATTCGGTGAAGAAACCGAGGTACGAGGGCAACTCGATATTAAATACTTCGTTGGAGTACATCAAGAATCTTCGGAGGCCTGTTCAGGTGTCAACGCCAAATCCCAAAGGATTTAAATTTGATATTGGGGAGAAGATGGAGGGTAGTGAGAGTACTACAGGAGTTGATAGCACTGGTGAAGCGAAAAAATGGTGTGTCGTTATGTGAAGGGTATTCACGATATATTTGAATTGTTCAGCCTTTCATTTATCTTTGTAGGGTTAAGATGTTCAGATGAGAAAGTACAGATTATTTTTGGATAATCCATTTTAATGATACATGACTTATAAACAGTACCTATATACACAGACTAGGGGGTAAGGAATTTCCTGACTGCAATTAACAGGTTAATGAATTCAGTTTTTTTTTTTGGGATGAAATATTAGTATTTTGACGTGAAATATACTCAGAGGGGCCTTTCTTTGCCAAATGTAGGGGAAACAGATACAAGATTTGTATGGAACATTATTACTTGCTTGTAGAGAGTATTTGTCATTTATTATTTTATCAATTTGACGATATTATCTGTGACTGATAGCAGTTTATTCGTTAGTTTAGATTTTTCATTTATTGGTTTTTTTACTCCACGAAACAGAATGAATCAAGAAATTAAGTGTTAAGAGAAATATGAGAAATGATGTGTCGAGGTAAAGTACATGTAAATATTCGAGTGATTTTGATATTATGGTTGATAATTGATGGATCACTTTGGAAAGTTATTTAGCTTCCCTTTTATCCAGATTATTTGTAATAAATGTTTTTCAAATGATATATTATCATAAAATGTGTGTTTCATTGGTGGAAATCATCCTCAGGGGAACGTTAAAAAATATTGAGTGAATGTTGCGTGGTAAATTGACAATTCCACTGAAGTTTTAGGAATCTTGGCATTGAATATCCGGATTTTTGTGGAATTTATGGTCCACTTGTTCCAGAAAACTCTGATAAAGACATTTGAGAAGAAAAGTTTTTTCTAAAAATTGTAGTGCGACTCCAGGAAAAATAAAAATCTCTGGGTTGTGAGTAACATCCTCAACAATAAATGCTCTGAAGGTACAATTTTTCCATATTTCTGGCTAAATTTCTGGAAAATTTTCCCAAAAGTCCAAAAAAATTGATCTTTGATCGAATAAAATTGTCAGTGCCAGCACCAAAATTTTTTGAAACATCGATAGAGGCCAGGGGACACGTTAAACAATAAATCTGAATACCTCCTTTCACTTTGGAGATGTTTCGAAAAAATAATTTATAAACAAATTGCGATTTCTCGAAAACGGCTTGACTGATCGAGTTAAATCTGGGTTCAGAGTTAGATTCAACTCTTATCTAACGATATTCCATCTTTTGTCATTATTAAGCTGACCTATGCCTGTTCTTTGTTCAAAAATACCCCCAGGGCAGCAGGAATCAAACAGATATTTAAAAAAAATTTAGTATTTTTACATTTCAGACTACAATCCTTTGTTTTCAATCAAAATTTGATTTTTTTTTTAGTTTGGGGGGATCTGACGAGTCCAATGCCTTCATGGGGAACCTAAAAATATCTTGAATTTAACGGATATCAAAGATCTAGAACATCTAGAGTCTCACTGGAAAAGTTAGGTTATGTTATTCACAAGATTTTGAATCATGTAGTTCGGGTATGAAGAACCCTAGTCTAAACAACCAGAATAAACCTGTTTAACTAGTTTAAAATGACATGTGTCTACAATCAACAACCGAAAAATAATTCTCCAAGTTCTCGAATATTGTAGCTAGTCTGGGGTACAAATGGAGGTGAGCAATACGAGCACTGGCACAATTAATATCAATTTAATTGGCATCTCTCTGTCTTGAAAGAAGAAAACAATTGGACAGTCATGGAATCACCCTGGAAGAGCATTCGACCGAAGTATTTTTTAATTGGAATACTCATTACGTTCATCATAACATGTCTTATCAGTACTCTGCCATTTAACACCGGTAAGATCGTTGAGTTGGGGAGCATGAACCCTGTGATTGAGGATATCCAAGTGCTTTGGCTATTTTTTACCAGTCAAATGGATTTATTTATTCTGTTTCACGTCGATATTTCATTAATAAAGTCAACAGTTCAGGACAACACATGACATTTCAACAGAATAAATTCAACAGATGACAAGTCAACACGATCAACGTCATGATAAATTGGTAATACGATTTAAGAGAGATAATAGTCAGCACGAATCAAAGAAAACCATTACTGCAATTCGAGAAAAAATTATTTTTTAGTGAAAGAATTGAAGAATCAACAATTTGATAGAGGAAACTGTAGAAAATTGGTACCTAGAGCTAAGGTTATGGGAGAAAAGAAGATTTTGTTGAACTACAGATGAGGTATTCCATGTTAAATCGATCAGTCGTTGACCCTGACCTCTTTGAAAATTGATGGCCATTGTCTTAGTGATAAAGGTACATGAAAACAAGGCTTCAAAATTTTTTCTGATTTTTTTGATGATCCACTGGAGAGATATGATTTTTTCAAGTTTTCTGTTTTTCTGACATGATTACTGTACTATTCAACCGATTTCAATGATTTGAAAAAGAAAATCTTCGTGTCTTTATCGTCTTTGGATATATTTTTTTATTATTTTATTCTTATTATTTATTTCCTTGATGTTACAACAGTTTTTTTCTTTGTTTCACATCCTCCTCAGCCTCCCCCTGGATACATTTTTTATATTTTTTCATTTGCTTCTCAATTTTTGAAGCGTCGAAACTCTAAAAAAATGAGGGATAAACTAAAATATCTCTGAAGATGACACTTTTTTTTGTTTAAAGTCACAAATTTTTGGGATTCAAAATTAAATTTGTGGAGTGGTAAGTGCTCATCAGTCTGGATCTGTTTGACTTGTTGTTTTCGGTTTTCATTTTTCCATTTTTCAATTCATGGTGATATTGATTGGGTTCTAAAAGCTCATATCATAAAAGCCTTGCTATGTTCGTAGATAATGAATTGCAATTATCATTGAAGACTACTCGACTCGGTTGTAGCTTCTTATTATTTCTTTTAATGTTTATGTTTGTTTTCTTGTTTTTAGTTGATTCTGGGTTGGTATTTTTCGCTCTTCAGCTTTTTTGAGTTCTCCTTCTGGTTTGGAAATGATCAGAAGCATAAATTTACCCGAATTAAACTCTTTTGATTGATAAATACAAAAGAAAACTGAACAAAAGATCAAAAGAAAGTAGACACAGGACAATTATCACTTTTCGGCGGTGCATAAAATAAATATTTTCAGATCCCAGGGCCTTGTGAATTGATAAACAATCAAAAGTGTCATATTCTTAGAATTTCAGCCCTTCTCTCCTTTTTTTTTGGTAATTTAGACGTTTCAGGTGTCAGAAAGTGGGGCAATGACGAGTTGATTGTGCTGGGAGTCCCTCAGCCGGTTCAGTGTCTATTCAAGGTCACGGGAAATTCCTGCGTCTGGTACCGGCATTACAGAATCAAGAGAAAATATTGCCTTCGAGTGTAAACATCAGAGTATACAAAATTTAGCGAAAAAATGTGACAAATCTCAGGCGAATGTCACACATTTGATCACGTCCCATTGACATTGTCCTAAATATGTAGACCAAAGACAGGAGTCCAGGTAGGAATTAACAATTGGACCAAGGCTGGACCAGGCTTGGCCCAAGACAAGCCAAATATTTTTCTAGACTGGCGTCATAGCTTGGCCCTAGCGTGGAATAAGCTGGGAGTGAAACATTGGAGCAAGCTTGGGACGTTCAGCTTGGTCCAAGGGTGAGGCCCAACATAGGCCCACCAGTACAAAGCCGACCTTATCCAAGATAATCTAAATCAAAGCCTGGCGTCAACCAGGTCATAGAATTAAATAGACTGGAAATCAAAATCAACACATATTTATTTTATTTTCCATTTATAACATTGTTAGAAAAATCTGATATCAACCACTTAAACATAATATATAAGAAACTTCGTATTGAATACATTGAGTCGTGCAGGTGATGTCTATTTAATTAACCAACTTGACATTAATCGACTATTAACATAAGACAAGTGTTGATTTTTTAAATAAAAATAAACCATAATCGACTCCAATAAATTTTCCATAATTTTATGACTCCATTGGGATGACCATTGGCTGAAGCCAGAGCCACTCTAGAAAGTTCCTAGCCTGGCCACAAGCTTGAACCAGGCTAGGAGCTAGGGTCACTACCGGGCTTCGGGGTGACCTATCGAGATAACGTTGGCCCTAGATTGGCATCATCGTCGGTTGAAGCCACACACATGTTAGGAAATGCCAGGTTTGGTAGTTTAGAGTCAACTCAGCTTGGCCATGTTGTCAATACTTGGCAGTTCCTACCAGGGTAATAAGAAAAATGAAAAGGTATATCCCAATAGACCATGGAGAGACCAAAATTGTTTTTTTTTATTCATTGAAATCGGTTGAATAGTACGGTAATGACACCAGAAAAAACTAAAAAAAAATTGTTAAAATTCAGTTGAAAAATGTGAAAACATTCAGGTTTTCGTGTACCTTCAACACTCATTGACACAATGGTATTGTCATTGAAAATGATTGAATCTCTGGTGAGAGCTCTACCCAGCTGTGAAAATACTTGGATATCCTTGAACGTTGAAAGTTAAAACAGTCCGCTTCATTGATAATGATTTTTCATGATTTCAGAGGGATGCAAATGTCCTGGATACTCTGAACGACTGCAGGACTCCAAAAATGTGCGAAAACTCTCGGGGAAGTCGCTCCACAGATTAGCTGTGCTCGTGCCATTCAGAGATCGTTTCGAGGAGCTGCTGACGTTCGCTCCCTACATGAAACGATTCTTAGATAAACAGAATATCGATTACAGAATATTTATTCTCCACCAGGTAATGAAACAAATAATTATGATGTTTTTGAGGGGGAAGCGATTGTTCGACATTAAATATTTTCATGAAAAGTCCTCTATTCCGGGCAATAATTCATATTCTAACTGATTTCCCTTAAGGTATGTGTTTATGGACAGTAATGAGGCAATGGACAGTCCCACATTTACGCAAATAATTTTTTTATCAAATTTTTCTATTCAGAAACGTCAGAAGAAAACAATTTTTATAAGTTTGTGAGGCCAATTGTTTTTGTATTAGATTTTCATTCAATAAATTAGACAGACGTTCCCTCTATTATAGCAGCCTTTCCCTTTTAGTAAATTCACATTGATTGATTGATTAATTTTGTAATTCATTATGGAAAACTAATCAAAATTTTTAGAAAACTCGATCACATTTCGAATCAAATTTTTTTCTCAATTTAATTATCATTTCTGTTGGTAAAAAAAAACTTGATAAATCAGATTTTAATACAGAATGTTAAGTAAAAATCAACATTTCCGTTGTTGTCAAACATTAAAATATGAATTTCTTATGATTAAATGTAAAAAAAATCCTCCCTCAATGTTGTACCTCGTGAATTAAGAGGATTAAGACATAAAATTCGATTGAGATTGGGCCCAATCAAATAAATCCACTTTTCAAAATGAGAAGGAAAGGACACACACACACACACACAATTAAATAGTTTAAATTAATCCAAATTGAATCATAATAATAATAATTTATATTTCTTTGATGTTATCTCCTGTAATTTAACTTCTTTCTTCTACTCCTTCGTACAATTTCGTACAATAAACAATTTTCCAAATTTTATTACTGATATAATTAATGAAGATACTTTACCAAGAAATTAATTGAATATTATCTCTTGACAGGTGGATAGATTTAGATTTAATAGAGCATCTCTGGTGAACGTGGGGTTCCTCCACGTCAAGAATGAATTCGACTACATCGCAATGCACGACGTGGATTTACTCCCCTTGAACGATAATTTATCGTACGATTATCCTGATACACCGTTTCACTTGTCAGCACCTGATCTCCATCCACGCTATCATTATTCAACGTTCATTGGAGGAATTTTACTCATTAACAGGTAAATCAAATGGGTCTGATTTCTTTGATTTATTTGGGTACCTTTGGGCTGTATCTTACTCAGCACCAGTGGGTAATACAGACAATAATTAACTGGTTTTAATTGATATTAATAGATAATAAACTGATCAACGGATTGAATTACTTGACTTTTTCTTGACTTTTATTGTCGCTAGACGGTGCTCATTAGTCGACAAGTGTAATCAGCCCTTCGGCTATTTCCAGTCCCTTTGCCTAATTATGTTGAGGGGAAATACTTTGAGGGCTTAAAATTTAGGAAATTATTACTGTTTGAAAATCGTTATTGTTTAGAAGAATTTCACTAGCCAAAGGGTGAGGAGTGCTAGGGATTTGTGTCTAACATTTGACGAATCACGTGATATAAATAATTTTTTAATTTATTCGTTTCTTTATGTCCTCTTTATACTTTACACTTTTTGTTTTAGGGATCAGTTTATCCAGGTGAATGGAATGTCGAATAAATACTGGGGATGGGGCTTGGAGGATGATGAGTTTTACGTGAGATTGAAGGAAGCTAGTTTGATGGTTCGAAGGCCACAGAATATTTCCACTGGTACACAGAGCTCATTCAGGTAGAATTTAGTTATCAGATTAGTGAAGTAGAATAAGGACTTGATTCTAGTCGCCCTTGACTTTATTAAAAAATCCGGAAAAGGTCTGAAAATAGTAAAAACTTGAGTAATTTTGGTGGAGACTTTTGAATTACCTGGGGATCGAATTCAACAGTTACTGTTTTTAATTTTATGATCAGGACATCGAGTTTCGGAGGTCTTTCGGGTATTGCATGTGATTAAGTGGCTACTGACTTCTTCTAGAATTATGGAATCAAACTTTCGAGTCTGAAAGTGATATGTTTCGCGTTTTTCTTTAAATAAAATAACCCAAGACCTGTAGGTTTATAAACGCAAAAAATTGAAAAAAGGGCTTTTATGATGAAGTAATATATTTACTTGAATAAAATAGAACATATGTTGGATTCAGGTCGTAAGTATTCACCATAAGAATAAAAAAGTTGATTTATTTAAACCTAATGGGAGCTCCAGCTAAGCAATTTTTCAGTTTTCTGAATTGATAGAAAGTTTGTGTTTATGAAATAAATACTTCGAGTGAATTAATTGTTGTTTCTTGGAATGATGACAATCTTTGAATTGAGCTTCTCATACATCACATTTAACGAAGTTTGTAATATCCAAATTTATGGATTATCGTCTTAATTTGTGATTACGTTGTTGTAAATGAATATTTTGTTGTTCTGAGGAAGAAATATAAAGTTCTCCCAACTAGACGATATCTCATTACAATCTGAAAGTCTTTTTCATATAACAATATCCTCTCTGATTCATCATGTAAAATTTTTCGTTCAATTGTAATTTACTTGAAAAAACGTAGAAACGTGTTGGATACTATAATCACTTACTTAATCATAAGAATAATTTTGATTCTTATGACAAATACTCTTGTGAGTCCAATAAATGAAGGCCTTCAATTCTAGAAAATTTCTATTTCCTTCGATCAAATCTATCTCGGAGAAGAGACAACTGGTGTTCAATGAACACCAGTTGTCTTTCGCAAATAAATAAATAAAAAAATAAATAAAATAAAATAAAATAATAAAATAATAAAATAAAATAAAATAAATAAATAAATATTTTGGTGTTCTGAGGAAGAAATATAAAGTTCTCCCTCAAGTTCTGAGGAAAGTATATAAAGTTGTATAATGGTTGTGGTGTTCAACGAACACCAGTTGTCTTTCGTTTGAAAACTCTCACCCTAACGATAGTTGCTCCACATAAAATTCTCTTAATAAAATAATTAAAAAAAAAATTAAAAACATCTATTGATTATCTGAATTCCGTACGTTTTTTTTTTCAATTGGATCTTCGGGAAGTTAGACAAATTTACACAAAACTCCAATCCACCTTCTTGGATCTACAGACTTCTATCATTGCACGTGTGCACATCTTCGACCTAAAGTGCTTTCCCCTCCAAAAATTACCGTAATACCAAATATTTCCCGATATTTTTGAAATTATCTTATAACATTCCTTTTCCAGGCACATCCACGACAAGAACCACAGAAAAAGAGACACAACTAAGTGTTTCAATCAACGAGAAGTAACGAGAAGGCGTGATCGTGAAACTGGGCTCGACAACGTCCCCTACAACATACTTGAAGTGATAAATGCAACGATATCTGATTCTCCAATCACAATAATAAATATCGAACTCTTGTGTAATAAAACACTGACCCCCTGGTGCGAGTGCATAAAGACAAATGAAATTAAGGATAAGAAAATTATAGCCGAAAATTAAAAAATGTATTATAATAGAACGTCGAAATTTTTACTGAAATTCATTCCATAACTTCACAGCATTTTGGATTTATTTAATTATTGAAAAAAAAAAACGTTTTAATGTTGTGGTCAGACTCGTTCATGAGCTAATGCTTCAACTACTGCTGCAACCTAAATCAGTATAAGTAATAATAAATGTATATACACACCTTTAGATGGGGAATTTCATGTGAATTTAATGTGATCAGAACAGTCATCATCACCGATCATATTGTAAATTTTGTCAATGATTGTAAATAATATAAAATGGATTCTCGAATTTGATTGGTGGAGTTGGAAGATTTATTTATTTATGGATGAGCTTAGAAGGCCCTTTCTATTAGGTGTGTGAATAAGTCTGTCCCGTTTTTTGTAAGAGATGCCGCCACCAATACTGTGCGAGTATTCAATGGTTACATATGTCATAATCAAAGCTTATTTATCTGTCAACAATTCCACACTAACACATTAGTTGAAATTTTTTCGCATCATAAATTTTTGATATCGTGAAAATGTCGAAATTTGAGCCGAGTCGACGTCATTTGCGGGAAGTTTCACTTTATTGGTTCAATTTGAAGAAATCTGCTGCCGAGGCACATCGATTGCTTCAGGAAGCTTATGGAGAAGGTTGTGTCGATGATTCAAGTGTTCGCGGATGGTTTCGACGCTTCAAAAGTGGTGATTTCGACGTGGAAGACAAGGAGCGTTCCGGGCGGCCGCAAATCTTTGAAGATCAAGAATTGACGACTTTGCTTGATGAAGATTCGTGTCAAATGCAAGAAGACGATGGCCAATACTTTCAATAATTCATTTGTAACCATTTTTTCACAATAAAGACTCAAAATTTGAAAAAAACGGGAAAGACTTATTCACGCTCCTAATATGATTGCATCCATTATTATTAATAATATTATTATTAGTAAGGGGTTTGGCATTTTTTCCCTCGTCATTTTGATGTTTTTTTTGTCGAACATGAGAAAAGTCAAGATAATGTTCGTGTTTACAAACAATTAGCGTTGCAACACTAAAAATCAATATTATTATGGAATAATAATATCATAGAAAAACAGAGTTATGATATTATCATTGTTACGTTATCGTAATTTGTAATGTGGGAAAGGAGAACGTACATGAGTTTCACCTGATAGTGCACCACTGATTTTGAGTAAATTTAACTCACTCGGTGGTCGTCATCAAATGAATGAATGATTTTTAATTCACATCAGTCTATTTAATTGACTTATCTGAAGACACTAAATATAAGAGCAGTCGAACACTTTTCTTTAATTAATTAAGAGGCTATTTTAAAGGATTCTTTATCATCGCATCTTCTAATCGGTTCAAATTAATTATTAGAATTTAATGCTGACGACTTTGTCGAATCAGAGCTGTTTTTTCGTTGTATGAATGGCTTTCCACTTTTTCCATTAAATTAGGAGTTGCTTTTAATTGTTTATTGGAAATTAATTATAATTTAGAGAGAGGTAGATTTACTTGAAGATATTCATTCCTTCGTAATTAAAATGAAACCCCCAAAACAGTAAATGACTCTGGAAAGAATCTTCTGTAATATAGGGGAAAAAAAACAAATGTCTTGAGATAAATTAGAATTGAATGGCCATAAACAATTAAAAGGTTCTTCTAAGTTAATCTAAACAGTAAAACCTAATTTATATAATAAAAACATAACCTTTGACTGCCAAAAGAGGAGTACATAGTCCATCATATAATGATCACCATCATTATACGATGATCCTGTCAGCATTTTGATTTTTCCAATTTCTATTTGTCCATCATTTCTTGCAACATGTCAATGTTTTATAACAAACAAGGATAATATCATATTTCCGTTTTTCTATGATAATTTCAAACACTAATGAATAGAATTTATGTTCTATTATTCTAATACAACATAAATTCACAAAAATTTTTAATTCACCAGAAGTCAGTCAACTCCAAAATGCAAGATGACAATCGTAAATTCGATCTCATCATCTCATTGTCACATTCTTTTGCCGATATTTCTTTGAACACTAAAGGTTTCTTCGGAGAAGTGATCGACACGTCACCATTTGTGACAGGAACACAGTAAAAGTGAGTTGAAAATATTTTTTTTCTTAACAATTACGAAAAGGGGATAATTATTATGTCACCTGACACGGTAAAACTCATTGGGAACGTCCTTCAAGGTTACCAGAGGGCGAAAAATTCCTTTCATCTCCATTTTTACTTCAGCAACCCACTCATTATAGCCCCAAGCAGTGAGTCAGGTCGTAAAGAAGATGAATATTTTGAAGACTGTTACGGGGACTACAAAACTAATCGGCGAGCTGACAGTCTTATCCTTTCGACTGACGTTATCGATGTTAGCAGCTGCCTTCCGATGTGTCATTCCACCTTTCAAGAAGAGTCTGCTGGGTGAAACTGTTTTGGTAGCTTCTCATTGATGATCATCATGCACAAAGCAGAGAAGCTTTTAAAAATAGAAAATTCTAGGGTACTGGGGTAAAATAGAACATCCGGGGAAATCAGAGGACGGGGCTAAATGGGAGGAATCAGAAGGTTCAATGGGAGAGGCCCTGAGGGCCTGAGGGATCACTCGACACTCGATATTGGGGTGAAGTTGTGCACCGAATCGAGTACTAATCGATGTCTGCTCAATTGATCGACCGAGGATCGACTAGGGATCGAATGGCGATGGATCGTTGACTGGCAGTCGAGTGTCAATCAACTGGCTGTCGACCAGCATTCGACCACAGATCGATTGATCCTCACGTAGTTATCGAACAACGATTAATCAGCCATTTCCCAAGTGCTCAAATCGATCCCCAATTGACTAACCATCGAGCGATCCACCAGGACGAGGGGAAAGAATCGATTGTATGGAGTCCTCAGTTTTATACACTTCAGGATCTGGGAAAAAATATTGAGGGAAGTTTTGTAGGACTCGTGTCGTAGGGGTTAAGATGGTTGGGAATTCTCCGATGGGTTAGACTTTATTGGAAGTAGTTGCAATTAAAAAATATATATTAAGGGCAATTGCATTGGGAAAACCCGAAGGGACTAGGATGATGTGGAAATATGAAGGAAAATAGTAGTTCACTCGCACAGGGTAGGGACACTGAGAAGGTGATTGTGGAATGTTTTTGTTAATTTGTTTTATTAATTACACTCGATGAAATTACGATTATATTTAATGGATCTCAAACAATTTTATTTTCAGCAAAATTATTATTAAAACTGAATTAAATTTAATTAAATAGAAAGACGAGTGTAACTCATAAACAGACATCTGATAGAATAAGTGTAAGAACATAATCTGATCAACTGGTGCTTCAATAATTATAATGTCTTACTTGAGTAGAACTACGGAACTAACTTAAAATTAAGTAAAACGACAATCCTTAGGCGATCACACGGACCATGGAGAGATTCTACAATTTCAATTTCTTTATGATAGAGCGTGGTAATAAACCCTTCGAAGCATTAGGAACCATAAATTGGTCCACAATAAAATCATTCGGAGGAGTAAAACCATAGCAATTGGTCCACCATAAAATCCTGGGGAAATCCCGACTACAATGAAGGAATAAGAGATGAATTTTATTCCCACTAAAATCTTAAAAGATTTAACCTTCAATCAAACAATTTCGGGGGAAGTCCCAGTCGAATAATAAAAATACAAATTATTATAATTTCACAAAACTATTAAAATTTAAACCAAAAAAAACCCTTTCTGCGACAGAACAAATTTGGTGAATTACAAGGCTTCTATCCGGAATCAAATGATGTCTTCTGCCTTACAAAGGGCCAGTGGCAGCATTCACATTTCCCAGATTTTCTCCTCAAGTTAAATTTCCAGAAATGTAAATCAGATGAGCTAACCCACCATCAATTATACCATATGCAGAGCTCGTTGGCGTAATCGGCTCTGAATATATTTAATTTTCTTTAATTCCTGTTGCCCGGAGCGATGAATTTCTAATAGAGGAGAATAAGTTATTAGCCTGTTCGTTAGCAATAAATTCACCCATATTCACTTTCTACAAATGAATATGCATAGGGCATATAGATGTAGCAGATTCAATTAATTTGACTGGACTGATTTTTTATTTTTTGATTTTTATTGATGCGTAGGTGACCGGTGCTGGCCACGGGATTGGAAGAGAACTGGCTATCAAACTTGGTGGAATGGGCTGCATAGTTATCTGCTGGGATATAAATAAGGATCGTAATCTGGATACGAAGAATGCAATAGTCGATGCTGGAGGCGAGGTATTGGACAATCTCCATTTTTTTGAAGCTATTTTTTTTCAATCAAAATGTTTATTGAAGGCTTTTTATTTTTTTAGGCTGAAAGGTATCAGTAGTATTCCATGTCATGAATTCTTGATAGGGGGATCTCCTCTATTAATAAGAAGCAAAATCAACAATATTTTTTAAATTTATGTAACGAAGATGTGGGATTCGTAACTGGTTAAGGGAAATTATAATTTGGTGTCTTTTGATTTTTATTGTCGCTAGACAGTCTTCATTAGTCCAGAAGTGTAATCAGCCTTTCGGCCAAATTTGGTGTCGTATTATCGAATTAATAGTATTTTTCGATAGAAGCTGTTTTCAGTCCATCTCAGTATGTTATAGTTTTTATAGTTTTTCTTCGAACAGTATCGAAATGTTTAGAATGGTTTTAATAAATAGAACCAGAGAAGAAACAGAAAGGAATGAATGAACAAGGGCCTTTTGTCAAATGGGTCTAGAGTGTCAAATCTTTGGTTACTGAGAGTCAGTTGATCTGGATCTGGAGACAACATACCAGAAAGATATACCTTCTGCATGCGATAATAATTAATTAAAGTTTATAGTTAAATCGTTTTTATATTATTGAGACAATTCTTATTGATAATCCAATAAAGTATATTTCTTATACTTCGATACAAGTGATTCGAGGGTTGTTAATCACACGAGTTAAAACACCCCGTGGTACGTGTATCCGAACTACAGTTTTTAATAGTGATGTTATGTTCAGGGAGTGGTGAACTCTCATTTTTCGTTTATTAGTAAATGAAAAGACATTTTTCAACACGGGGTGAATGTAGCCTCCCTCACTTCTCCCTACCTCCCAAGTTCAGCCCTCAAAGGACATTCCCTCGCTAATTTTGACCAATCAAATAAATAAAATAAAAGAAATGAAAGAGCAATCAAACATTTTTCTTTAAATGATTAAGAGGCTATTTTAAAAGATCTGTTATCATCGCACCTTCTCATGATTTCAAATTAATTATTAGAATTTAATACTAATTTGTAAAAACTCATAAAAAACTCATAATTTGTAAAAAACTCATCTTTTTTAAATGAGAGCTGTTGTTCTTCTTTTATAAATCTCTTTCCACTTTTTTCATTAAATTAGTAGTAGCTTTTAATTGTTTATTGGAATTTAATCCTAATTTAAATCGAAATACATTTATTCAAAGCTATTCATTCTTTCCTAATTAAAATGAATCCCTCAAGACAGTAAATAATTTTGGAAAAAATTCTGATTTAATACAGGGCAACAACTAATGTCCTCGAGACTAGTTAAATGAAGTTATTTAATTGATTTACAATTTTTTTTTGTTTAGGCCTATGACTTTGTCGTTGACATATCGAACAGAATCGAAGTTCGAGAAGCAGCGAGATTGATGCGAAAATACCGTGTGCCAGATGTAACTATTCTTATCAACAACGCCGCTGTCCTCATGCATAAATCATTTCTTGATCACGACGTTGATGACGTTGAGAGGACCTTCGGGGTCAACATTTTTTCTCAATTCTGGGTAAGTCAGCGTTAAATAATCCCAGTGACGATTGTCATGTACTCGTTTTTATATTCAAACGAAAGTCGGTCATTTTTCACAGTCCTAAGGTGCCTGTTGTAGGGATTAAATATTAATTTAATTGTTGAAATAATGTTTAAAAAATAGTTTTGTATTCGAAACATTGGACGTATACTAGGGTAGGGATTACTTCTATGTTCGAAACTGCACATGACTGATTATACATTATGTATATACAGTAACGGGCACATCATTTTTGTCGGATAATGTCGGTCGCTGATTATGATTAAGTTTAACTAGATGACTTTGATAATCGATTTTAATTTTTCCAGACTGTGGAAACATTCCTACCCGGCATGCTGCAAAATAAAAAAGGTCACGTCGTGGCGATTTGCAGTCTTTGCGGAATTTATGGGGTGACGCAAAAGGTCACGTATTGTGCGTCGAAATTTGCTGTTCGAGGTACAGTACAGGAAGAGGATAATGAGAGATATGATCAGATATAATCAGATTGTTAACATTAAAAATTATAATTTTGAGATTTACTCGGGTTGAGAGTGGACATTGGAGTTGTCATTGCTGCATAGACATTTAAAAATCTCCGAATTGTCTGTCAACAGACAAAATACCGGAGAAATACCGGAAATATCGGAGGGTAAAATGACATTTTACCCTCCGAATTGTCTGTTGACAGACAATTCGGACGGCGAGTGCTATAATTCCACCTGAGTAAGAACACTTTTATCGCGAATATCGAACACTTCTTTCGATAGAATGTGTGAAAAGGGTCACACAATATCGCCTGCAATGGTTCGATTATGACTGTCATTTTCGAGTAATTAATTTCAGATATGGCGACTTATTTGCAGAAGAATCGATGAAAAGTTATTGATTCGAGAATATCGAAATATGGCTTCTTCTTCTTTAGTAGTATGGACTGGTATAAGAAGGCGCGGGTCGCGTGAAGCACTCTAAGGGTCACGAGGGTCGAGGGTCGACCAGATATGATGTTCATAAATATCGATTATTTTCATAAATCGATTGAAAAACAATCGATTCGCGAATTTCGATAAGTCGAGAGTCCCACGATTTTTTCTTAACTAAGATGCAATCGATTAAAAAATAATCGATAATCGAATCTGGAAATTCGAGAATAGTTCGTCTGTTCCTTTAGTAGCAAGGAATCGATTAATGGACAATCGATTATCGCATCTCGAAGTTCGAGAATGGGGCAACTTTTCCTGTAGGAAGATACAGTCGATTACAAAATAATCGATTATCGAATCTCGGAATTCGAGAATGCCGCATTTCGTCCATTAGTAATATCGTATCGATTAAAAAACAATCGATAATCGAATCGATTAGAAAACAATCGATAATCGAATCGATGAAAAAACAATCGATTATCGAATCTCAAAATTCGAGAATACATCATTTCACCATTAGTAATATCGAATCGACTAAAAAACAATCGATAATCGAATCGATTAAAAAACAATCAATAATCGAATCGATTAAAAACCAATCGATAATCGAATCGATGAAAAAACAATCGATTATCGAATCTCAAAATTTGAAAATGCCCCACTTGTACTTTGAAATCGATTAAACAACAATCGATTATCGCATCTCGAAGTTCGATAATTCGAGAATACCAAACTTTTTCCCTCAGTAACATGGAGCCCTCCAAGTCAGTAAGAAAAATAATTATAAAAAAACGCAACGATTTGTTAAATACGTTAACGAACACATCCAAATGTCTCCACAATTTTTTTCTTAATCCATTAATATTAAAAAAATTTCAACGCGGACGTCCGGTGTCATGTTCACAGGATGACCAATCGAAGGCTCATGTATTCGACAATTGATGTACTGAACAGTTATTTTCCCCTCAGGATTGATGAATGGACTTCGCGAAGAGCACAAGTCCCGGCCATTTGTTAATTTCACCACAGTCTACCCCTTCTACGTTGCCACTGGTCTAGCCCAAGATCCGAAATACAGGTGAGAGTGAAAGTGATGATGCAACGTGATGTCATTAGAAGGCGTGATTAATATGGAGTAGTTAGCTGCATGAGGCTTGCATACACGTTGCTCCAATTATTTACCACCGGCTTATTGCAAATCCTTGTAAACAAGTGGCCTCCCGGTTGGCGATATAATTCATCGTATGTTTCGGTATTATAAATTGATTCTAATATGGGAGTAATTGGACAGCTGAAATTCATGAACCGTGGATTATTGCTGGCACGTTGTCTAATACATAATCACTCGTGAAATTTCCTGGTTTTCCAGGTTCTCATGGATTTTTGGGGCGATTTCACCAGAATATGCAGCAGCAGAGGTTATCGAGGCCGTCCAGAGAAATTATAACGATTATATCATACCGAAATGGCTACATCCTCTCAACTTCATTCTTGGGTATTGAATAATTAAAATGTTGTTCATTAAAAAAAAAAATATTCGTGAAAAAATTGATAGAAATATTGGCAAAATTTTTGGTAATTGTGTCCAGCGAAAATTACCCCCGGACACGATTAATTATAATCATTAATTAATACATAATTATAATTAACTAATCATTAATTAATTATTAATTAATTATTAATTGATTGTTAATTAGTTGTTGATTATTAAATTATTATTAACTGATGAGTAAAGTTTACGACTGTTCCATTGAATTTATTGATCTTTTTGACGAAGTTAGATAACAGTTGGGTAATTTTTCTCGTACGACGAGCACAACGCGATTGCCAAATAGTTAAGTAGTTTCTACTGAACTTTTATTTTAGTGTATGTGAGGTATTCAGTGGTAAATTGGGCCGTCGTTGACGCTGACCTTTTCGAAAATTAACGGCGATTTTTTTTAGTGATAAAGGTACACGAAAGACTATCTCCTAATTTTTTTCAGATTTTTAAAATAATTTATTATCGGGTGCAACTCAAGTGCATTCTTCTTCCCACATTACAAATTACGATTAGATAATAGGGATAATATCATAACTCAATTTTTCTATATTTTTCAGTACTAATTGTTCGTAAATGAGAGGGTAATTATCGCTCTATTTATTTTCGCGAGAAAATCCTCGAAATAAAAACCAAAAAAAATGCAAAATTCCTTCTTTTTATAATAATAATAGAATTAAATTCTGTAATTCTCTTTTCTTGTTTCAGAATTCTTCCCCAATCATCAGTGGATTTGATTCTCAATTTCCTGTCGAGTAAAAAATCCCAGAAGTAATTTATCAAATTAGTTTGACGAGCGTGAGAATATGACGCAGACACATCTGATCTCTCGATAATTGATGAATGCAAAAGACTTTTTTATTGTATAATTTTCTGGAAAGAGTGATTAGGTAAAATAACGAATGATTCCAATCGATGCGATTCTCCCACTATCGCCGTCACATGTAATTGCATGACTATAAGAATATAATGTACAGAGGAAGTAATTAGATGCATTGTTACTTGGAAAGATTATTACAAAAAAAACGATACGGTCATTAGTAATCATTAGGGGATATCAAATTTATTGGTTATTACACGCAGTTATCGAAGACAGCATTTATCGGTTATCATTCAATACGGGTGTGAGAAGTCAAGCATAAAGAGATTGAAAAAAAAAAAGTTGAAAAACATTGGCTTTGTCCATTGCAAAATGGCAAAGCTATTGCAAAATCTCTGAGTGTTGTGTTTATTGAAAACGATAGTCAAAGATACTTCCGGAATAAAGATTAATTTTTTTGGGGAATAGTTTTTTGTAGGTTGAACATAAAAAAAAATTATGGTATTTGTCATTAAATTTAGAATTTTTTTTGTTATTTGAGGGACAGAGATAAAAAAAAGTTTAATAAAGGGAAAGCAAAGTGGGGGGTTCCAATATTTTAGATTAAAACCATTAAACACATAAATAAATAAATGAATAAATAATACGAGAAATGGATTTTAATAGATTTTTGTAAATTGATGTTTAATGTATTTTTATTTAGTGTTTATTATTCGTTTATTTGTTAATATATTTGATGATATTTTCGGTCGTCAATATTTTGACGTCGACATTTTGAAACTATAAATGTTCGGTTTTGGTATTTTGGTAAGTTTTTTAGTCACAAATATTCATAAAAAAAGCTCAAATTAATTAAAATAAATTGTTAGAATTAATCATTAATATGAATGACTGCTTAAAAATATAGAGACAAAGTGATCATGCGATAAATTTGAACTTTTACTTTTTTTGTGTAAATTGATACTCAATAATATTGATATTCATTATTTATTACTCGTTCATTTGTTAGTATATTTTCTGATACTTTTAGGTCGTCAACATTGTGACGTCGACATTTTGAAACTAAATTTGAGATTGAATTTCTGTGGTGTGAATTGATACTCAATAATATTAATATTCATCATTTATTATTCGTTGATATGTGAATATATTTGCTAATACTCTTGCGTTATCAATATATTATCAAAGATATTTTGGTGTGAAATATTGAAAAATAATAAACTCGTGTAGCGCGTGAGCGGTTCTAGCAACACAAAAACTCAAAAATTCCGAATTGAATTTAAATAAAATGTCGCTAAATTATGCGCTTAACTTTACTCCATCGAAATGAATAATTTTTTGGGCTGAACGAATCGAGTTGATATTCAAGGCAGGCCAATAAGAATAACCGGTGTGACGTAATAGAATCTGGATTTTCCCGGATACACATGACGAATTCCTCTTTTTTGTTTTATTTAATTTTTTTTCAATTATTTCGAAGTGATGAATTACTAGCCCATATAATGAATTATTTACACTGTCATTAACGGTTCACTATCTACTTTCCATTTTCGTCAATTAGTCTTTCAAATATTTACAAATAAATTTGGTATATTTTTTTATCAGTTGCATCTGCTAATTTTTTAGTTGTAAAAGGTCGCATACAGTTTGATTAATTGAGATTGTCAACTAACTCTCTGGTATGAATCACTAAGTATTGACAACATGGCCAAGCTGAGTTGACTCTAAACTACCAAACCTGGCATTTCCTAACATGTGTGTGGCTTCAACCGACGATGATGCCAATCTAGGGCCAACGTTATCTCGATAGGTCACCCCGAAGCCCGGTAGTGACCCTAGCTCCTAGCCTGGTTCAAGCTTGTGGCCAGGCTAGGAACTTTCTAGAGTGGCTCTGGCTTCAGCCAATGGTCATCCCAATGGAGTCATAAAATTATGGAAAATTTATTGGAGTCGATTATGGTTTATTTTTATTTAAAAAATCAACACTTGTCTTATGTTAATAGTCGATTAATGTCAAGTTGGTTAATTAAATGGACATCACCTGCACGACTCAATGTATTCAATACGAAGTTTCTTATATATTATGTTTAAGTGGTTGATATCAGATTTTTCTAACAATGTTATAAATGGAAAATAAAATAAATATGTGTTGATTTTGATTTCCAGTCTATTTAATTCTATGACCTGGTTGACGCCAGGCTTTGATTTAGATTATCTTGGATAAGGTCGGCTTTGTACTGGTGGGCCTATGTTGGGCCTCACCCTTGGACCAAGCTGAACGTCCCAAGCTTGCTCCAATGTTTCACTCCCAGCTTATTCCACGCTAGGGCCAAGCTATGACGCCAGTCTAGAAAAATATTTGGCTTGTCTTGGGCCAAGCCTGGTCCAGCCTTGGTCCAATTGTTAATTCCTACCTGGACTCCTGTCTTTGGTCTACATATTTAGGACAATGTCAATGGGACGTGATCAAATGTGTGCCATTCGCCTGAGATTTGTCACATTTTTTCGCTAAATTTTGTATACTCTGGTGTTTACCCTCGAAGGCAATATTTTCTCTGGATTCTGTAACGCCGGTACCAGACGCAGGAATTCCCCGTGACCTTGAATGGACAATGAACCGGCTGAGGGACTCCCAGCACAATCAACTCGTCATTAACTACAAGATTTGTACTTGAGGGAGTGCAAAACTTGAATGTGAGAGCATCGAGACATCAGAAACCTGAACGACTGTATTTTATTTGAATAAAACTTGGAGATCAGCAGGAGGATATTGCGTAAGGTGATCAGAACGGTACAATTTTATTTTCCTCTTGATGTAATTCATTGGAATAAAAAATTTAAAATAATGAACAATTGATAAACCCATGCAAATGCAAATTTCTTGGATTTTTCCTCCTCCTGTTCAATGGATCGTAAAATTTATACGTAATTTTGTCCCTCAACGTACGATATTCTGATACTATGAAGGTCATTTGATTTTATTATCATTATGTTGTATTAATGACATGAAATTTTTTGGTATGAAGAGAAGAGAAATTATGGTGGTATGTAATATCTTATTAAAATACTCATTCAAAATAAATAAATATTAGACAAAAATATTTTTCTTCTCTTTCCAGAGCCTCAGCCATTTTCAACAAGTGATTTTCCTCAGCACGTCATCAACTTTCCTCCACTAGCTCTTGGATAACAATTAAGGAGCGACTCTGCACTATTCCAACTAAGTAAATACTTCTCTCAAATAAATAAATATTTGACAATTTCTTTTTTCATTTTGTCTTTTCATCACTCGTGGGAATATGAAATGGATGGGGGCATAACAGATATTTCTCCACCATTTAAGACGAATGGCGATTCATTCGAAATGAAAGTTGGTTCATTGCATTTTTATAGGAAGTCATAATTGTGAAGCTATCGCATAAATCATATTTACGATCGGTCAACATGTGCCGCTGATAAACGAAAATGCTGCAATAGATGACCACGAGCACAATAAAAATTTATGTAACACGTTAATGAAAAAATAAATTTGCAAGTTATTCCAGTGGAAATGTGCTGATGTTCTACTACGAAATTATCGTGATATTAAATATTTTTAGACTCAAATAAATTAGAGCTATTGATAGTCTCGTTTGAAATTCTTAGTGCAAATTCCTTCTCATTTTGACTTAATGTATTTGTAATAAATTTCGAGGAATGTTATTTATTTTTTATAGGGTGGGAGGGAGGGGGGAAAATGGTGGATAAACCCCATGTGTGAAAAGATAGAGAGTTAAACACGAATTTATTGATTCTCAAATGAAATTATATTAGTTGTTTATGGAAAATTAGATAATTTTGAAATTACACTCTCTAACTGGGGTGCGATATGAGAGAGTTAATTTTGGGATAGAAATTCTCGATGTGAGGACACTTTAAGGTTCGAAAAATGCGATTTTTATATTCTGGTGGTGTGGACACACCAGAAAGAGATGTTTTTTATGAAAATTTTAATGCAAATTTTGAACAAAATCATTAGCTCTTGGTTATGAAAAAAATATGGTAAAATCTGTTTCTTTTAAGTATTAAATTTATTGAAACCTCTTGAGGTAAAATTTTTCAGGATTTCTGGGAAAAATTTCGAGGAATTTATGGAAAATTTTAACGAATTCATGGAAAATTTCTGGGACTTTACGAGGGATTTCTAGGAATTTCGGATTTTTTTAGAATTCCCGGAACATTTCTGAAAATTTATAGAAGTTTTCTGAGAATTTCGAGAACGTTTGTAAGGATTTCCGGAAAATTCATTGTAATTTTTGGAAAATTTATAAAAATCTCTGGGAAATTGCTTGGAATTTCTGCGATTTTATAAACAATATGTGGGAATCTTTGGGAAATCCCTTGGAATTTCTTGGAATTTAGAGAAAATTTCTAAAGCTTTTTGGAGAAATTTCACACATGTTCGTAAAAATTCTCCTATAAGTGTTCTCACTATAAATGAATTAAGTTCCCTCACTATAAATGAATTAATTAATTAAAAAATGTCTGAAATTTCCATTGAAAAATCTGCTTTAAATTCTTGTCACAAAAATACTTAATTGCCAAAATGCCATTTTTCTCTCAGTGTACCCACCAGTCTAGTGACATTCGAACGAATGCAAATAGTTTGCAAAAAAAATTTAAAGTCCATCCGCACATCTGATATTCACCGTGACTTACGACACATCTCACATCCTTCCAAGATAACCAGTCAAGACGATCATTGACCTTGACTGGAGGCAGCTCTCCGGGAGAGTGTTGGCTGTCAGTCGGGCGAGTCAGTACTGGTCCAAAGCTGTTTCCTTCTGTCATCCAGTCAAGTTCAGGTGGTCTCCTAAGCACTTGCCTATGGAATCAGGTGGGATCGACGTTGTGGTGAGCTTGATCGCTGTTTACGCCGGTTAAAATCAGGAACGATAGGCCTGTGCTGTCCAGTGATTCAACTGACTGGAGAGTAATTCATTGAACTCCGAAGTAATCGAGTAGATCACTCCATTTTTCTAGCCTCACATTTTTTTTCGTGTCTTGTGCGGAGCTGATGTGCTGTGAATTCTACGATTTTCGAATGATTATTTGCAAATGGAGGATTGTTAATGTGATTAGTGGTGATACGTGAGGTGTAGCTTTGTGTACTTTTGTTATTTTCACCGGAGACTAGTGACACTATTGGATTTGAGGTAAACAAACGAAATTAGACGGGAATAATTGCGTTGCAAAGTGATGAAACGAGATGAGTTGACGAGGTCGAGATTTCTGATTTTTGAGTTGAGTTTTTGGGCGATAAGTCGGAATCTAAGGGAGATAGCGAATTTTTTGTTATTACATTTAATGTAGATATTGATTTTCTCCACAAAAAAGGTTCTCATCAAAATTTTTCTATCTGCGATAGATCTCGAGATATTCGCCAAAAACTGGAGAACAAGAAAAAGTTCTTGATGTTGTTTTATCGATTTGCCATTGTTGATTGGAAGATTATCAGTTGATTTGCGAAAACAAATTTATTGTTGATTCTGGTGATTGAAGAGAAAAGTCGGACGTAACGCGAGGATTTCACCGGTTGTTTTAGGAAATGATTTCATTTTATTCCATGAAAATTAATCTATTTATCCTATTTAATTAATTTGGATAATTTATGATTCGCGAATTGATTTAAGATGTCGAATTGAATTTCATCGATATCAGGAACAACGTCGCAATATGATTCGTTAGATATTTTTTTTTATTTATATTGTTCTGCTATTTTGTATTTTTTATATTGTTTATTTTGTTTTTTTTTTTCATTTTATAAAAAAAAGAAATTCATTGAAACGTTTTCAGATTGCGGTAAAATAAATCAAATAAATTCGAATAATAATAATTTGACTGGAATATGATCAATTAATTTGCAAAAACAAATCAACTATTGACATTCCGTTGCGCATAAATTATTCAATGACTTCCACTATCGTAATTATTTATTCATGCGATAGAAAAGTCTCGTTTAATACGAAGATTCCCCGGATTTCCTTAGGAAATGATTTAACTTTGTTTATTGAAAATTAATATTTCCATCGTACCGACTTAATTTATTTAATTTAATTAATTTATTAATCAGTCACATATTTTTATTTACATTTAATGCGATTGTGTTGATATTTTTCCTTTAGTTTTGTTGGTATTATTGAAATAATTTCAGTTTTTCAAAAATTGTTATTCTATTTTATTTCATTTTGCGTAAAAAACAGTCGATTTAATGGAAAATATTTTTGAAATTTTTGTTGAATAAATCTGGTAATTTGGATATATTGAACAATGGGAAATTAAACTTAACTAAATATTATTATAATTATAATTTATTCCTGTGAACGTTATTATTTAATTTGCCAAAACAAATTGAATGTCGACAGTCCGCTCTTCAAAATTTACCCCATAACTTCCATTCGTATAATTGTTTATTGATTTAATAGAAAAGTCGCGTACGACGCAGCGATTCCCAATAATATTTGCGTGTGTGTGGTAGGCAACGCTCGTGAAATTGAAAACAAATAGAGAATCTGCAAACTCGTGTTTAAATTCGTCGAAAACAAAAGAAAATGAATTAAAAAAAAAATAAAATAAGAAAAAAAGGAATTCAATGAGATGAAAAAATTTGACTGAAAAATTCAAAAAATTCGATGGAAAATTTTGTAGATGAGGGATCCGGGTAAAATGGGACATACGGGCAAATGTCGTCTGTTGTTACGATTTGATAGAAAAGTCGCGGATGACGCAGGGGTAGACAACTCTGGTGAAAGTGAAAACAAATAGAGAATCCGCAAACTCATGTTTAAATTTGTCGAAAACCAACAAAAAATTGAAATAAAAAAGAAGAATATAATTTTAAAAATTAAATTTAATGATTTAAAAATAAATGAGATGGGGGCACATGACACGAAACCTTCACACATCCGTTGAAATCGTGTATATGTTGTGCATGCGAAATTATACGGATGCGCCTTGAAATAATAAAGGGAATGTTGCACTTGTGAGATATAAAGTTTATTGTACCAAGTTCGTATTGTGGACAATAGATTAGAAGAGACTCCTTGTTCCTTCGAATGTTCGAATGTAACAAACTCAAAACTCGCTTTACAAACCCATTCAGGGTCTCGCCTACTTCTTCTGGCAAGAGGGACCCATATTAAGGTTAAATTTTCTTATTATTTGGTTGTATAAACCGATCCAAACTGAAGTAGTTAATAATTAGGTTATGGTATTACCAGACCCTTTGTTTCAAACGGGACTTTATGGCGTGGCCTGAGTGAAGGACACATGCAGCCAACATTTCTTTTACAATATGTCCTAGGAGATGAGCTTTGGAATTTTATACAATTTAATAACTATTGCTTCAAATGCCACGATACTGAATATATAAAATAATCGCGTGCACACATACAGGTTCCCAACAGTCGAGAAGAGAGCGTCGACACAGGGGTAATCCAGGCTCGTGAAATTAACACAAATAGAGGATCCGCGAATTCGTGTTTAAATTGATCGAACGCAAAAAAAAATTTTAATGAACTTGACGAATAAAATTAAAAAAAAATGAAATCAATGAGATGAGAAAATTTGACATGAAAATGCGGGCACCATCTCTCCTTTTGTGAAGATTTAATAGAAAAGTCGTGGATTACGCAGGGGTGGCCAACGCTCATGAGATTGAAAACAAATAAAGAATTTACGAACTCGTTTATAAATTTATCGAAAACAAAAAAAAACTCGAATAAAATTCGAAAGTAAATTTCAAAAGGTTGAAATCAATGAGATGAGAAAATTTGACAGTTTGGACTGCTCCAGGATACAACGATAAGAATCTGTTTTCGGTTCCGATCAATCGATCCCAGGAACCACTTTTTTAAATCTCATTTATTATTTGGAATTTTTTCCATGATGAATCCATTTTTTTAAAATTTTTTTTTGTGATCAATCTACTCCTGAAAAAAAAAACAAAAATAAATTTTTGTAAAAAATGCGTCGTGACAAAGTTGTGTGCAAAGCTCAAGGGTGATTCATTTGAAAATCTAATGACACTGCGATTGCCAATTTCATGCGATTTAATGGAATTTTTTCAGTCATTTCGCGATGTCAATTGATTTCAAATTTGTGATTGTACATAGTCCATGAAAGGGAGGGAATTAATTAAGAGATCTCTTGCAATTGTTATTTCATGACATCGCACAAATGAGTTGAAAATAGTATATTGTGCTTCTAGGGAAAAAAGTATTTTCTGACTCATGTGATTACCAATCACATTTTTTTCTCTCTACAATTACAATTTTTATTTAAAAAAAAATACATAGCAACGTTGTGAACAAATACTTTAAACAAATAAAAAAAGAGACCAAAACTTGTGGAAGTCAGTCAATTTGGGACATTTACTTTTGTTAATTGTTTTAGGGAGTCGGGAGTCGGTTTTCAGGGTCTTGACAGTATAAGTGGGAGTTTTGTCGAAGTAATTAAATGAAAACATCATTTTTAGGTTAAAAAACAAGGTACGTCAGGGTTCATCGTGAATTATTCACATTAGACTTGTCATACGTAAGAAGTTTTTGTTGAATTTTCATTCGGAAATCGTAGGAACGATAATTGTTAGAGGAAAAACTTTACTATTACCAATAAATCAATTTATGCCAGCATCGCTGGCATTACTGGGATTACTACGGGATCAGACGAGTGAAAAAGTGAACAACGTGACAGCACAGAGATGAATAGTTTTTATCGGAATTCCAACATTTATAATTATTCAATATATTCAATAAAAAATTCAACTTGAAATCGTGTAAACTTCTTTTCTCTTGCTGTCCTTGTTTCTTTGGAGAAATAAAATTATTGAGTGGGTGTTTCATGTCATGTGACTAATAAATATTTAGAAAATTTGAAAAGGCAAATTTAATAACTTTTTTCATAATTATTGAAAGAGAAGGACTTTTGCATCTGCCTCGAGTATAGCAAAATGCGATTGTCGGTAATTTTACGGAACTGTCATGAAATTTTTACTGAAAGTTCCGTAATTTTTGGTTGAATCGAATGAGAAAGATTACGATATTGACGTGTCAAATTTGCCCGTCGATTCCGTAATCGATGAGCGAACTGCGAGTTCGTAATTTTTACGGAATATTTCTCGCCGTATAATCTTAATTAATTAATCTTAAAATTTATCTTTTTATGGAATAAACATATCAGGGGAAAATGGAGTTATGATATTATTCTTGTTATGTCATCGTAATTTGTAATGAGGGGAAGAATAATGCACCTGAGTTGCACCTGCTGGTGCACTACTATTGTCTTTTATCAAATGAAGACTTTACATTCACATCAGTCAATTTAATTGATTTATCTGAAGACACTAAAAGCAATCGCAGTTAAACATTTCTCTTTAAAGGATTAAGAAGCTATTTTAAAAGATCTGTTATCATCGCATCTCCTCATCATTTCAAATTAATTATTAGAATTTAATGCTGATTTGTATGAAGGACTGATATTTTTCAAATCAGAGCTGTTGTTCTCATTGTATCAATCACTTTCCACTTTTTCCTTTAAATTAGTTGTAGCTTTCAATTACTCATGGCAATTTAATTCTAATTTAGATAGAGATTGATTTCTTTGAAGATATTCACTCCTTCGTAATTAAAATGAAGCCCCCAAGGAAGTAAATAATTCTGGAGCGAATTCTTCTGTAATATAAAGAAACAACGAATATCTTCATATAAATTAGAATTAAATTCTCATAAGCAATTAAAAGGTTCCTCTAAGTTAATTGAAACAGTGGAACCTAATTCATATAATAAAAACAACATTTCTGACTGCGAAAAGGGAGCACATGATCCATCATGTAATCATCACTATCATTAATCTGATCATCATGTGACCATCATCAATTCTCACTAAAATATTAATTCTACAAATTTCTATTTATACTTTCGACCAGCAATAAATTTTGGATAAATATCAAACCTTTAGAAGGAGAAACGTAGAATCCACACCTTTTTGGATCAAATATTGTTGTAAAAATTAGTCTTGGGAGGTTAAGTTTCGTGATAAACCCACTTTCGTCCCTCATTTCACCCCCCGGAGGTCTAATTTAAACATAAAATTGTTTTCCCTTCACTTAAACAATCGTATGACATCACTTGAACACAATAAAACCCTCAAAGATCGTTCCCCAGAACTGGAGAAAATTGATTTTTCTGAATGTGACATTTGATCCTATCCATTAAAATCTACAAATTTCCCCAGTCACGTCAGCCACTCTTCTAATCACAAAATTACGCAAACCCGGAAGAAGGCAACAGCTGTATCAGAATGATATTACACAATTGAATGAAAGTGTGAGGGTGAAAGATCCGACTATTGGGGAACATTGTCCGGAGTAAATGTATAAATATGTATATACTTTTTACAACGTTTGGCATTTCATGCTCTACTAATATCGTGAAGAATCGAATAAAAGCTTGTTACGTCAGTTTGTCTTTTCTGGTAGCAGAGATTGTTGTGCTGGGGTGATACTGGTCAACATAAACTGCAGATCATTCAATGATCCATAAATTAATTGCTGCAGAGGTTTACAATGAACTGCAGTGAAATTCAATTTGGAAGGGGCTCATAATTTTATTCAGTACCTTTGATAGTGCCTCATAAACTGGAACATTTCAGATTGAATTATGAAGCTATAAAAATTAGTTTTGCAACATTATACAGGTGAGGGGGAGGGGGGTGAATGTAAACATAAAATTATTTTTACTTAAAGTTGATGAAGTGATATCTGAATATTGGGGTGGGAGAACAAATTTGTTTGGCTGTAAATTGATTTGTTAAATTAGTTAAATGTGGAGATAACTTTGTATACTAATGTGAGACTAGAACAATAACGCACTTTTACGACTAATTGGTGGTGATAATTAATTAGATGGTGGTCATTATGTGATGGATCATGTGGTCCTCTTTTTGCAGTCAGAGATGATGTTTTTAATTTATGAATTACGTTTCGCTGAAGGATTCCTTTGTTTTATATAGTCCAAGAAAATAGGGCTTGTTAGGTCGTATGTGGAGAATAATTATTTAGACGATCGTTGAAGATCTTTTGGGTTTCTTAAAAAATATTTAGCCATCTCCCTATTTCTAGACATATTGTTTTATTTCTTGGGAACTTACAAATAGTCGTAAATTCTTCCAATTTAGTTCAGAAAACCCTTGTCAATAACTTCATATAAAAAATTGTTATCCAGGAAAATTTATTCACAGGACATGTTGTGAAAAATCAATTGTGTGAGGGTAAAATTGTTTTTTATGAAAATTTAGTCGTAGGAGACGTTGTCAAAAATCAGTTTCTCTCCCTGGATCTGTGTATAATATAATAATAATAATCTCTGTGATAAAAAAGGTAATTTAAGCAACTACTGTAATTAGATTACATAGACAGGTCCAATACCAGTACAGCAGGCTCTTCAGTTATTCAAAAGAGAATCTTAAACGACAAAGTGTGAAAGAGAAATGAAAATGAAGAGGATAATTCCGAATTAGTTAATCCACAATTAGATTCTAATTTTTATAAAACTTTTTTGAAATCATTAATTGAATATTCCTTAACTATTATTAATTATCAGAGCAAACCATCATCATCTTGGAGCCTCCTTGTGTCGAGTAGGTATCATTAATGATTCCAAATGTCCTTGAGCTGCAGAATCACAAGATTATGATCATATTCTATGGAACTGCCAACAGTGCACTGAGAAAAAAATCTAGTTTTGCCAATTAAATATTCCTCTGACAAGAATTGAAAGTGAATTTTATGATGGAAATTTCAGGCATTTATTTGTCCAAAATGAATATCTTTGCCAAAAATATTTTTTTTTCGCAGTGCACTGAGAGAAAAATCTAATTTTGTCAATTAAATATTCTTCTCTTTAATTTAAGTGGATTTTATAATGGAAATTTCGGGTATTTGTTTGTCCAAAATTAATATCATTGTCAAAAATATATTTTTCTCTCAATCTACATATTTTTCAAATAAATTTTTCAAGACATAAATTATATCGCAGATGCTGGCCACCACTTGTTGCCCTTTTATCCCAAAAATTATCGTCTGTCAATCGCATAAGGTCCCTCAGCCATTGCGATGTGACGAAATTTCACATTTTGTTTTCACATCCACATCTTAACCTTTTTTATCAGCACCGTCGTAGGTGTAATAGCTGTGATCTAACGAAATTATGTGATTTATAAAATGCGTTAAACCCGTTGAACAGGATTCCTTTGCTCGCCCGTTAAAATTTTTGTCGAGCGAACGAGTCATTAGTTTATCGAAAATTTCCAGAGGTCATCCGATAATTCCAGATTGAATATGTAAATCTCAAGGTCCGGTGACACGAGGAGATGGCCTGAGATGATTTTGGGAGAAACATCTGACGTCAGGTGCCAACGACCCGACAAAAACTACTTTCGTCATTTTTTTTCAACGACTGACGTGTAAAGAAGTCTCGTTTATGGTTTCGCTCTGACCTCCGCTTTTATAAGATGAATGAATAAATCGGCAAATCAAATCGCCTGCGTTGGGCTCATTATATCGACGAGATTAAACTTGAAAAAAATCCGGTTTAAGGTTATGACATTCTCTGAAAAAAAATCGTGCGATGTAAAACCGCCCGGATTAATTCTTCCGAGAGTCTATTGTTGTATTTCGATGGAAATAATTAGCAGTTGTTTATTGGGAAAACCAAATAGGATTGACTGAAGTAGAGGCTCAGTTCTGAGGATTTGAGTGACACTAGTGTCATCGTAGTACCTCTCCCCAGAAGAGGCAGGACGCCCCACGCAATGCTGAGGTGTCTGCCCTTCAGCGACTCAACAATTCCGCATTTTCGTTACTGAGGCGTGGAAAGCGCTTCCTACCCGACTGGTTTGAGGACGATAGGTTAAATATTATAAGACGGGACTCCACCGAGATACATTACAGCTCCTAGGAGTATAGGTGCTTACCTACCTTCCGCTAAACGCGATCTACTATGTCTCTAACGGAGACTGTCGTAACTTCGGAGTGACATGAGAGTTGGGCGATAGCAATACAAAGATATCAACCATAAGTCTCCATTTTTCAGGTTGCTCAAATTTCAGCATATTTACTACCTCTGACAAAGAAAATCGTCCATAAAAACGTTTTGCTTAGGTTCTATTGTCCATGGTTGTGTTCATCCAAAGAAGAAATCATACGATGACAAAACTTATTTACCAAAAAACATTTTATAATATTAAAGCATTATTCATTTTTTAGTATGTCGATTAAGATTCCCACCTCCCCCTTCACGCGCCCATTTGCCCACCTACCATAGGCCTTCGTACCGAAAAAGAGATTATGGCATGAGGAGGATGGGGTCATAATCTACTATTACTCAGTAACAGTCCCACTGTCAGAGGGACTGTTTAGTTAAAAATGGAGGTGTAGTCCTCTGCGTCACCGAAATACTTTTTTTCCATTGAAAGTAAATAATATTAGGATGAGCAGAAAGGAAGATATGAGGATCCTTCATTTAAAATTAAGGAGATTAGGAAGTTGTTAGACGAAACCCTACTACCAGGATCGGTTCCACCATTATTTTTTTAACTTTTTAACAGAATAATCGAATGATTTCTTGATTCACGGTTTCAAAGAAACTCTGAAAATGAGAATTCTCTGTAGTAAGATAGGGATTAAAAATTATTTGCAATTAAAAACGGGCAGACACCAGGATTGAGCCTCTACTTCAGTCAATCCTCTTTGGGGAAAACTGAAGACATGAGGGGCTGCTTATTATTACTGAACTCAGAGAATTATTATTTAACTTACCGAATGTTGAGAATTAATGATGTTTATTGTAGATTCAAGACGGTGGACTGGAGTCTTAAGTAAATTTGTTTAACTTTCCGAAGATGGACAAAAAGATTAGAAAAAATTTTCAACCGAAAGTAATTCTACAATAAACCCTCGTTATTTCTTCTATAAAATAAAATTGATTGAATATCCATTATCCCTTTTATTTATTAGATATTGAGTTAAAATCAATCAAGCAAGTAATTTATACGGATAAGAAAATTCAGTAAAAAAATGACTCATCATAAGTTCTATGTTTTTGCTACTTCGCAATATTCACTTTCGCAAATTAAAGAAACTGTCATCACATCCTTTCATCCCTTGCATTATTGAAATATGCAAATACTTCATTAAAAAATCGCCGATGTCATCTTTCCCGGACAATCAGAATTTTATAATCAACAAAAAAAATGTCTTCTCTATTTATCCCATCGTCTGCAGAGTCATTAATTACAATTCTGAAGTCATTGAGTGTGTTAGTTACCATATTTTTTATATTATGAGATATATTTTATCTTGTCATAAATGGGCATTTATGTGGTTGTAGCGAATTACATTTTTACAGTTATGATGCCATTACGCGATGCTGTGCTCGTCAACTCAAGATTGCGAGGACCTTCATCAACAACGTGGCTCTATCTCTTCGCCGAGTTCTTCCTGGGAGCGGTCTTCTCGGCGGCGTTAGCACTTCTAGGAGTTGTGAGGACGATCTTGCCGAAACCACCCAGGAACTTGAGTGGAGATGTTGTTTTGGTAAAACGATTCTCTTTTTTCAAAATAAAACAAATAATTCGAAGAGAATTAGAATTAGAGAGAACAAAAATCCGCTATTTGTCATGCCATAAAGTCGATGCTCACATCAAATTTTAACTTGCTATCTCCATTTTTTATTGAATTACAGAGTATAAAAGCCTGAAAATATGAAAAATGATGTGGCTCACTGAGACAAGTATTTTGAGAATAAATTTGAAAATCCTTGTAGCAGTTTTTAAAATATTGAAGAGAAACGAAAGTTCCAAAAGTTGCTATATCTCAGGAACTAGGTTAATAATAGCTATCACAATTTGGAAATTCAGATTTTTAGCTGCAATATCACCTATCACGACACTCAAAAGAACTTTATCTCACTATTCTCAATCCTACTCCAAAATAAAACGATTAAGTTCTAAGAATGTATTTCCCCAAAACTAACAGCTACGTAAAAATTCACGATACTACACTTGTCTCTGAGTCCGACCACTCACTCTGGACGAACCGAAGGCTTGAGACACTCTCGAATGTTCTCTCGAGTAAACCACATCGGATTATCAACCCAGCTAGACTCATATGGAGTCTTTCACTAAAACGCATATGTTAAAAACTGAATATAGATCGTGTCGTATAATTAAATAGTGGGAGATATTTATTTCCTACATTTTGTCTATTGGTTTGTCCACGTATTGGGCTGTGTTGGAATATTTGAGTACAGTTCTTTCATTGTCCTACAAAAATCACTCGACACCTCTTTTACTTTCTGGGAAACAGCTCTACTAAGGGACTAATTTACGATCGGTCGTACTCCGCTTTCGAGACGGTTTAATCCTAAACGTATGGACTGTGTTCCTTTGAGTCATAAAACTGTTTTTCTTTTCCCTGAGAGAGTTTTCCCTTTGATATAGTTTTTAGTCTCTGGACAACGGTCTTCTAGTTAAGACGTGCCTTCCTCGTGCTAATAAAGAATATTCTAGAAAGTATTTTCACTGTGTCTCTTGTATAATTTGTTCACTTACACCCATAGGCTGTTTAGGTTATAAACATAGTCCTCGGTGATGGTTACAATGGGTCGCTTGTTCGAGCTAATGTCAAAATATTCCACAAAATATTCTACACAAAATATTTGACAAAATATTCCACACGATCTTAATAAATCCCAAAACAATGATGTTACTCCACCATTAATTAATCAAAGTACATTCGGAAACACTTATGCTTCCAGATAACAGGTGTAACCTCGCCCCTGGGTAAATGCATGGCCGAGGCATTCGCTCGAGTCGGTTGTACCATTGTATGCGTAGACAGTGGCCTCGAATCTGTGAGAAAAACCGCCGACGAAGTGGTATCCCAGTATCCAGTGATCGAGGGCGTTGGGCCAGCTCACAGGAAACAGGATGCAACTGTTGTGCTGGGTAAAAGGGTATGGGCATACGAGTGCGACCTGGGAAATAGAAATGAAATAAGAGAAGTTGCTGAGCGAGTGATGAGCGATATTGGTAGAGTCGATGCACTCATCACGTGCATTGGCCACCCTGGACTCGACATCTTCGACACTGTCAGCACGACCCTGATGAGTTACTACTGGGTGAGACATGGAAAATGCGTTGGGCACATTTTTCGGTTGAACAGCATTTTAGAAATTTTTATAAGTAGGGGGAAGGTGGGGTATAATGGACCAGTGGGGTATAATGGACTTTTCAAACCGACATTTTGTAGTACTCAGTTCACTCCCCAAATATTTTCAACAAATAAATATTTCTTCGCAGTAAATGGATATTTGCAAAAATATTTTTTCTCTCTTTTCTTTCTGATTTTGACGAAGTGTACCGATCCCTCCCGATCTCGTTTCTGATCGTATTCCGATTTTGGGTCACTCGTCTCGATTTATCCCTTCGCTACCGAAATAATTACAAAAAGTTAAGTATTCTACTTTACGCCCCCCTCCCCTAATTAAATTTCCTTTTCATCAGACGGTCGTGGCATTCCTTCCTTTCATGCTGCAACAGGAAAGAGCTCACGTTGTCGGTGTTACGCCGACGACTTCTACTGAGGACGCTTACAGGGGGACTCGTGCTGCCATTGCAGGTGAATTTCCAACTCTGTGATTAAATAGACAACGGCTTAATAATGACGTTTGAATTCACTCTCATGATGACGGTCTCAAGGTTAGGGGACAATTATCTTCCGTGTTACGATGTCATTATAGAGAACTGCAGTCAAAGGCAAATTCGGTCGTGAAGTGGTAAACTAGGATAAGTGCAGAAATCCGAATTTTTCAGGAGAGCTGAAAAACGGTTTGCAGCATTGTAAGGAGGATTTTCAAGCATCTAATGATGGATATTTATTTATTGCTTTAGTATTTGTTAATAACGATGGCACCAAGACTTTGTACTAGATTTGACGCCTAATTCACGCACTTATCCTCACTGTCATGATTGGCAACAAAAGATAAGTCAACTTATCTTCCTTGGCAATAAAAATGGAAAGCAGCAAGTCGTGTAAAAATAGTAAGATAAGTCAACTTATCCTTTCTCCGCAACTCAACCTCCGAGGATATGTCAACTTATCTTCATTTGCGCTGTCATAATGTCACTTATCCTCCTCATTTTTGTTCGATGCTGGCACCAAAAATTGATTTTCAGCTAAATCCTTTTGTGAGGACCTCCGGAACAATGTTATGCTTCAATTTAAACAAAAAACCCATTTTCAAAAAAAATGCACTTATCCTAGTTTACCACTTCACGACCGAATTAGTTCGGCGGAAAATATATGTGTTCCGCTCAAAAATTTCGAGATAATTCACATTAGTGAAGGAGAAGATACGATATTATCGATTTATCGAATTTCGAGAATCGATTGATTTAGAATCGATTTATGAAAATAATCGATCCATTATACTAAAAGAGAAAATGCGGTATTATCGAATTATCGCATTTCGAGAATCGATTATGTTCGAATCGATTTATGAACATAATCGATTTTCACTATACTGAAAGAGAAAATGTGGTATTATCGACTTATCGCATTTCGAGAATCGATTTATCAAAATAATCGATTCACTATCCTAAAAGAGAAAATGTGATATTATCGAATTATCGCATTTCGAGAATCGAGATCGAAAACATTATCAAAAGATTGTGCTTTAATATGGACCGTTTTGCATAAACTTTTTGGTGAGACTGTCGCACGACCACAACCTTAAACTGCAGGTCCGGCGCAACAATCTGACTTATCTTCAGAGTCAAAATTACAGTTCGATTATTTTGTACCGTGAAATGGCAATGTTGAAAATCACAAATTGTCAGGCTTTACATAAGATCAGCATTGAGGGCATAAAAATTCGTTTTTCAAAAAAAATGAATTATTTAAGGCCCGGTTGGAAAGGATCACGTGATTGGAAATCGTCATGATAAATAAATTGTTAAAATAGGGGTTTTATTAGTATCAAACATTATCAACCTACGTAAACAATAAACGAAATGCGGTAACTGGGTTTGATAACGATTGAATAATTATTTTGCCTGCGATCTGTAATAGCAATTTGAGATTATGATAATTTCACCCAGGTCTTAATTATATTGAATCATATTTACACTTTTTTGTTTCAGGACTGATGGAGAGTCTGGGTCAGGAGTTTAGCGGTCGCAGCGGTCAAATAAATTTCATCACAGTCGCACCAAAGGCTGATCCGAGGTGACAATAGTCCCCGATTCTATCCGCGAATTTTTCAAATTTTTTTTTCTCAAATTAAAAGTAAATCTAAAAGTAAATAATTTCCTGAGGGGCTCAAGGACGATTATTTCAAAATATCGTTCTCTAAAAAATTATTACTTATTTTGAGTAATTTTTAATATTAATAGTCTTACTCTATAATGCACAGAACCCTGGTAATTAGAAAACTAGAAAACTTTTCTTGAGGGGGTGATTAACTGTGACATATTGAGAATGGAAATCATTTTATAATCAACACGTGGAAAACAATTGTAAAATATTGTTCTCTAAAATTTTTAAAAATATTTTTAGAAATTTTTTAATTACCATAGTTTTATCGTAACATCTCTGGACTCCTGGGGATTAGAAAAATTTAATTGAACTGGTTACGAACTGTCTTTTATTGCGAGAAAAGGGGAGAGGTGGCCAAATTCATGTTGGGATCTGGTGGACTGTAAAAGGACAGTTGATCACCACGTCAATTAAATTTTTCTAATTTCTAGAATTCTGGACATTTAACGTTAAGATTCAGATAATTTAAAAAATTCTAAAATATTTAATAATTGTCGAGAGAACAATATTTTAAGATAATGGTCCATGAAGCCCTCTTTCACCGCGAAATTAGGCATTAACGCCCTGGCATTTGTTGCAATTATCTTAACATATAAATTAAAAACGTCGGATTTTATATTTTTAATTTTTAAAAACGTTTTTTCATGACATTTTCATTTTTTCTATACATCTCTGCTTGATGCAGGACTGCACGAAATTGCAAATAAAATAAAAAAACAAAAACTGCGAAATGTAAAGTGAGGATAGTGTAAATATCCTACCTCTGGGGCTCTAGCACTTTAAACAAATAAAGTAAAAAACTCTTCACTAATTACCTGTTGTCTTTCACTCATGACAGATTATTGAGGCACAGTGAAGAGCAAGTCGCCAATGACGTTGTGGAGGCGGTGCGGAGGGACCAGTGTTGTCTATCAGCCAATTGGTGGTCGACAATTCTATACCGAATTAGGTACGTAAATAAATAAACGACCGAGCAAATGAAAAAATTTCAAGAATTTTCCTGCTGTTACCAACATCATTATTATTTTTTTTACAGTTGTGCAATTCATGGAGTCATAACGCACATCACGCGATGGCTGTACACGCAAGGATGTGACGAGCCCTTCTGAAGAGTCATTTTCTATTGTTATTTCATTGAATTGTAAATCTCTCTCTCATTGTCATATTGAAAAAAAATGATTTCATCAAAATGTGAAAAAAAATTATTTCGCTGTGAATTTCGTGTGAAAAAAAAGACAAAAAAAAGTAAAAAAAAAATTAATTATAATAATATTATTAATTAGTAGTTAATAACGGTCTGATAAATTATATTTCTATTTGTTTGTATTACAACAATATTTATCAATTCAACAATCACAATTTTATTATTTTTAGTAAAAGTAGAATACAACATTTTACGAAAAGAAATTAATTTTTACTTCGAAAATTAATTTGTAATTTTTCAAGGACACTTTTTAATCGCAGATGGAGTGAGGTAATGGTTATTTGGATTGTACATCTCAGGGGTCAAGGAACAGGACGTCATAATGACCACTATCTGAGCGTCCGGTGAACAAAAGTCTAGCTGTTTCCCGGTTGCCATTGACACGATTGTGAAAAACTTGTTTTATGTCATACTCGCTGACTCTACGGTAAATTGAGAGATTTAATCTGTAGAGTTTTGTTGCAACAGTGCACTCTAGTTCACTTGCATAGACACCCTCGTTTTTCATGAAATCTAGGTAGTCCTGGGGATTTGATATATTCCATTCTGCTGTAACGAACGGCGCGTGCTCTCGCCAATGGTCCACTATATGATGTACAACCTGTAGAGAACATGAGTTTCATGTGAGATTTGTTTACGCAGAAAGAAAATTCTCCTTTTGTAAAAAGGACATACACCTCAAATCTCGAATCGAATCGAACATATCGAAATTCCGTAACACTTATTCGTGATTGGTAGATACATTCACAACGGCAAAATTTGAATTTCACAAGTACACAAGTATCAAGTAAATCAAGTCAAAGGATGAGTTAATTAGTAGAAAATAAAAACTTTGTTAGAAAATGGAAATGAAACAAGTTACTCATCAAATGTAAATATCTATATCTTATCGAAACTCCTGTATTTTCCAAGTCGTCTTACAGCTTCAAGACATTTAAAATTTTGCATGTTGCCTACAAGTGGGAAATAGATCAGCTGTGAATATATCAGCAATTTTTAAAGATCCATGTTTACGAAATGATGACGTGTTCAACGTCATACGCGATTACTTCAGGATCATTTTGGTATAATTATTTTGAATTTAAATATTACATTGACTTTTTATATCCCTATAATTCAACTGCTCTACTCATACAGTAGTTAAAATAAGGTGCGCTCACCGCAAATGTGACTTAAATAAAAAATATCACAACAATTAAGATTAACCAAATCGCGCGCGGTGGCGCGCGACTATGTCTCGTATTATTAAAAGGGCCAGGGGTTTTAGAATTGTTTTGATTTTCATTTCGATGATTTTCGATGGAACATGACTGGAGCCACATAAATGCTGGAATTTGTGGAATAAAAATATTATATATTATATAAAAACGGAGTTATGATATTATCTTTGTTATGGAATTGTGATTTTGAAGAAACTTAACACATCAGTCTATTTAATTAACTTACCTGAAGATACTAAATCTAAAATCAGTCCAACATTTCTCGTGGAATGATTAAGAGATTAATTTAAAGGATTTTTTATCATCGCACCTTCTAATCAGTTCAAATTAATTATTATAATTAAATGCTGACTTGTATAAAGGACTCATCTTTTTGAAATGAGAGCTGTTGTTCTCCTTGAACGAATCTCTTTCCTCTTTTTTCATTAAATTATAAGTAGCTTTTAATTGCTTATTGGAATTTAATTATAATTTAGATAGAGATAGATTTACTTGAAGATATTCATTCCTTCGTAATTAAAATAAAACCCCCAGGAAAGAATTATTCTTTAATATAGGAAAAAACGAATGTCTTGATATAAATTATAATTGAATTGTCATAAGCAATTAAAAGCTACTTATAATTTAATGAAAACAGTGGAACCTAATTTATACAGTAGAAACATCATCTCTGATTGCCAAAAGAGGACATGACCCATCATATAATGATCATGTGACCATCTAAAACCCTCGTTTTAGACATTTCTATAAGAAATATGCACAGTAAATTAATTCTGTTCTTCTGTGGTACTTTTAAACAGTAACAAAAATAATTGTTCTGTGACATTTTTATTCCATAACATATCTTCTAAAATATAACGATCACGCGTTCAATTGGAAAAATAAAAAAATTGAGTCAATGACTAGTATTATATCACAAATATATCACTAATAATTATTATCTTCACAACTATTAGCAAGCAATAAATTATTATTGTGATCATTACTGTGATTTTGTAACGCTAATCACGCAGAAGGTGCGCATTATTCCTCTAGAAATCATTTACATATATATATATATATTAATACATATATATATTAATATATACAGAGTATTCCATTTGAAACAATCGACCTGAATATCTTCTGCGGGGACCAAGAGACAGGAAATGTTTTAAGAAATTCCTTGTGGATGAGCTCATGAGTTCACAAGTTCTTAACAATGCCACCGTCGACGTGCAACACGTGCAGGAACCTCCACACACATTTGCGCTATTTTTTATCCTTTTGTTCAACGCAAGGGATCCCAGCGGACTTCACCTCCACGTGCATCCGGTGTCCCACTGAGAAAGTCTCATTCTTCAGTTTCATTTGACACACACAAGTCATTTTCGTCGCATTTTTGGTGTAAAACGAATGATGCGATTTCTGAAAACAACTCATCAGAGCGAACAACTTTTACTGCCTTAAAAAATGCGATTGCCATTTTAAGGAAAGCTCTCCATCCTCGGAGCTTGCAAGCACGACCTTGAAAGCTGAAAAAAGTGCATACATCAAATGTCCCAAAGCATTTCCTGTCACTTTCCCCCTCAGGACATAACTATCAATTGTCTCAAATGATGTACCATATTCACATAAAATATGTACATATCATATCTTATATTATGTACCATCCTCCTCATATATATAACACTACCCACATTTAATCTTCAATGTACGAGAAATCTGGTGACAACAGTCCATGACATTGAAAATAATCTCGTTCTCCTTCTCTCAAAATTCGATTTAAATTAAAAAAAAAATCATTTCATCTCCAAAAAATTATTTTTTCCACACTAACCAGTGCTCGAAGCGAGTGATGCTCCTCCTCGGTTCCCCAGAGTACGAAGCTGACGGCCCGAAACATGCAGTTCCCATCGCCATATATTTTATGCACGTTGAACGTGCCTTCCGGAGACCTTAGACGAGCCGTACCTGATAAGATCACTCAGAAAAGAAATTTCCATTTTTCCCCTGTGCCTCCCCTACCACGTGTTACTCCCACGCAAAACTCACCCCCTCCCCCCTCCTCTCTCCCGATCACCCCACCCCTGACACAACAAATAATTAATATTTCAAATGCTAACCTGTCTCCCCTTCTCCCGGCAATCAGAGGTCTCCAATAATCCCTGGAATGACAGTTGTCTCGAGGATCAAAGGGCACCACATCAGAATATCCTGGACATTTATGTTTTATTCTCGGTAACAGTTGAATCCCTGTTGCAGGAAGTAATTAAATATTTTCCATTCTCCTGTCACTGAAACAACAATTCTCTTTGAAATGAAAAAAAAAAACGACGTATTATTTACCATCTTCCGGTGACGTTGACGGTGAAATATGTGCACCAGATGTGGGGTAAATAAATAATTTTAATTATTTCACTGATGAATTGGTCAAAAATTATGAATTTTTATGTTGTCACGAATTCTGAGTAAGTGAAGTGTCATTGGGTGACGTTGTGGGTTTGATCGATCATCGATGAAAATCGAATAACGTGACATCATATATTTTTCAATTTTCATTGGCTCGATTTGGCGCGATAATTTGAAGTGGTTACTGGATCATTTGGCCGAGTTTATATGCAGTTTTTTAATTTATTTATTTATCTATTAATTGATTTTTGTGGCTTAAGTAGTGAGAGATATGTCAATGGTTTTGTTAATAGAAAAAAAAGTCAAAATATTTTTTATTCATTTTCATATATTTCATATAATTATATAAAATATATGATTATATAAATATTAATGTATAATGATATAATGTGATGATATAATGAATTATATAATGTGATGATATAATGAATTATATATATGTTAATATATAATGATATATATTATAATATATCAAATATATTATATAATTATATTAAATATATTATTACAGTTATAATTACTTTATCTATGAAATCATAAAAAGTTATAACATTAACATATATTATATGCCATTTCTACCCGCGAATTTTGAATTATTTCAAAATGCGTAATATCAACGTCACATAAAATTTAAGAAAACGTCGGAAAATAACGAAATGACAGGACAATGAAGCGATTAATCAGTTCACTGGGGTTTTTATTTTGATAAAATCCTCGTTAGACGTTTATCAGCTGATATTCGATTCAAAGTTTCCCCCTAAATCATTTCAATGGGGTCGCACTCCTACTAGTGACATCAATAGGACTCAACAGTGGTGGGGGTGACTGGACCCAACCCTTAGAAGCTTCATTAAGTTTAAGACAAGTTCAGGTCTAATCAGTTTATCGAAAACTGATTGATTAAATTTTGTATTGAAAATTGAAGTTTGCAAGTCGAATTCAGTTTAAATAAATGTGTTAATGTGCTTTCTTAAGCACTTGTGATATTGATTTAGTATTGAATTGTTTACTAATTATAATAATATCTAATATTATCTAATAATAATATCTAATATTATCTAATAATAATATCTAATATTATCTAATAATAATATCTAATAATATCTAATAATTATATAATATCTAATAATAATAATAATAATTTGAACCAATTAACTTCGATGAAATCCTCATTAAAGGTCTAGCACTTGACATTCATTTCAAATTTTCCCGCTAAATCATTTCAATGGCGTCACTCTCCTGCTAGTCACATCAATATGGCGCCATCATCGCGTCTGGTGGTGTCGATATCCGTCGGTAAGGCAGTTTAGCAGGCTCCCTGTCGGTAACGGTGGCCACACAAGTCCATCGGAGTGAGACGACGGAGACGACTCATCAGGTGCTCCCTCAGCGGGAGTGAGACAGCCCGAAAGGGTCGCGGGGGGCGGAAGGGGGTGTGTCGGGGTGTACAAGTGGATGAAACTGGTTAGCGGTAGCCCAGGCAACCATCGCCAACCAAAGGCGGATATGTCACTCAGTCATCCACGAGAATACAGTCCGTGAACAAGTGCTTCGAAAATGGCGTCCTACGAGTTTACAATCGGTGTCAGACAATTAATAATCATCAAATGGGATTAATTGAGAGTGTGAAATTTGTGGACAAAAGTTTATCGTTTATTAGCGAAGTGTTTGGTCATTGATAGTGAATTGTATTATTTATAATTAGAATTTAATTTTTTTTATTAGAGGAATTGTCCCAATGACATGGGATTTTGCAGCAGAAGGCACTTTCTACTGACAATATGTACCCTGCAACTTGTGAGTGGTTATACTGGATTAAGAGAGAGATGGAAGAGGAAAATGCAGGTGCAATGATCTAGGAGGACTGGTTATCGGAGAAGGCTATTTCAATTTTTAGACGACAAACTGTTGAGTCATAAATTTTGTATTCGGTTTCAACGGAATTTCGAGGCGATTCACGAGGGGAATTAGTCATTTTATTTTGCTGGGGATTTTTGGGGAGGGTGGGAGGGATGATAGGGCTTATCGGGGAGGATAATGGGGGGATTGGAATTGTCGGGTTTGAGATTTGAATCGTGGGGATATCTCACATGCGCGATTCTTCTCGTGTTGTTGGATGCGCGATTATTGTTGAGGTATTGAGGTAACTGATGAGTTCATCGGTTAAGGCCAGAGGAGATGGGGAAGGGAGGTAGAATGACACGAGAATTTTGAGATATGAAATAAGTTGATAATTCAGATTGTTAGATTTTAGTTTTCGGATTTTTTTTTTAATTATCTGGGGGTTCGTCTGAATATTGAGAGTTTTTAGGGCATGGGAAGACGTGAAATAAAAAACTTGGTTTTTAGGGTTTCTTAATATTATAGATAATTTGATAGGGAAATTAGAAAATTAAAAATTGGGGAAATAGAAGGCTTTTGTGAGGAAGAATGGAGTTGAGTTGTGCCTGATGGTGCACCACTGATTTTGAGTTAATTAGTGGTTTTTATCAAGTGAAGACTTTAAATTCACATCACTATATTTCAATGATTCACCTGAACACAATAAACAATAAATGTAAAAAGAGTTAAACATTTTTTTTTTAATAATTACGAGGGTGTTTCAAAGAATTTTTTATAATCGCACCTTCTAGTCATTCCAAATCCATTATTAGAATTTAATGTTGATTTGTATAAAAGACTCATTTTGTTTAAATCAGAGCTGTTGTTCTCGTTCTATGAATCGATTTCCACTTTTCCATTTAATTATGAGCAGCTTTTAATTGCTTATTGGAATTGTATTCTAATTTAGGTGAAGATTTTCATTCCTTCTTAATTAAAATGAACCCCCCAAGAACGTAAACGATTCTGGAAAGAATCTTCTGTAATATACGGAAAAGACGAATGTCTTCATATAAATTAGAATTTAATTACCAAAAGCAATTAAAAGGTTCTTCTAAGTTAATGGAAACAGTGAAACGTAATTTATATAATAAAACCATCATCTCTGACTGCGAAAAGAGAAGTACAAGTACATTTTGAATGAATCGGAATTTTTTACCGACTAAAATTTCATTTTTGAAATTTCTATTTGTTCATCGTTTCATACAAAACATCATTTTTTTATAAAAAATCAGGAATAATATTATAATTCCATTTGTCTGCGATATTTTCAAACAGAAGAACAATTCTTCAATTCAATTCTGACAATTTCTTCCTGCGATATTTGTCTTCCATAACAAAATTGTCTTGCAGCCCTTCAGCACTAATTAACACATTATTATTATATTATTGACATTATTTGAAAAATGGCGTGTGAATTATTCGAAACCGTCTTAACTCGGTCTATTGAACTTTTCCAATTTTTTCGTGAATAAATTACGTAACGACGTTTGTCACGTTTGGGTTTGTTGGCAGGATTATATTGAATTGATTGACGACATAATAATGTTTCATGGGAGTCATAATTGACTGAGTATTTAAACTGTCAAGCAATTGAAACGAATTGAGTACGCTCGTTAAACGTAATGTTGTGTAAACTCAAATAGAGATGATTCATCAACCGCAGTTCATGAATTTCTCTTTCGTTTCGAAAGACATTCCCTGCATTTGAATCTTGATTGGGGGAGGATTGGGCTTTGTCTAGGCACGATGGTTGATTTTTTTATTTTTTTTTATTTCAGCTCACCACTGTCGAGCGACAGGTGTTCGACTTCCTGGGGTTTATGTGGGCCCCGATACTGGTCAATTTCTTCAACATTATTTTTGTTATCCTCGGCTTCTTCGGGACTTTTCAGTATAGACCTAAATATTTAATATCGGTGAGGATGGAATGGAACTGATAGAAAGAATGATCTTTTATTGAGATAGTTTTTTTTTGAGACAAGTATCGATTAGAAGTAATTTGAAATGCTTAAAATCTCACGAGGAATGTTAATAATTTCTCTGCGAGTTATAGTTCATTGGATTAAATGAAACAGCTCTTCGAGTTTAGTTATTTGTAGTCATCACAACAATGAAAAAGTTGATTTTGATGAATTGATAAAAAGTTTGTGTTTGTGAAATTAATATTTCGATGAGTTAATTAATTGTTGGTGCTTGGAATGATGACAATTTTTTAATTGAGCTTCTCATTCATCACTTTAAACGAAGTTTGCAACATCCAAATTTGTGGATTATTGTTTTAATTTGTGATTATCTTATTGTAAATAATTATTTTGTTGTTTTGGGAAAAAAATATGAAGTTCTTCCAACTTGACGATATCTCATTAGAATCTTAAAGTATTTTTCACATAACAATATCCTCTCAGATTCATCACATTAATTTTTCCATTCAATTACAATTTACTTGAAAAATGTAGAAAGATGTTGATTACTATAATTACGGATTTAATAATAATTATAATTTTGGTTCTCAAGTATACCAAAGAATTTTCGGAAAAATTGTTATTCTCTCTCGTTATCTCGATAAATGAAGAGAATTTCAATTTTAGAAAAGTTTCATTTCTTTCAATCAAATCGATCTCAGGGAAGACTCAACTGGTGTTAATTGTTAAATGACTTTATTTCACAATTTTCAATCTTGTCATAGTTCATCAAATGAAATTATCTTGATGAAATTAATTTTTTCTATCGGTGTGGGGAGGCGACTTTAATATTTTGGAAGGAATTGTCGGTTAATGATTTTTCTCTGTTCAGTACTGCATATGGCAGACGTTGTGGCTTGGATGGAACATCTTTTGTATATGTTTTTACTTAGATGTTGGCATGTTAGACAAGGTATGTACTCTCCTTTGTATATGACTTATAAAAAAATATCCCCAACTATTTTTCCAATTTTTTAAGAGATCGTGGGGCAAAATCAAATATCTTCAATCGTCGATAACTTGAGATCGGCTTAATTCCGGCTTAAGTCGAGAATAATTCGGCTTAATTCCGAATTCAGTATTTTTTTTCCATTTTGGAGCTCTTTTTAAACGTTAAAATAAAAAAAAATATTTAATTTCTCTGAGTCATTTCCTCTGGGTCATCGACCATTGAAGACATTTTATTTTGTTCCACATCTGTCCCGAGAGGTTTCCCCATTTTTATCAACTCCGAGACTTTATTAATCCAACTGTGTAAGTCTCTATTAAAATAGTGAGATTGAGTCATTAAAAAACATTTCACAAGTCTAAGGAAAATTCGAAATTTTCATTTCATTCAATTCAATTCAATTTTCATTTCAATTTTTTTCATTTGAAGAAAATTTTTCATTGTTTGTTTAAATGTTTATCAGTGACTTATCTTATTTGGTTATTCATTTTAACTCACACAAATACCGCTCTTCAATTCCAATCGATTCAAGCTGGAAATCCAAAACTCAACAATTCCCAAGTTTTTAATTTTTAAACTTTATAAACTTCGATTCGAAGTCGACTATTTTTTCCACAAGTTCAAAGACTTTAAATGATTTATTTATAGACAGGGAATATAAAGAAAGACCAATCCTTCGCAAAATGTAATTTGAATGACTGCACAGGACGAAGGAAATGGAAATATTTAAAATTTGAAAAATTAGGAATATTTCCCGTAAAAATTTCACAAACATTTAAAATTTATATGGGGTAAAGCTTCAGTATAATAATTTTTTATTGTATAATTATTCCAATTAGTTATGAATTAAGTTCATAAAAACCGCTAGTCATTTTATTATTCAATTCACCGTTAAATTTGTTGTAAAATTACTATTTTCCGCTGAAATAATTTCTAATTTAATTAGACTCCACTCAACAGGAGGAGAATGAGACGAGACCAGGACGATCCTAACGATTTTTAATCTTTTCCAGATCGAGACGAGACTTTACAAAACATCGTCTTATCGTATCTCATGTTTAGTTCTAATTTTTGAAGAAAAAAGATAACATTAATGATAAGGAGTATTGTAAAGCCCGAAAATGAATTTTCTAAAATTCCAAAAATATTCACATATAATACCACAAGTGGTTCAAAATTATCGAATATTTCCCGATAGATTCGTTGCAAACAAATGAAGGAGTCAAGTTTTTCAGGCTAAAAAATCACGAGTGCGAAGCACGAGTGATTTTTCCTGAAAAACTTGACGACTTCATTTGTATGCAGGGAACCTAGAGGGAAATATTCTATAATTTTGAAGCTCGAGTGGTATTCAGGGGATTATTTTTCCTATCCAAATTTCGGCCAAGAGAATTGTGCCATGACATGAAAAGAGGTTTATTTGGTTAAGTGTCGTTTGTTTACCAAAATATTCAAAAAATTATCGCTGATATTCGAGGTAGGCTATACAAAATATCAACAAATGGTGCAATTCTATTGGCTGAAATTTGGGTGGGAAAAATAATCGCTGATATTCGAGGTAGGCTATACAAAATATCAACAAATGGTGCAATTCTATTGGCTGAAATTTGGGTGAGAAAAATAATCAATTCAATTCAATCTAATTCATTTCCTTTAACGTTACAAATATTTTTTTTTGTTTTACATCGACTCCCGTTAAAAATCCAAAATGAAATATTTGGACAAATGTACTTCGAATGTCCGAAATCGATGGAAAATATTTTTAAAAATACGAATGATATCGCAATTATTTTTTTACTAAAATCAATACAAAATGATCGTTGGGTTTATCATTCTTCGACTGATGAATTACGATGCATTGATTAACTTCCGATTTTTTTCTGTTATCTTTGGAATGATTTTATAATTATTGGAAATTAAATATTTATAAATGATTTATACTTGTGAATCTCGTTTTATTCTTTTATTTCATACGCTGGAAAGGTACAACCGCTCGCTTCATTCCCTTAAAGGGTCTAACTAAAACACTAAAGGGATAAAACACCCTGGACCTCATGTCTCTCATAAAAATATTTTCCAATCTCAAAAGGAAAACCAGAAAAACAGAAATACTAATCGTACAAAGACCTATTCAATCCATCTGTAAATTAATTTTAATAAACAATCGAAATGTAAACTCAATTAATAATTAATTTAAATGATTGTAAATTAATATAAATTTTTTTTTCTTGCAGACGAGTGATATTCTGAACGTCGGTACGGGAAGTTTCTCGTGGTGGCTGGTTAATGGACCCGGCTGCAAAGCAGACTACAACTATACCGAGCCAGAGTTATTTCGGCCAGTGCGACCGACTAACGTTACAGACTGCGTATTAAGTTACGAAGTTATTGAAGTCTTACATGCATCAACACAATGTCTCTTAGCGGTGAGCAAAAATACCACAGATTTGAGAAAAATTCACGAAAAGAAATATTTAATCAAAAAATGAGAATTTTGCACAATTGTCACGTCATTTTTATGTCAAATAACAGATTTTGTTTGGAGGGTTCCATAATTTTCTCTTGAATAGGATCTAAGTCTCCATATTCTATTGTTTATTAACATTTCCAAAGAAAATCTGTGATAAATAAACGTAACGTGCGAACAATTTCTGTTGAACCAGTTCAGGCAACAAAATTTGATGAATAATTTGAGGAATAATTATTTATGTGAAAAAAAAACTTAATGAACAGCAGCTGAATGTTGATATGAAATTATAAATGAAAAAATTTTATTGAAGTGCTCAGGGTGTCCACGAAGAAAACGTTTTGAGTCTGAGTGTCCATCCTCAATCTACTTACAAATGATTTTTATTAATTGTCGCGAGCAGGGGACAATAAATTACAATATTCCCCTTAGTTACACTATATAAATCGTTTATACTCTTGTCAATGGTAGATCTTTCATTTATTTTGGATCGATAATTAAGGAAATAAGGGCAGAGCAGCTGTTCATATTCCCATTCTCACGATTTCACATAATAAAATTGTCAGAATCAATTGGTTGCGTTGACAGCACTGACCCATCCCATTGGGCCCTCAAATGAACGTACGATAATTAAATATTACCACCAGTCGATCTGAATGTGTTTCAAATATTCAAAGAAGTCAAATGGAAAATCAATTCTATTCAATTGAATTATAAATTCAATTTTAAAAAACAAAATCCATGAAATATAAAAATTTGTTTTTCATTTCGAAAAAATCTATTAAATCTGCTGAGAACAACAAAAATAATTTTTTGTAGAAAATGAGCTCAGAAGTTTTGTGTAGTGGTTTGCCCTGAAATTTAAAAAAAATGAATAGAAATAACAAAAGGTCTGTAGAATGAAAAAAAATTCGAGATTAACTTGAAAATTAAATTGATGCGATGGAGATTGACAAAGACAATGACATGAAAAAAAATGACAAGAAAAAAGAATTATTTTTGCTGAATATTCATTTACTTGTGAAAATTATTTCTTTCTTGAAGAAGATATTTCTTCGAGTGAGTCATTTCCAGGAGAACCCGTTCATTTTTTAATTATGACAATCCCATTTCTCATGGAAATGATTCGTTTGAAAATTGTCAACCTAATGACAGTTCATCCAACTGAATTTCTCCTGATAAAATTAATTTTTTCTATCTATTTTCTCTCTTCTGTGAATTCCGTAATTTTTACTGATCATTTCTCTCCGTGTGAACAATCCAAGAATCTGATGAAAATCTATTTCAGTTGATGGCGATCATCGGAGGCATTTGCCTGAGCCGGGCCTATCTCGAGGAGGATGACAGCTGTAAGTATCGGGATTATCAAAATCTCCAAATCTAAAAACCCAAATTAGACCACAGATCCTCGGAAAAAAAATGTTTTGTATTAATACTGGAAAGGGTGTGGGTATTTTCTCAAAGGCTATGGATTCTTGCACATTTGACATTTTATCAACGAGTTATTCGACCATTCTCACTGCTTACAACCACATTTTGCGATAATAATGAAAGATTCGTCACATTTAAAACCACAAACACGGAAATAAATTTCTTGGATTGAATGTTTCCTTCATTGGAAGATGCGTTTATTATGAATTAGAGAGGAAACTCATTTTCAAAATCAACTGCTTTTGTGTCATTTCGAGGATTTTTAAGTTAAAAAATTATCACTCCTTTCAGAGGAAATTTCTCATGTCCAACTGATGATAAATTCATATCAAGACTAAATCTGTCGTTAAAAAAATTAATTAGAATAAAAATAAGCTGAAGGAAATATTTTTTATTGGTGAGAACAAAATCCGATTTTCAAATGTTTTTAAATATTTTTTTATGATATAAGGAAGAGCCGAGATGGTATAGAAAGCAAAAATTTGGAAGAAAATTCTTAAAAAAACAGGAATTTTGATTTTTAATGCCTTTTTATGTTTTATATGACAAAATTTACGAGATTAGTCCGGAATTTGAGTTCCTCGTCTCATGAAAACTTCTTTAACACGAGCGTGATTTGTCTCGAAACTGTCAAATTTACCCAACGTCCCATTAAAAATTATTCCGCTGAACATTAATAATTTCTCCGATTTTACGAATAATTTATTAATAACGGAAACTAATTTTTACCCGAAACTGTTAGTAACAAATGGACCTTTTCACGCAGAGTAAAGCAATTTTTATTTAAAGAGACTCATCGAATTCAAAGAGAGGAATATCATTAATACTATTTGGAAAGTCGTTAACAACTTTTCAATCAACATACATAGAACTAAAATACATGAAATGAAATGAAATACATTTTTTTGTTGAGCGAAATTAATTTAAATTACAAAAGAAACTTCACGAAGATTCTTACAACCACAGAGGATTAATCAATATATCTTTTGCAACATAAACAATTAATAAATTCATGGAACTATTGGTCTTACATCAACGTCCGTCGTTTTAAGAGAATTTTCATTCGTTGAAATTTTTTGTGTCGATATATTTTTTAAAAATATTTACGAAGAAAATATTTAACAAAAGATATGTTTTCTACGAAAAGCAGTGGAAAACAGTATTTTAAGCAGTAAAAATTTTATGAGAATTAAAATTGATTTTTTTTGATAATATTTTTTTTGTGACAGAAATTAACGTCTTTTCACTCTAAAAGTCTCGCAATGACAATTAATTTATAAATATATATTTTTTCAATAATTCATCGGAAACTGATTCTCTTGTTTTTATAATTTTCGGACAGAGGACGTCACAAAAAACGGTCAAAATTTCAGTTCAGCGAAACGACTCGTTAAAATAATACAAAAATACCGAGTGTTATATTCTCCTCATGGAAAAAAAATTTACCGAAACAAATTAACAATTTTTGCATTTATAAACGTACTTTTACAATTAAAATTCAAATTAGAATATCCTCTCACAGTCAGTATTTCTTCCCAATTAAAGTGCTTTTAAAGATTAACATTAATTAAAAATAATAAAATTTATTACTTAAATAAATTTTATAACTAAAGTTATTTGTTTTTCCCAAATAATTCTTCTTCATTTTTTTTCTTCATCTACTTCTGAATAAACGCAGATTGCAGTTGATAATAAAATGCAAATTAAATTCAGAATTTAAATTTAAAAGGAAATTTTCCTAAATGTCACTCCTAAATTCATATCCAAGGTTTATTTCCATTATTAGTTCACATGGAACTGTTGTAAAACGGGTTGTAAACTTACAGTCGATTTCATTGGTGGATTTGATCCTCCATTCTGGTAAGTCACCTTTTTTTTCAGATTAAAATTATCGCTGTCGTATCACTCGTTGTCGCATGGGGAATGATAAGCACCGTAGACTAGAACAAATACTTTTGGGTTAAAGTGTCAATCTGTCAGTTGTTGAACAATCTATCTCCCCTCTATTTTATCACTCCCAATCTCTCGCACGAACAAAAATTTAGAGATAAACCTAGTGAATTCGTTGGAAAATTGGATTTCTATTGCACTTTTTGTTAAATTTTCGTTGTTCAAATTCGTTGAAACATTTAACGAAAAAACTTTACGGAGTACTATTTTTGTCCACGATTTATTATTCTTATTGGAAAGACTATAGCAAAACGGAAGAATAATTTTTTGACTCGAAGATAGTGAAATAATTTATAACAAAATAATTTATGAAATCATTTGCGATAAAATAAACGAAAGAATTAAACTTCTAGGAACTAAAGGATTAAATTGAATTGTTTGACAGTCGATTACGAACGATTCAACTGATCGCATATATCTCCGTATTTGTTGAATAGTTAGTAATAAAATTAATTGTAATTAATATTAAGAAAATTGCATTTAATGAGTTATTTTTAATGTTATTATGGATCATTTTTCTTAAAATTGACTCTTGAAATGGAGGAAGTGCTACAGTTTTTCTGCCAAATTAACATTCGTGTTCGTTTTTCTGGAAATTTCGCGATGAGACGCGAATTGACGTGAAAAAGCGATTGACGTAACAAACGGATTTACGTTTTATCGTGATTTAAGGCAGTTGTCGTGTGACAGTCTCTGTAAAAAATTTATGTACTACAAAACGATCTAGACTAAAGCACAATCTTTTGACAGTACAGTTCTATGAATTTATTATGTGAACTAATTATGTGAATTTATGAACTTTCCGTAATTATTCCGGGAGAACAAAACGGTCAATCATTTCATTTTTTTTACTGTATTCAGTGATGCGGATTTAACTCAAACAATTTTTCATTTAAAAAATTATTCAGCCATTGATTAAAAAATATATAGAATCGTTGATGGCCCATTTACACGTGTGGAAAGGCACCCTAATTTTGAAAATTTCTATTTGAAGTTCCAACCGGATAATTTCAAAAAAAAATACAAAGAATAAACATAAATAATTGGCGAATAATACGAAATCCACTGGAATTTTCTAAGGAATTCGTTAGGTTTCTCTATTGTTGTTAATTACTCGTGCATAATTAGCCTGGGGAAAGTGGATTAATCTTTAGTTTCCTTTGGCGTATCCAAAAATCTTTAATATATCCTGAGCTACAAGAATGACAGTGAGTTAGGATTGTATTTTGATACTTCGGGAGTTGTCATTACATTTAAAAATTTTTTTACTAAAAAAAGTTCTAGAATAATGTGTCCCTCGCGCGCGTTATGATTAATTAGCGCTTGTCAATCTTGTTATGAAATGAAAATATCACAAAAAAACGGAATTACGATATTATCCTTGTTTGTTATAAAATATTGAAATATTGTATGAAATGATGGACAAATAGAAATTTCAAAAATCAATAATTTTATGCGTAAGAAATTCCGATTCGTCACATGATCATTATATGATCGATCATATATTCCTCTTTTGGCAGTCAGAGATGATGTTTCTATTGTATAAATTAGGTTCCACTGTTTTCATTAAATTATAAGTAGCTTTTAATTGCTTATGACAATTCAATTATAATTTATATCAAGACATTTGTGTTTTTCCTATATTAAAGAAGAATTCTTTCCTGGGGGTTTCATTTTAATTACGAAGGAATGAATATCTTCAAATAAATCTATCTCTATCTAAATTATAATTAAATTCCAATAAGCAATTAAAAGCTACTTATAATTTAATGAAAAAAGAGGAAAGAGATTCGTTCAAGGAGAACAACAGCTCTCATTTCAAAAAGATGAGTCCTTTATACAAGTCAGCATTTAATTATAATAATTAATTTGAACTGATTAGAAGTTGCGATGATAAAAAATCCTTTAAATTAGTCTCTTAATCGTTCCACGAGAAATGTTTGACTGATTTTAGATTTAGTATCTTCAGGTAAGTTAATTAAATAGACTGATGTGTTAAGTTTCATCAAAATCAGTGGTGCACCATCAGGTACAACTCAATTGCATTCTTCTTCCCCACATTACAAAATACAATGACATAATAAGGATAATATCATAACTTCGTTTTTTTATGATTTTTTAATTTCATAACAAGATTGATTTACAGCGTTGCAGCCCTATTTGTTCGTTAACGCGAGGTATTAGTGTTTCTCCAATGGAGTTATGTTGCCTTGAACCACTTGTCAACGAAAAATGGATTGCAATTAAAAAATTAATTGGCGGAGAATTTTATTAAATTTGTTTTATTGCCCACCATCGATGGAGTGATATTTTCACATGAGAATAAAAATTAGGGGGAATGACGGTGATAAAATAAAAATAAACAAATTGTTTGGCTAAACGCGAGGAGATTCGTTTCGACGCATGAACGATAAGTGATTCAATTTGAATCTTTATCATCGGATTTTGCGTTCATGGAATTATTATCAGATAAAAAAATGTCTGAGTTAGACTGCGCTCATCAGGGGCCAGATTTTCGTAAAAAATCTAACTGTCCAACAAGAATGATTTAGCAATGTTTTTAAAATATTCAGTCAGTCAGTTCAAAATTGCGACTTGACCCGATTCATTTATTCCAACAAAAAAATTATTAAATTTAATCTGCGACTAAAATCTTTCCTGGAACAGATGCATTACGTGTTCAAGAGTCTACTAACACGAAAAACAAGTCAACTTCAGAAAAATCCACTGAAATCATTTTATCGTTTCACTACTGAATAATAAACACTAAAAAATTTATGAAAATTCTCCCGTTCAAAAAATTAAAAATTACAAAAAATAAATAATCATCAGTAGAATTCATTCAAAATCATATTCAATACCATCATTCTCAACCCCCATAAGACTTCCCCAATAGAAACCTCATCAACCCCCCTGGGGATGACTCAACCGAAGAAAACCACTTCTGAACCCCAAAACATCTCCCAAATAAATTAATATTCACCGAAAAATTCTTCTGCCCGACACATTTGATATAAATTTCCATAAACATAAATTCCACACAAAAAAAAAACTAGAGTCTCCCCCCACCCAATCCAACCCCAAGTCACAATCTTCCACAAGCCATTCACTAATGAAAACCCGACAAAAAAAAATCCACATCGACAATGAAAATAATAATTATCTAATGGACATTGGTCTCGATTGAATGAAATTTTGCAGTTGACTTTGTTGGAGGTGGTGACTTCGGTCTTGCTGGCCACACACCGTTGCATCCAATGTACGTTAGCTACTCGGCCCTTCCACCAGCCTCATTACCACAATCTAATCAAACCTACCAAAGCTATCCGCGTGGCACAACCGGCTCAGATAATACCTCGGAGTACAATCGTGACTGTACATTATCAATAAATGAGGATAAGTTCCCCTTCAATCATCATCAACAACGCGTTAAATCACTGATGACGTCACACGACACAACTAGAAGTAACAAGAGCAGTGCGTCAACGAGAATTATCGATAATATTGATTACTACAATGATTATTCGAATCCGGTTGATCATTTGCACAGGCCAGTGTCACCGCCCGGTGATTACGATTCATTGAACAGTTCCATTAAATCAAAATTTGAAAAAAATCGTACGCGTTGTTACAGCCCCGTTGTTTCACCGGTTATGAGACGAGCACGTCCTTCACAGGCGACTAAACAAAATAGAAATTCATTTAAACCGAGAATTTTTACTGATCACATAAGGGAACAGCCTCTCAGGACTTTTTACTCTGACCCACGTCTTGCTGGGGATCAATCCAACTCTAATGATACGCACAGAGATAGCAGACCGATATCTTTGTACGCTAGTAAAATAACTGAGTAAATAAATTGTATCGAACGCCAATGAAATATATTGATACTATATTTTGATGAAATAGAATCGTTTACTTGCCCAACGGAATATTAATTAATATTTTTTTAGATCAACTAGAGAATTTTTTAAGGTGATAGCTCACTAGATATATTTATACTGTCGGTTACTATTATTTATTATTATTTTTTTACTCGTCTGTCTGATCTTCACAACGAGGATGACGTCGAAATTAAAAAACCCAGTGCGCGATAAGTATTGATTTTTTGGTGGCTCGTGATTTTTTTCATTGGCTTTTGTGGAAATTGAATAATCGAGTTTGGTTTGTTGAGTTAATTGAGAGGTTTTCGTTCCTGGATTCGAAGATTTTTTGGTGAATTTACCTTTTGCGTAAATAATCGCATGGAATTGTGAAAGGGAGGGAAGTGGAAGCACAGGAAAATGTTACTCGTGATTGGGATAGAAAGGGATTTAATTGTTTTCGATATGCAGATGACAAAGTTTGATCAATTGATTTTTTTTATTAGTGTTTGGGTATTTTATTGACAGTTTTTTGACAATTTTCTGCAGAAAAAGTCGAGAACATTTGATTTTTTAGATAATTTATTGTGTTGAGTATTTTTTTATGGAATTTCCTCGGGTTTAATTAGCGAAATTCTTTTGGTTCATTTTCTTGATGAGAAATTAAATATTATCAATACAAAAAATACAATAAATGCAAAATAAAATAATATAAAATTATGAAAATTTGGACTGAAAAAATTTATTGAAATGCAATTTTATTGACTTTTTCCTTTGGACAGTTTAATAAAATTGATAAGTCAGGTTTTGTTTATTGAATTATTCACAATGAATTGCCTTTCTTCCTGATTAATTATCGTGTAATTATTCTCCTGTATTAACCGATGCGCCACCTCTCACATTACAATTTTCAAATATGGAAAATGATCTTTCACTCGAGAACAAAATTTCCAGTCTCAAATCCTCCACTTCTTTTCCTTCACTCAGAAGACAAAAAAAACTTAAAAGTCAGACATTTTCATTTAAACAATTTGAAGAGACAGTTCTCGTTAAAAATATTTATGTGAAATTAAAATAAATGAAAATCTATCAAATTCTTCAAATCAATTGTTAAAATTTAAATATATTAACGCGTCTAAATTCATTAATTTTATCGGGTTTACTGCTCTCGTGAAAGAAAATTTGTATTAATCCCGTAAATTAATCATTATGCCTCCAGGACTTTAATTAATTTATTCTCCTCGTTTTTTTCTGTTCAACGGTAGACTGCTTGGTTTGGATGCGTGTGGAGTTTATTTTTGAAATGAAAACAAAAAAATATACCTATTGTTTAAACAATAGACTTACTGTATGTACTGTGATATGTAATGAACGGTGCTGAATGACGTTTCATAATTAATTTTTACTGTCGACTGTGGAAGTTTGCACGTTTAAAATAGAGGATTTTCAATGAAAAATCACAATTTTATATTTTTAGCATGACATTTATTGGAGTGGTATCCAGACGTTTGATGCTTTATTTTTCGCACTGATTATTAATTCCATAATTAAATTAAATTCCTCTGTTTAAACTGTAGAGCTCAAGCAGAGTATTTCGGTGGTACATTGATAGAAAAACGATAATTTCATCGAGAGAGTTTCGTTTGGAGCAACAATCATTAAGTTGAGAATTTTCAAAGGAAAGTGATTCCATAATGAAACAGTTAATTCTTGTCTGAGATAAATTTGATTAAAGGAAATGGAAATTTTCTAGAATTGATATTGTCAATCACAAGTTTTATTTTTTCCGGAAAATCTTTGATGCACTTGAGAAGCAAAATTATTTTTATGATTAAATAACTGATTATAGTAGTCAACATCTTTCTACATTTTTCAAGTAAATTATAATTGAACAGAGAAATTCAGATGGTCCATCAGAGAGGAAATTGTCATGTGGAAAATACTTTGAGATTATGAAATATCGTCAAGTTGGGAAAAGTTTACATTTTTTTCCCCAGAACAACAAAATATTTATTTACAATAACGTAATCACAAATTAAAACAATAATCCACAAATTTGGATATTACAAACTTTGTCAAATGTGATGTATGAGAAGCTCAATTCAAAGATTGTCATCATTCCAAGAAATAATAATTAATTTACGCATCGAAATATTTATTTCATTAACACAAACTTCTTATCAATTCAGGAAAGTGAAAAATTTCTTATCTGGAGATCACATCAGGTTTTTAAAAAATCAACTTGTTCATTCTTATGGTGAATACTATGACTTGACTCCAAGAGCTGTTTTAGTCGATTCAAGTAAATATAACTCGCAGAGAAATGATTGATGTTCCTCGCAAAATCTAATGTATTTCAAATTAGTTCTAGTAATTGCTACTGATTTTCAAGAAAAAAAAAAAATCTCAATAAAAATAATTTTTCTATCAGTGTACTCCACTCAAGAAAATACTATCAAATAAGTTATTGAATTTACATCACAGATTTTAGTCAGAAAATGTGAAACTCGTATTTTTCATATGACTTTTATATTTAAGACTTCGTAAAATGCATTTAAGTAGAAATTTCTATTCGTTTAATTCTAGAAAATATCGATACGATATAAAAATTGTTGTCTTATAATTTGGCCACGTCATTTGTGTAATAATTACACGATTTTTTTTATTCATTCCAATTTGCAGTAATAAATACGGCAATTGCAAAACACTACTGCTTGGCTTTGTTTTTTATTATTTTCCTTAACCTCTCACTCATTATTTTACTACAATTACTATTTCTCGTCTAATATGGTGTTTCTCATTTGGGTGGTTCTAATAAAATCATTGCCTTGAATATTGGGGATTTGAATATTTATCTTTTCTCGGTTTATCAGTTCTCAGTCATCGAAAAAATCCGATGATTTTTCACGAGTTTTTCGGATCAGCAGGTCATAAACAATTGGAATTTTGCATGAGAATTTTCGTTGTTGGATGTAAAAACTGATTGAAAAATATTAGATACGTATTTTATATATTTTTTTAATCATAAACAAATGAATGAATCACATGCACTTCAACACATCTACATACGAGTCATCGTGACGTAAACACAGACGTTTCGTTAGTCGATTAGACTCTCCAACTTTTTAGTTCAGTAGCGAAGTGGTGGTAGCGGTTGACCGGTTTTTAATGAATATCTCCGAATCTAAGGGAGATGGCAAAATATTTATTAGAACCTTTTTTGTAAAGCACATTGAGTACTACAAGAAAGGTCATGACGAAAATCGCTCTATCTCCCTTAAATTCGGAGATATTCCTCAAAAACTCACCCCCAAGATGAGTTCACTTATCTCGGTTTATCACTTCATTACTAAATTCTTATAGAACAAAAAATCCAAAAATGTATCCAATATTTTTCATTACATACTTGCATTACCTCAGTGTCTCCCCTGAAAAAAAGTATCAATAATCAGACACTTTGTTAGTCAATTAAATCATTTCGATTGTTTAATTCATTAGCAAATTGATAAAACGAGATAACTCACTTTTGACTATTGCTCGGTTTTTACTCAATATCTCGTAATCTAGAAGAGATGGCAAAATATTTATCATAACCTTTTTTGTAAAGCGAATCAACCCCTACAACAAATGTCATAACAAAAAATTCGCTATCTCCCTTAAATTCAGAGATATTCCTCAAAAACTCGCCCCCGAGCTGAGTTCCCTCATTTTATCACTTCGCTACTAAATTTTCATCGAAAAAAAAAAAATAACCAAAAATATATTCAATATTTTTCATCAAATACTTACAGTACCTCAGTGTTTCCATCGACCAAAAATTCATGCAATTCAATAATTAAAAAAAAATCAACTGGTGACCCTGACCCAATTATTCTAACATAATAAAAAATTTCCTTCTGAATATTTGACTGAGTTATTACCGCATGACATTCCAAAGACGATGAAAAGGCTGTGGACATGACCCATTGAATTTATTTATAGCCCCACCACTTAAAAAACGGAAAAAACAGCAGCGACCGTTGTACAGCATCGAGTACTCGCAGCCTGAGCCACCTCTCCAGGACGACAGTGTATCACCAAAGCCGATGACACCCCGTCGTGTGAAGCGTCGATCAGTGATATCTCGTGACGGTACGAGAAGATCCAGCCGACGAAGTTCAGTTCGTCAATCGCGTCGAAAGAATCCAGTGAATCGAATAATGGATCAGCAGGAGAGTCTCTACGCGAACACAATTCCCAGTAGTTTAACAAATCAGAACGTGAATTCCCTGTCCCAGGGAATGCTGAACTACGACAGGATAGCGGGCCCTTGGGACAGGGAGAGAGCCAATTGGCAGCCGGAGGCTGTCAACATGGCAGTGTCATCACCAACACTGTGGACACCTGATCCAAACTACACGAACACCTCCTACATGACCAGCCAGACGAGCCCCAGCTGGGAGAACGCCAGCTCGACTCGTAATCTCAGTGACAATTGGCAGAATAATCCCATGAGTCACGTTCAATGGCAGGGCCAGACCAATCCCTCGTTCCAGCAGACCAGCACCCAGAGCCTGAATGCTGAGGATATGGACGATTTGTACAGCAACAGACCCGCTAGCGCTAGATCTAGTTATAGTAATTATCACGGAGTTAGAGCTACACCTCAAGTGCCGAATAAGAATGATATTGTTAGACAGAGTCAGAGACAGTTTGTTCTCAGTGGGCCACCGGCTTATCAGGATACGGTTATCTAGGGGTGATGATACACACTGAGAAATTTTCTGGAAAAATTCGGGTGCGAGTACTGGGAAATATTTCAATCCCTCGGGTGTGAACAAATCTAATATTTTTAATATAAAATTCCTGGGAATTTATGGCGAATTTTCACAGAAGTTCAGAAGATAAATTCGTGTTTAAGGTAATAAAATTTTCTGTGTTAGCACTGGAATTTTTCCCTGACGAGCATTTTGCATCTCATTTCCTGTGCTAGTGCCACAATTTTTCGTAGAAATTTCTCTGCACAGAATTTTCCCATAAAAAATTAGGTACGATAACTGGGAATTATTACAATTCCTCGGGTGTGAACAAATCTAATATTTTTAATATAAAATTCCTGGGAATTCATGATGAATTTTCACAGAAGTTCAGAAGACAAATTCGCGTTTAAGATAATAAAATTTTCTGTGTGAGCACTGGAATTTTTCCCTGACCAGCACTTTGCGTCTCATTTCCTGTGTTGGCACCACAATTTTCTTAGAAATCTTTCTCTGTGTAAATAATACAGTATTGTTATATTACAGATCGAAATTTGACTAAAAAATATCACTGGACATTTTGTCATGTGGCGAATTGATTTTACGGACACCTCGACATACTATCGCATCGATGTCTCAATTTATTTACCGCAATATGATTTTCGAAGGGTATAATTTTAATGGCATGTCGGGTATAAAGGATTCATCTTTTTGAAATGAGAGCTATTGTTCTCTTTGTATGAATAGCGTTCCACTTTTTCCATTAAATTAGGAGTAGCTTTTAATTGCTTATTGGAATTTAATTGTAATTTCGGTAGAGATCGATTTATGTGAAGGTCTTCATTATTTCGTAATTAAAATGAAGCCCTCAAGAAAGTAAATAATTCTGGAGCGAATTCTTCTTTAATATAGAGAAAAAACCAATATCTTTATATGAATTAAAATGAAATTTTCATAAACAATTAAAAGGTTCTTCTAATTTAATTGAAATAGTGACACCTAATTCATATAAAAAACATCATAATGTTCATGTGACCATTTTAAACAAGTTTTTCCCCATTAAAATATTTATTTGTGAAATTTCTATTTGTTCACCATTGGAGGGCGCCATGAAAAATCTCCAAATTTTCTTTTATCTCAAAACTTCATATTTTATGCAATGAAATTCCATCTGTTACATTCTATGAGGTTGAAATTGTTTCAAAAAACTTTTGTTTTTTATATAGTTAACATAAAAAATGATCAATAATTACCACTTGATTTTTGTATTGACTCTTCAAAATAACGTCGAATGGAGCAATTCTATTGGCTGAAATTTGAATGGGAAAAATAACCGATACGACTCCACAATTTAACGTCTTCTCAGCGAATTTTAATTAACAAATATTCGTTTGACTGATCTTTTGAGCTTTATTTAACGTTAAATATAGATCTGACAGGATTAAGTTTTTATGTTTAACTTAATTTTGTTGACTGCGATAGAGAAAACTAATCAAAATACAATAATGATGGGTTTAATTTTGTCAACTGAGACTGTAAATAACGATTAATTTTAGGTAATATTTAAGTACGAGTGAGCATGGTACAAACTAAGACAATCACTCTTTGCCTATTCGAGTTCTTAAACAATGATAATAATTGTTATGTTGAACGCAATTGTGTGATGACAAAATTATTGAATAATCACAGCTGCAATTGTTGCATTTAGAAAAATTTAAAGAGAACCAAAGTATTTAATAAGAATTTTTCTTGCACTGTGAAGAGCGAAATTGACATTGATCGTAATTTTATACATTAACAAACGTAGAAATGTTAGAATTACTTATTGTACTTATTATTATTAATATATATCGTAAGTTTGAACGGATCTCGATGGTTAAGTGCATTAGAAGATGTAGACAGTCTTCAAATTTTTAATTATTATTAAGAATGCATTTGTTCTTAAAGCATTGTTGGCAGCTCAATAATAGGAGTAATTGTAATTATAATTTAAAGATTATCGTCTCTTAAGGCCCGGCCGAATGTAATCTCAATTGATTTTGGATTCGATTTTTGTTGAGGAAATTCAAAATCATTTTCTGTCATTCCGATACTGATGGAAATTTCAAGTTTATCGTGACAGATAAAATGTTTAAAAATGTGCAGATTGTAAAGGAGTATTTTTAATTAATAGTGAGCCATTAGTTCCAAATTTCAGAATTTTTTTCACTTCATGTCATTTAAATTTGGAAAGTTCAGATGTCGAAATTTTGGAGGAATTGATTTGTAAAAGCGATTTATGTTGAGGAAAGTCATTGTTTTCCTCCAGTTGAGTCATTCTCAGGCGATTTTGCGGAAGTTTCAATTATATCAGTTCTGTCAATAATTGCAAAAGGAAAAAACTCGATGGAGATTGCTTTTTCTGAAGAAAATATGGAATTTGGGAAAAATTAATAGAAAAGTAATTGTTGGGAACAAGTGTTGTAATTCGATTAGAAAAATAAGATTTTGAAAAATTAGAGAGACTTTTTTGAGTCGGTAAACATTTGGAAAAGTCATTTTTACGGACTTGTAACGAAATGTACGGTTTTCTTACGCTTTGTAAAACATTTTTTTTTCGTCGATTGTGATGGAAAAAGTCGTTCAATATTCGTGAGAAAAGTGTGATTACATTATTTAAAAAAATGTTAAATTACATTTGAAATTTCGAGGGAATAGATTTTACATTTTTAACGACCACAGAGTTAGATAAAGTTTCCGTTGCCTTTTTCATTGATTGAATATCTTAATTGTTTAAATATTGAAGTAATGTACAATTTTCAAGTCCATGCGACCGTGAAAAGTCTTGAAAATTTTTAATTCAGGCAACAGCTCCTTTGAATTTGTAATTTATTATAAATTGAATTCAATGTAATGTTCATCGTTCACAATAATTTTCATGATTTGAACGTTCATTGAATCATCAATTTGTTTAAAATGAACACTCCAATTTCCTTGAAATTTCAAGATGAATGAGAAATTCAGTGAAGGTTTTAATTTTAAATTGAATTCTATCTGACAACATTAAATTTTAAATAACAATGTGACTGAAATTTCCAAAAAAAAATTTAATAGTTAATATATCTCTTTGTCTTCGCACTCGTAATGAAATATGCGATTTTTTTAGTGTACACTGATAGAAAAAATTAATTTTATCAAGAGAATTTCATTTGGATGAACTATCCTTAAGTTGAAAATTTGTAAACGCAATCGGCGTATTCATTTCGCAATAACAAAATCATTTGATTTCTTGCCACAAGTTTTCTTTTTTTTGGAAATTCATTGGTGCAATTGAAAATCAAAATTCTTATGATTAAAGACGTGGCTACAGTAATTAACACGTATCTACGTATTTTCAAGTAAATTTTAATTGAACAGAGAAATTCAGATGGTTCATCAGAGAGGAAATTGTCATGTGGAAAATACTTTGAGATTATGAGATATCGTCAAGTTGGGAGAAGTTTATATTTCTTCCCCAGAACAACAAAATATTTATTTACAATAACGTAATCACAAATTACGACAATAATCCACAAATTTGGATATTACAAACTTTGTTAAATGTGATGTATGAGAAGCTCAATTCAAAAATTGACATCATTCCAAGAAATAATAATTAATTTACTTATCGAAATATTTATTTCATAAACACAAAAAAATGAATACATTTACAATAATCCAAATTTGGATGTTACAAACTTCGTTTGAAGTAATGTATGAGAATCTCAATTCGAAAATTGTCATCATTCCACGAAATAACAATTAATTTCCTCTTCGACGTTTTTATTTAATGAGTACAAGCTTTTTATCAATTAAAAAAAGTGAAAAATTTCTCTGGAGATCACATCAGGTTAAAAAAATAAACTTTTTCATTTTTATGGTGAATACCTATGACTTGACTTCAAGAGCTGTTTTAATTGATTCAATTAAATATAACTCGTAGAGAAATGATTGATATTCCCCGTAAGATCTCATGTATTTCAAATTAGTTCTAGTAATTGACACTTGTTCTCAAGAAAAAAAACAATAAAAATCATTTTTTCTATCAGTGGACGTCACCCTCACCGCATATTGGAGCCGGCCGTTAGTCATTAGATCCTATGTAAATTTCTCGTGCCCCTTTCGAGGAGATCCACCTCCAACGCATCTCTGTATCATAAATATGATTTCAAAATGCATTTTACAGACAATAAATCAAGCTGAATATTTTCAAAAAATTGTATTTTGTTGACTCGAATGAATTGAATATTTGAATAACAGGAGATTCTCACTTTCTGGTGCACGAACAAATGTCTTCATACATCCGTTGTCAAGCAATAAAACCTGTGTTTCTACCGCCATTGAATTCTCCAGGTCAGTATAGACACTGGGGGCTTTTACCTGAGGGCTAGGCTGCAGGACCTAGACCACCAGATGTCCCCAAAAGGAGCCAGATGCTTTTTTCTTGATTTATCAATTTGTAAATTTTATTTTCAAGAATTCAAATTCGCGTATTTCTACAGCAGAAAAGTATATAAAATATAAACACTTATGTATATGGTATATGAAACCTCTGGATTAATAAATGATTATTTTAATGATTTTTGGATGCGGGAAAATTTGAAACATGAAGCGATCATAATTATAATCATTTTTAAAAATTTAAAAAATAGAGAAAAAGTTACAATTCCAAAAAAAAGGGAAAAAGTTACAATTTCAGATGTCAAATCTTTCAATAACTTAGATAAATAAAAATCTAGACTAATCGTACATAGTCATTATTATATGATTAAATTTGGGAAAGCATTGATACTGTTATGTAAATATTTCCTTTTTATAAACAAATAATAGAAATTGTTTTTCAAGCGGTGGATTATCTTTAAAGAAGTGTCAAAAAAATCAAAAGATCATTAGACATCAGATTTTAGTCTTTGACTACAACAAAAATATTAATTTTTCCATAAGAATTAACCGAATTTTGATTTTCAAACAGCAATTTAATTAAGAAAAAAATTAGAATTCCACATGTGATTCAATTTTCGAAAAATTTCATGAATTTCCGATAATTTCTGAATCTATTTTTGAATGTCCCAAAAATATAAATTCATATATCGACAAATTTCAATAACAAAATAACTAAAAATGTTAAAAAAACTCTCCATTTTCTCTCTTCACTTCCAAACTTCAAATCATCAATTTCCCTCATTAAAAAAATCCATTTCACCTCTTCGATCTTCACCTCTAAAATCACAACACGAAAAATCATCGAACCACCGTCCGGAAATTTTCCTCAACGATTATTTTCAAATTTCAAAAATATCTGTCATTCCCCCACCGAACGACAAATAATTTCCCACTCGAGAAAATCCCTCGAGTCACCCATTCCCACACCTCTTCCTCCTGACGTCTGAAGATCCCCATAAATCCCTCAAAAATTTGTTACCTGCACCCCCTCCCCTCCCCAGTTTTCCCGAAATCGGCCATTTTCCGGGTGTGATATCCTCTGAACCGCAGCACTCGTTCAGTCGGTTCTGAGTTTCCTGTCGATAATCATCACCTAAAACCCAGGTCTCTTATCACTGATTAAAAGACATTCTCAATCCTGACAGTACCTCATACCTCAAATTGTTACCTCAAATAACCTATTCCTCAACTAGTCCAACAATCGTTCCTCCAAACAACAAAATAAATAAATAAAAAATATTTGTTCTCTAGTTTAAAACTTCGTGTGAATGACGATCAACGAAAAATCATCGCGCATGTCTCAAATCAGTTGTTTACAGACTATATAACTACCCCGATATAGAGTTTCAACCCGGCACACTAATGCCAGTAGTATCTAGTCGTCGGGACGCTGAGCGTCGGTTTTTACGAATGTGCATGTGAGTGAGTGTTGGAGAAAAAAATCGAGTAAAGTGAGAAAAACAATTTCGATTTTTAAAAAAACCGAGTGAATTTCCTTCGCGACAACTCAACGGAGTTAAAATTAAATAAACAATAAACGACAATAAACAATTACCACCGAGAACTACTGTCGAATCGGGGAAAAATGTACCGGAAACTGGTGGTTGATGCGGTCAGGATGACGAAGGCCTCGAAGGTGGGAGTCGACGTTCTTCGAAGGTTGCACGCGACCAACAAGGTAACTCAACTTTTCCCCAGTGAATATCTCAGGATGTGAGGCAGATAGCGCAGTTTTCATCAGGACCTTTATTGTAGCTCTGAATGTCCTCGAGAAAAAAGTACTCAACAAAAATTTCGCTATCTCCCTCAGGTTCGGAGATATCGGCGGAAAACCGGGCGCTGACAGGCGCCGCTTGGAGATGCGAATCGAGGAAAGTCTGAAATTTTTGGAAAATTTTGGGAAAATGACGGGGGCAATGATCGGGGTGGGACCGAGTCCACGTGGGCGATGACTTTGACCCTAATTGAGGGACTAAAATAGTCGCGGACGGGGGTGATGAGTCATTCGGGTGCTAATCGGTGATGATTTTGGTGCAGGTCGTGGGGACAATTTTCGTGGCGGAGGGAAAATTCACGTGATTATTTGGGGGTCGCAGGGGTGGGGGTAGGCGAAGGGTGAATTTTTGAATCAGTGACGGGGTGGTAAAGGTCGGCAGGAACCTCTGGGGTTTCGGCTTAGGCGCTGAGCCGGGGGGATGATGCATCGAACGATCAATACCGTAGGACTCGTGCCACCCCGGCATCCAGTCTCCACCGCACCCTTCCAATCATGTGTTTTTTGAGGCAAACACGTGGTCGTATTCAGCAGCAATGTTCTATGGGGCGATCAATAAGGGTGAATAACCATGGGAAACATGACTAAACATCCGTTGACGATAAGAAATATTTAGGGGAATTTGTTGGTTAATTTCAGTGGGAATTTGTTAATTATTATTGGAAGTTGAGGTAAATTTGGGGTTTATCAAGGGGGTGAGTGGTAGAGGAATGAAACGGGCGTTTACGATTAATTAGCGGTGCGAGTCAGTCTTGTTATAGAATAAAAATATCGCAGGGAAATGTGATTATGATATTATTTTTGTTTGTTATAAAAATTTCAAAAATTTATATTTTATTTATATTTTATAGTTATTTATATTTTAGTGGAGAAGAAATTTTGATTTGGTTAAAATGGTCACATGATCATTATATGATGGATCATGTACTTTTATTTTCAGTCAGAGATGATGTTTTTTTATATGAATTAGGTGTCACTATTTCAATTAAATTGGAAGAGCCTTTTAATTGTTTATGGAAATTTAATTTTAATTTATATAAAGATATTCGTTTTTTCGCGATATCAAAGAAGAATTCGCTCCAGAATTATTAATTTTCTTGGGGGCTTCATTTTAATTACGAAGGAGTGAAAATCTCTAAATAAATCTGTCTCTATCTAAATTAGAATTAAGGTCTAATAAGCAATTAAAAAAAGTTGCTCATAATTTAATGGAAAAATTGGAAAGTGATTTGGACAATAAGAACAACAGCTCTGATTTCAAAGAGATGAGTCGTTTATACAAATCAGCATTAAATTCTAATAATTAATTTGAACTGATGAGAAGGTGCGATGATAAAAAATCCTTTAAAATAGTTTCTTAATTATTTTAAGGGGAAGTGTTTGATTGTGATTACATTTAGTGTCTTCAAATAAATTAATTAAATATACTGATGTGAATTTAAAATCTTTATTTGATAGAAGACCATCGAGTGAGTTAAATTTACTCAAAATTAATGGTGCACTATCAGGTGCAACTCCAGTGCATTATTCTTCCCCACATTACAAATTACGATGACATAACAAGGATAATATCCTATAACTCCGTTTTTCTATGATATTTTTATTCCATAAAAAAATTGATTTTTAGAGCTGCAACGCTAATTATTCATAAACAGAGCGTTGGGGCTGTATTTATGTTTAAGGAAAAATTATCGAAATGAAAATAAAAAAACAGCAAAACCTTTTGTTCTTCTAATCATATGGTGAACTCATTAGTACGATATTAGTCTCGATATTATTTATTATTGATGAGTGCATTTCGATGGGAATGAAAATCGAAATTAACGTGAACCCCTTTCTTTTTTAATAATAATGGAATTGATTAACATTGAAAAGTGATTTATAGACATCGAGTTTAGAATATTAATGATGATTTCATCGACTGATAAACCCTTTTATAAAACTTGGAAATTAAAAATTGACATTGTTAATTAGCATTTCACATTCAGGTAAATTTTGCATTTGTCAATTGGTTCATGAATATTCATATTGAGATGCAATTCATCAGCATTTAGTCTAGATGATCAATTATCGATCACTTATTGATATAATAGAAAAACCCTTTTATGAAATTTATAAATTCTTGCTCATTAATTGAAATTAATTTATACATTCTTGCTCATTAATTAATTGAAGCAAAAATCAATTTCATACTCTTCTAAGTGTTTATGCTTTGAAATAAACATTTTTAGGGACTAGAATTCTGAGAAGTATAGACAAGTATTTATTACTTGAATTGGTTCTAAATAATTAATAACTTCATATCTAGATATCTAGTATTTAGTATATTAAAAAAACTAAAAATTCTGAGAAGTGTAGACACATCAGTATTTACTACTTCAATTGGTTCTAAATAATTAATAACTCCATATCTAAATATCTGGTATTTCGTATTTTCGAAAATAAAAAAAATTCTGGGAAATGTAGACAAAACAGAATAAATAAGACTCTTTGAGAGCACCTGACTAAAAGGTCCTGAGTGTTGTTTCCCTTTGTAAGTCTAGTTAATCCCTCTAAGGAATTGGTACAGAGCGGATGTATCTTCCAATTACAACTATTTAAGTCACATAATAAAGTAAAGAAAAGTTTCCAATTATTTCCAGTTTTATTACTTTAAATAACCCATTTTCAATTACTCCGTTACATTAAAATAAAAACTATCAATTCTCATTTAAAATTAACTAACTAAATCCAAATTCAATAAATCAACACCTAATTAAATTTTGTCTTGTCAATTGGGTGATAAATAATCGAAATGAGACTTAATCTATGAACGTTGAGAAATCATTTTACGAAATTCCGAATTTCTAAAATTTTAATAATAATAAAATCATTCTAAAATTTTAAATTCTCTCTTATTAATAAATTCTCAATTACTATAAGTCAATCGAAGATCCAGGAAAATCAGAACACAAAATCAATGAAAGAGCCAACTTATGCCAAGAAAATTCTTTCATATAATAAATAAAATCTGAACAAATTTACTTTCGCGTTCGTAAATTTCCTTCAAATTGACAAAATTTAATGAAATAAATTTCTAAACATGTGTTTCATTATTTCTTATTATGATGTACTTTCAATGAAGAGGATACACTCTACTGACATTGTTTCCATACAATTTCCTCAGTTGAAATTTTTCAATTAGTTCATTGAAATCTATTCAGAGAAGGAAAAAAATCTCTAAAAATTGGAAAAACTCGCGTCAATAAATTTTCTACGAATCATGAAATAGGATGATTGGTAGATCGAGGCTTCAATCGATTGATTTCATCTAAAAAATATTGACTATCAGGTATTTATACTGATAAAACGTCCAAAGGCTGCTGAAATTTTCAATGGATTCAATGAAAACCTAACAGAACTATCTAATGAATGCGTTAGTTTTTCCTGCAGTTTTTTCATCCTTCTCGTTCTACGTAACGATCATTGAGCAGCAAGCTGACTCATCAATGTTTCACTTAACTAGTAAAATAAAAACAATTGAATAATGATAACAATTTAATTTATTTTTATCCAGAGAGACATTAAAAAAAAAACAAAATTCAAGTGTTACCACGAAAAAATCGGCCTCTTCAGCTGACGTTTTGGAAAATATCTGCAAATCTAAGAGAGATAGCGAAATTGTTGTCAGAATCTTTTTGATAGAAAAGATTATGGTTTTGAAAAAAGGTAATAACAAAAATTTTGCTATCTCCCTTTTGTTTCGAGATATTCATTGAAAACCGCGATGGGAATGCTAGAGTAGAATTTTAGTTAAATACGAGTTTGAGTTCTAAGTATTGGAGTGTTTATTATTTATAACCGATGAACATAATAATAGTGTAATATTTATTCACTTGAAGAACGTAAATACTAAATATTCGTGTACTTAATATTTGAAAGCTCCCTAAATAGTATCGCCAGTGTTTACAACTTGATTTGGTTCTAAATCATTAAAAACTTCATATCTAAATATCTGGTATTTACTATTTTTAAAAATAAAAAAAAAATAATCTCCATTGGAATTAACTGATAAAATGTGGTATTATGGATTTTAATGATAATTCCTAAGTGAAAGTGAGTCAATGAGCCACTAATGGATTTTTATTAATAGAGTAATGAGTCGTTAATATTCAAAATGTTTTTAATCATCGATTTAGAGCTGATTATCGTATCGTAAATTGCAATTGTAAAATTGTAATCTTCGATTTTAAGTTTTTAATTAATTTACTGATAACCCATGGGTGCTGGTGATGAAGAAGAAAATTCTGTGGTTTCGCTTTTTCTGCTGGCATTTCCAAAAATAATATTAATGATATTCACAAAAAATATATTTCGTTAAACTCAATTATGGAAAAAATAATTTGTCAGAATGTTCTTAAATGTCTTTTTGAATATTAAGTATTTGAACATTGAGAATTTAGTGCGCAAGTCAACAGTAAATATTTTTTTACTTGATATTTAGAGATGTGTCCAATGTTAATTAATTAAAAATTTAGTATTTTGACTGGGGGTAAATACAAAATACTCAAATACTTAATTACTTTGCACGTATTACCTGACTATTACTATTGACGGATTGATTACCTGACGGATAATTATTAGTTACCTGACTCGTTATCATTTTGTGCTTCGGTATCACGTTCCTTGAATTTTTCAGAAGTATTTCCCTCCAAAAAAAATAGTAAATTACGTAGAATTGAAATTTTGAATATTTTTGTTTCAGAAACAAGCCTTCCTTCCTGTAACAAAAAGACTCGAACCCACAGCACATTTGGAACCAGCTGTGACAAGTCAATTTGGCCTAGCAAACGACCAGAAACGGTAAAGTAAACAAGTTACTTCGTAACGAGGCCACTAATAACTTTGTCTAATTCCACGAAATTTACAACTAATCTGCGAATCTTGACACGAAGGTCACGAGTAGAGATTTTTCATTCGCGGAGGCCATTTTCGAACGATAATGAAGATGACTCAATGGACTGGTGCAAACCAGTTGAATGAAAAATTTTCTTTTCTTTTATTTTCTATTGATGAGAAAAAATCACAAGCGAGAAAATCCAGACAAAATAATTAATAAAAAATATTTCCATATGAAAAAATTTATAAGAAACTATATTTAATTCGCTTCACTTCCGTATATTTAAAAAAAATATAAAGGAATAAGAAAATAGTGAAAAATATACGTGAGATGTGTATTTTGCATAATTTTTTCGAGTCAAAATATTTTCAATATATTTTTCAAAACATAAATATTTTTTTATGGGTTACTTCACTGGTTAGAAAATATCAGTAAATTTACATTGTAATATTAATTATAAAATAGTCAAAGAATTTGATTTTTTAATATAATTTCTTTTTTTTTAAATCATTTTTTAAAAAGATAGATAAAATTAAATAAAAGATGATTTTAATTTTCTTATTTAAAAAAAATGTAGAAAATTGAACCCGAGAAAATTCTGTAGGAATGATCTTAAGGAAATATTTACAATAATCTAATTCTATTGATTTTTTTCATTGAAAATTTTGCCAAAAATCCACCACAATTTTTAATAAAATATCTAACATATTTTTATTAACATTTTCCATGTGTAAACAGCGCAAGCTCTTGATGATTCCAAAATCTTCTGAGTTAAACTTGAAAAAAACGAAGACAATTGTTGAAATTCACTTACGAATTCTAATTTGGGAATTTGTTTTCTCAATTATTTTTTCAGCAATTACAGCTTCATTCACGACAGCCACTACATGTAGTGAGTACCATGCGCTACTATTGCATGGAAAATAAGGAGCTGTGCCAAAAAATTTATTTTTGTTGAGGAAACCAGAACAGTCGTAGTTTCTATGCACATTTTCCCCAATTTTCCCGCTCATTTTGATCTTCGATAATCAATGAATTAGTGAAGCGCAACAAAATTGAAAAACAAAATTGTAACAAAAAAAAAATAAAAAAGAACATTCATGAAATCCAAAAAAAATCCATAAAAATAAAAGTAAAACAAAAAAAAACAGCAAACATTCCCAAAAAATTGAAAAAAATCCAAGAAAATGGCACCAAAAAAATCTTAAAAAAAATAGTTTTCAATTTTGTTCTAAATTTAGTTAATAAAAATCTTAAGACTTTGTTTCCTCAAATCGTAATCACGTCATGAGTTATATTTCTTGACATATTAAATGTCCAAGTCATCAAATTAATTAATAAATTTTTCCAGAAGAAATCAGTTCAATATTTAGAGTGAGACAAAGATGTAACGAAATAAATTATAGTTAAAGTGAAATTAAAATTTAATTATTTACTTAATCTAATCATATATATATTAGACAGCTGATAAACCTCGTAATTAGGTATTTAAATGTTTAATAAGATAAGCAGTGCAACAGAGGCTTATGACCATTGCCATATGACAGTTGCTCTTTGTTCATATATTGTTTGTTTATTTTAATTTCTACCAATTGCATTGGTAGTTAACTTCCGAATACAATCAATCAAATTCATCTTCTCATAAACTACCACATTAATCAACAAATCACACATAAATAAAATACCAAAGATATTGACCTACTATTTGATATATCAATATAACTCGACAATTCGACCTATTGTCCGTTGGTTCAGCTGTTTGCCCCGACTTTCAGCCGCATTAAAACATCCAAAAGTTCATATTTACTAAAAATAGAAAAATGAGGAGATCTTTGAACTTTTCAATGGAGGTATTCATGTTTGATTGGATCCAAATAGACGATATTAAGACCAACACTAAAAAAATATCTGACTGGTAATTTTTGAGATAATAAAAAACAAAATTTTATATAGAAAGTAGAATATCTTAGAAACTAATCATTCGATTTCGTTTATTTTTAATTCCAAAGTTTGATATAGTGAGCCCTAAAAGCGTACGATATTTCAAATTTTTGTCTCGATTGTTTTATTAGCCATTTTAAGGAAAATTAAAAAAATGGGAATAATAGGAAATTATGGCAGGTGATATGTGACGTCATCGCGACGAGTATTAAAAGAAAATAATGGAATTGGTCAAATTGTTAAAGAGATATCGGGGAAAATCGATTATTAATAAGTCGTGATATCTCCAGAACCGCTCAAACTAATTAAGCTGAAATTAGTCTCAAAATTTCACTAATTAAAGCACTAATTGACAGGCAAAATTTCAGGCTCGTTGCATCTACCATTGTCTCCTGATAATTTTGAAAAATTTTATTTTTGAAAATAGTTCAGGTGTTTAAACATTTCCAGTGAAAATTAACAAATTCGTTCGGTGGGAAAAATGATAATCTTCGAGTCTGTTAGAATTATTCTGTTTTTGCGCTTCACTATTTGCATTCGATGTGTAACAGAAATATGCGATTTACTGTAATTTATTCAGAAAATTGAATTGCATCACGTAAATTACGTGAAATAGTTATTTCCACACAGATAGTGGTCGTTAGCACTATTTTCACCTGTTATTATTGAATTATTTTTCTCATCGCTCCTTGTCACTTCCGCCATGTGATACATTGAATACATATTATGTGCTAAATTTAGGTTCAAGTTCGCACGATTCCGCACCTGTTTTGAGTTATTCTTGATTTTGTCTACGAAAAGGAATCTATTTTCTATGATGACTATTTTCGATTCCAATTATCGCTTTGTCCCAGTTCAGTTTACGTTTCGCTGATAGAAAAAAAAATATATTGGTTTCGAGGGGGTAATTACTTGGAAATGGAGTGCATATGGTAATTTAAAAATGTGAAAATTTGAAAATTTTGATATTTTTAAAATTTTTGCAAAATGATATTTTTTCCAAATTTTAGACAGTTTCGCGAAAATTTAATGGATGTGAAGAGATTTTAACGAATTTCAAGGAATTTTATGTTTTAAAATTTCAGAAACTTTCATAAATTTTTTAAAAAGTTATATTTTATATTTTTAATCAACAATTAAGGTGACAAAATCGCTAATTAGTTATCTAATCGACAGATGATTTTGTGACATTTTCAATGATTTAATTTTCGACTGAAATTATCAATTATTACTTCACATCAAATTAATTTGTGTTAAATTTTTTTATGATTAGATTAAATAGTAAAATCATATTTAAAATATAAATTAATCCATGAGTCACTAATTGACTTTAGCTGATTATTGATTACGATTATTTATCTAATCAACAGATGATTTTATAAAGATTAAATGATTTATTTTTCAATCGCAATTGTTAATTATTATTTCCCATTAAATTAAATTCTGCGTTTGCTAATTTATTAAAATGATCAAATCATTTTTTCATTATAAAATTAATTAGCAAAATCCTATTGCAAATGTAAAATAATTTATTAATCAGTAACTTAATTCAGCAGATTCTCCATTACTTTTTTAATCGATAAGTAATTTAACAAAATTTTCAATTATTTACTTTTCAATTGAAATCTTTAATTATCACGTCACAATCGCATAAATTATTATTTCTTTAAATTATTAGAAGTATCGAATCCCTTTTGAATTATGAGATTCAAAGCGAAAAAGATATTTAAAACATAAATTAATAACATAAATGGAAATATAAATTAATTAATGAGTCAATATTAGACTATAAAATATTACCAATAATTTATCAAATAGCAACATATTCCTATGACATTAAAAATTACTCATTTCAAAATTTGAATTTACAATTATCATCTTCAAATTTCAATTGCGATCCTCAGAAGAAAATCCCCAGAATTAAAAATTGCAATTTCTCAAAATATTATAAAACATTATATATTCACATGTCGATTCCTGTTCAGATGATTCCAAAAATTTGCATGAGATTTTATAAAATGTCTCATCCACACCCCAGGCTTTACGAGTGATTACCCCCTGAATATTCTATTTGTATGTCGTAATGCTTTCACATAGAACAGTCCCCCCTGCAATATTTATTTCCCCATTAATTTCATCCCACACTCGAGTTCATTAAAAAATTCTTTATCAATCAAATTACAGTACGAAAGATCAGGATCAGGCGACGAATGCGGAAGACGTTCTCTTCGACATGTTCAGAAACGAGGAGACTGATCTACTCTCTGTCGGAAAATTTCTAGCTGTAAGTGTTCACTGATTCAAATAAAATAAGAATTATTGATTAGTCAGTGATTTTTAATTTTTCTTTCTACATTTCAGGCGTTACGAACAACTGGTTTGAGAAAAAATGACCCCAGACTTCAAGAATTAAACGATAATTTGAAGGCTGAACATTTAAAGTCGGGAGGTGCCGAAGGAATATCCCATGAGACTCAAAAACTTAATCGTGAACAGTTCAAAAGGTATTTTTTATAATATAATAATGTCTCAAAATATTTTATTGATTAATAGTTTATTTTATTTATTTATCTAGTTGAAGAAAAAATTATTTTGGCTAAATATTCATTTACTTCAGAGAAATATTTATTTTTTCAAAATTTAATTCTTCGGTCTAATTACTCGCAATTAGGGTTGACTCAATCTTAAATTACGATAATCATTTTACTCTAGACGATGAGGATTTTGCACATGACCTTGAATGAACTCCATTGATAATTATTTCGTTTTTTAAAAGTTCTGATTTTCTTGAGAGAAGAATTTCGATGAATTATTTAATGCTCATAATTATTACAGGAGTTCACTTAACGTTATAATTAACATGAAGATCTTCTAGAATAATATAAGTGGCTCAACTCAAACCTAATCAGAATTGTCAGGGAATTACTCGATTTCGGAAATGAAGGATTTAAAAAAAAAATACTTTTCTGAAGTAAATGGATAATTGACAAGAATATTTTTTTTTCTGAGTGTGGAATTGAATACCATCAGGGCTATCAATTTTTTTAGAACGATGAAATGACACTTTTCAGTGTAGAAATGATATCTTCGGAGTCTTTCACCAATAAATTAATCCAGAATTTATTATTCATAAAAGCAAATTCCTAATTCAAAAATTCACATCACATTTTGTGTTTTATTTTAATAAATAAATATAAATATTCATTATTCATTATTAATGCACCATTTGATTAAATTGAATCAAATCTATATATTATATACATAGCATACATATATATTATATATTAAACATATCATTCAATATTCCTTACTTTAATTATAATTTAAAATTCATCTTTATAAAGTCAATTAAATATATATCTTCAATTCGATTCAATTTCATAATTGAATTTAACGGAGTTAATTAATAATGTGGGGAAGAAGAATGCAATTGAGTGGCACGTGATGGTATATCACTGATTTTGAGTCAATCGGTGGTCTTCTATCAACTAAAGACTTTGAATTCACATCAATCTATTTAATTGATTTATCTAAAGACACTAAATGTAATCGCAGTCAAACATTTCCCTTTAAATAATTAAGAAGCTATTTTATAGAATTTTTTATCATCGCACCTTCTCATGATTTCAAATTAATTATTAGAATTTAATGCTGATTTATATAAAACACTGAATTTTTTTTAAATCAGAGCTCCTCTTCTCGTTGTATGAATCGCTTTCCACTTTTCCCTCAAATTATTAGTAGCTTTTAATTGCCTATTAGAACCTAATTCTAATTTAACTAGAGCCAGATTTACGTGAAGATTTTCATTCCTTTGTAATTAAAATGAAGCCCCCAAGAAAGTGAATAATTCCGGAGTGAATTCTTCTTCAATATTACGAAAAAACGAATATCTTTATATAAATTAAAATTAAATGTCCATAAACAATTAAAAGACTCTTCCAATTTAATCGAAATAGTGACACCTAATTCATATAAAAAAACATCGTCTCTGATTGCAAAACGAGGAGTTCAGTCCACTAAAACATTGATTTCTGCAATTTCTTTTGTCCATCATCTTCTACAATATTTCAATATTCTATAACAAACAAGCATTACATCATAATTTCCTTTCTCCCCGATACTCTCAACCACAAATAAAAATATATTCTCTTTTACATTTTTTTCTAAATCACGAAACGAATAAAAATTCATTCATTCATTTCCATGACTTAAATAACTCAATATTATAATATTATAATAATCCCCTCAAAATATTTTCTTTCAGGATAATAAATCCCAATATTGTTTTGATATCCCGAGCATTCAGACACCAGTTTATAATCCCAGACTGGGCAGGTTTTACAAAGCACATCGAGGATTTTTATTGGAAGTGCAAGACGAATACCGAGGGCAAGGTGGCCTCATACATACCCCAACTTGCTCGAATGAATCCGGATTACTGGGGTATAACAGTGTGCACCATAGACGGACAACGTTTTAGCATTGGAGATACTACGATACCCTTCACCCTCCAGAGTTGTAGTAAACCACTGACCTATGCCATTGCCCTTGAGAGCCTAGGGCAGGAGGTTGTCCATCAGTACGTTGGTCAAGAGCCATCGGGGAGGAATTTCAATGAACTCGTTCTGGATCACAATAGTGAGTGATAAATGACAAAGGGGGATGTGGAGGGGTGAAGAGTTGCGAGTTTAAACGTGTTAATTTCTTTCAGAGAAGCCACACAATCCGATGATCAACGCTGGTGCTATCCTGGTGTGCTCTTTACTCAAAAGTCTGATAAAACCGGAAATGACACTGGCCGAGAAATTTGATTTTACGATGAATTATTTTGAGAGACTGGCGGGGGGTGAAAATCTGGGATTCAATAATGCCGTTTTTCTGTCTGAAAGGGAGGCTGCTGACAGGAATTATGCACTTGGGTTCTACATGAGGGAGCACAACTGCTATCCTGATAAGACAAATCTACGGGAAATTATGGATTTTTACTTTCAAGTGAGTAGTTTCGAGGGTGGGGTAAAGAAATTATTATTTTATTGATCATATGTGAACCCTCTCTGGTTTTTATTTTTTTTTCTCTGCCCTCTAGTACCTTTTAGTACATATCTCGTTAGATAGAATTGCAATTGTTTGCGCAGTGAAGAAACAATTTTTGTTGGATTTGATCCTTTTTTTTATTCTGTAGGGGAGACGGGGTCATGACGGGGTGTCTGGGGGACGAAGGAGTGCTCTGAAAATATTTAAAATTTTGAAAAACCGTTTTTGATGTATTATGAGAGTCAGCACTTGCATTGAGAGGAGAATATAATTTTTTTGATTAAATATTCTTGTGATAAGAGGATTTAAAGTGAATTTTCGAATGGAAATTTCGGGCTTTTGTTTGGTAAAATAAATGTGATTGGGATAATTATATTTTTCTGGCAGTGGGAATAAGTCGGTTGGGACTTGGTGATGTGTTCGCAGGGCTGAAGAGCTTGAGAATGAAACAATAAAAAATGAAAAAATCTAATAAAATTGAATTAAAAGAATAGAATTAATTGCATCAGTAACAAGGTGATGAGCTGTCATATTGAGATTCTCCATAATTGAGCATTTAACTCAGAAACCAGAGATTTTATGAAAAAATGTCGTGAACACTTTTTGTAGACAATTTAATCAGCTATAAAAAAGATATCTTGACCTTTTGCGATAAAATCACTCGTTTATGAGATAAATGCAAAATTATTGAAAATTTTAGATTCAACTTATTATGGTTTAGCACTTTGCTAGTAAAATAAAACAAAATTGAATTTATAAAATTAGTTAATTGAAATATTCATTAACAATTCTAGTGCTGTGCTATGGAATCAAACTGCGATGCTATGGCAGTGATGGCAGCTACACTAGCTAATGGCGGAATTTGTCCAATTACTGAGGAAAAAGTATTGAGACCTGATAGTGTTCGAGATGTCTTGAGTCTGATGCACAGTTGTGGAATGTACGACTACAGTGGACAATTCGCTTTCAGGGTAAGAGATACTCTTCGATACAGAGAGAGAAATTGAGGAATTGAAGTCACTTTTCAATTTTTTTAAATAATAAAAAAAACCAAATTGATGTCTCTGGTGGATTGCTCGAGGGCTAATCGATGGTGAGTCGATTCAGGATCGATTTGAGCACTTGTTCAACTGGGTGATCGTTGATCGATGACTATGTGGTGACTAATCGATTTATGGTCGATCGATAGTCGATTGCTACTCGATTGCCAGTCGATGGTCGATTGCTATTCGATTGCTATTCGATTGCTATTCGATTGCTAGTCGATCTTTAGTCGATTAATTGGGGAGAGATCGAGTAGTATTTGATTGAGGGCACAACTCCATCTCGTTATCGAGGGATTGGTCTGGAGTATTTGTTATCGATTTAAAATTTAAATATTTGTTTGTATAAAAAAGGGATTAAAAATTCACTCAAAGGTGGCAAAAGTGACGGAATTTCCTGTTAAATTTGCTGAACAACTTTTTATTGTAATCGTAATTAGATAAAAATTCGAGAAATTTAGGTGAATTTTTAGAAATCAAAAAAGCAGAAAATTTCTTTGAAGAGTTAAAAAAGAGTCTCATATTCACATTCTCACGATTTTACACAATAAAATTGTCAGAATCAATTAGTTGCGTTGACAGCACTGACCCATACGATTGGGCCCTCAAATGAACGTACGACAATTAAATATTACCACCAGTCGATTTGAATGTGTTTCGAATATTCAAAGAAGTCAAATGAAAAATTAAATCTATTCAATTGAATTCTAAATTGAATTTTAAAAAACAAATTCCATGAACTATAAAAACTTTTTTTCATTTAAAAAAAATCTATGAAATCGATTGCAAAGAAAACAATATTTTTTTGTAAGAAATGCGCAATGAACAACTTTTGCAAACTGGTTTGCCCTGAAAATTTTTGAAAAACTAATAAAAATAAAATAGAGCGCCAGAGTAAAGTTCTAAACTGAAGCCAAAATTATTTTGCAAAATTAATTTCGTTTATTAATTTCGGATTTGAAATTAGTCAAGATCATGAGAGGATTCTCCACTGCAAAATCATCTTGTCAATGTTTTTTTGTATTTTGAAAATGAAAAAATGATGTTATTATTTCTAATAAAAGACATTTTACAGGTGGGAATCCCAGCAAAGTCTGGAGTATCCGGTAGTCTTCTCGTTGTAATCCCCAACGTAATGGGCATCTGCACATGGTCACCACCACTAGATCCCCTCGGTAATTCCTGCCGAGGTGTTCAATTCTGCGAAGAGCTCGTCAACGAGTTCAACTTCCACAGATACGATAATCTCAAGCACGCAACCAACAAAAAGGATCCTCGAAGGCACAAGTACGAAACAAAGGGCCTCTCGATCGTTAATCTGTTGTTCAGTGCAGCCAGTGGAGACGTCACAGGGATGCGCAGGTTGGTGGTGTGATACTGCTCACCTGTAACTGATAGAAAAAATTAATTTTATCGAGAACAAATATGGAATGCCAGAGCTAATTAAAAATTCTCTGCGAGTTATATTTTCTTGAATCAATTAAAAAAGCTCTTGGAGTCAGGTCATAAGTACTCACCACAAGAATGAAAAGGTTGATTTATTTAAACCTAATGGGATCCAGCTAAAAAAATTTTCATTTTTTTTAATTGATAAGAAGTTTGTGTTTATGAAATAATTAATTCGATGAGGAAATTAATTTTTATTTCTTGGAATGATGACAATCTTTGAATTGAGCTTCTCATACATCACATTTAATGAAGTTTGTAACATCCAAATGTCTGGATTATTGTTATTGTAAATAAATATTTTGTTGTTCTGAGGAAGAAATATAAAGTTCTGCCAACTTGATATCTCATTAGAATCTCAAAGAATTTTCCACATAACAATATCGTCTCTGATTTATCATAATAATTTTTCCGTTCAATTATAATTTACTTGAAAAAAGGTAGAAATGTGTTGATTACTATAATCACGAATTGAATCAGAAGAATAATTTTGGGTCTGAAGTGCATCAAAGAATTATTGGAAAAAAGAAAACTCGTGGTTGACAATAAATCAAATAGTCTTGTTATTCAGATAAATGAAAGGAACTTCATTCCAGAAAAGTTCGATTTCTTTCAATTAAATCGATCTCACTTTCGTTGAAAAATTTTCAACCCAATGATTGTTGATCCGATTGATAGTCTGTTGATAAAATTAATTTTTTCTATCAATCTAAACGTGGTTTTTCATCAGTTTCCATCAGCAAATTATGTATCACTACACTTCACGTCATTACACAGTTAATTCATGTACTATAATATTTCCCATTGGTTGTCTGTCACATAACACTTTTCAACACTTGATACTCAACATACAAATACAACCCAATGCATGCTAACACAGAAAAGACGTTGATTTGCTCGAGCGTCTTAAGGGGTAAGTTTATCGATACAACAAATTGTTTCATTTTTGGTTGCTTTGGTAATTAAGAATTCTGATACAAAATTTTTTATTGCAAATTTATTTTGAAAATTCTGGCGCTTTTTTCGTTTTTGAGACATAAAAAATATTTGTTGAGATTTATTATGAATACACACATCTCCATGAAAAAATTTAATTAAAAAACGCAGTGAATTTGTTATAATATTCTATCAATTTTCCTCGATCTCCTGTCGACAGAATTTGATTTTTGTAGATAATTTATTCTCCTCAAATATTTTTTAATAAATTTCTCTGGCTCTTGTGAATTTTTTGCATTACGATTTTCTTTTTTCTCGTCAGAAAGATCAAAGAATTTTTTAAACAATATAAGCCGAGGAAATTCTATAAAAAATATCTCCATAGAATAAATTTACGAGATAATCAAATTCTATCAACAATTTCTATTGAATATTTTCTGTTAAATCCTCCTTTTGTATTTGTATTTTTTAGAGTTGCTAAAGGATAAAGAAAGCCCCATGAGGACTTCTCTGAAAGTCGAAAACGTTGAGTCATCGATAACAATTTCTTCTTATTTAATTATTCTTCAATCACCGAATTGTTGTAGACCAATACCAGCATCAATTACCCACGAGAAGAAAGTTAAATATGAAGAAAGAAATTTTGTCTTCGTCTAAATAATTTATTTGTAACGATTCACTTCCTAGAAATTTCCCAAAGTGTAAAAAAAACAAAGTCCTCCATGGAAAAATTCAATTTCCTTAATTGGTTTCATTAACGTTTCATCGAATGTTTCGTGTAAATGTACCAAATTATCGAGGAACATTTCCGAATTATTCCCTGGAAAATGGAAAGGAATTGTTTGGTACATTGAGACTGGGCCTTCCTGTTGTGTTTCGCTGTGATGTTTTGCTTAATGTATAATTTCCCCTCAGCAAAAATAATGATTTTCGCTTGGAATTCTCGTAAAACCCTCTCGTTAAACAGTACTAGAATAATAACGATTAATTTATGATTAATTAGCATTGAGCCTTGCAACTTGACTTGACTTTGTTATTAAATAAAAATACCCGAGAAAAATTATTTTTATTATGATTTGAAAGTATCACAGAGCAACGAATTTATGATATTATCCTTATTTGTTATAAAATATTCACACATTATATTAAATAATGGACACAGAAATTTCAAAAATCAATATTTTAGTGAGCACTGAAGAGGGTCACGTGATGATCGTATTGATGATCGTGATCATTGTAAGATGGATCATGTACTCTTCCTTTCGTAATCAGAAATGTTGTTTTTAATATATGAATTAGGTTTCACTGTTGCAATTAACTTAGAAGAACCTTTTAGTTGCTTTTGAGAATTCAATTCTAATTTATATGAAGACATTCGTTTTTTCTTTATATTAAAGAAGAATTCGCTCCAGAATTATTTACTTTCTTCGAAGCTTAATTTTAATTACGAAGGGATGAAAATCACATAAATCTATCTAAATTAGAATTAAATTGTAATAAGCAATTAAAAGCTGCTCATAATTTAATGGAAAAATTGGAAAATGATTTATATAATGAGAACAGCTCTGATTTTAAAAAGTTTAGTCTTTTATACAAATTAGCATTAAATTTTAATAATGAATTTGAACTAATGAGAAGGTGCGATGATAAAAAATCCTTTAAAATAGCATTTTAATCATTTAAAGACAAATGTTTGACTGCGATTACATTTAGTGTCTTCAAATGAATCAATTAAAGAGACTGATGTGAATTAAAAGTCTTCAGTTGATAAAAGACAACAGTAGAGTACCATCAGGTGCAACTCAGGTGCATTATTCTTCCCCACATTACAAATTACAATTAGATAACAAAGATAATATCATAACTTCCTTTCTCCATGATATCATTATTCCATAGCAAGACTGATTTGCAGCGCTGCAGCCCTAATTGTTCATAAACACGAGCGTTATTGCAAGTCTATTTAGATTTGAGGAAAAATCATAAAAATAAAAGTCCAAAGAAATTCCAAACTCTTTTAATAATAATTAATTTTTCCTGAGCTGAAGTGATGATTTTTGTAGGGAATTATTTCAAAACTCTGTCCCTTTGAACAATAAACTGCCAAATGAGGTCAACAGCTTCAATAATTAGACATCGAATGAGCAAATGTACCGGAAATGTACAGCTTTGTTCACATGGCCTGTCAGTAATAGCCGCATTACCATAATTTCATTCCGTTGGCGCATAATTTTGCATTCCTCCGTGCTTTCCATTAATTTATTTAATTTCCTGTGTACAAATTTCGATGTAGATCCCATTGGAATGGATTGGAAATAAACGTTGTAATTTTTTTTTAATGTGTTGTTTATTTTATCAATTGCCACTCAATGTCTTTCGTCTGTTCTTCTCCACCTGATGAGATGTGAAGGGTCGCATTGATCTCGAGCCTTTATTTAGGGTGCATTTTATCATTTTCCATATGTAGGCCACTTCGACGAAGATCGATGACTCCTTGACCTCAAAATTATTAATCAAGTTTTCCCTTGTTCGGGTTAAAGTACCTCCACACATTCAATAAATTTACAGATTAAAACATTTAAATTAAACATTGAGATTAAAACATTTTTAGAAAAATCCATTACATTAGAAATCGTAATTTGTTTTCAATCTAATTAACTGTTTTTTCTGTTTTTCAAAAATAAAAGCTGACAAATTAGAAATTAACATTTTGTTTTATGGGAACATCAACATTTATGTTGAAGTCAAAGATAAGAATCTGAATTTTGTGTCATTAGATCTAGAAATTTTAAGAAATTTTGTAGCTTTTTTTTATTTTAAAATGTAGTTTCAAATGACGACGAATGACGAATATTGAAAATATTAATTTTGGTGGAAATAGTTGTTACGGGTCATGACAACAGTCTTTTCTTAATGAGGAATGGTTTTTCATGATGGGAGAGGTGAAAATAATTTTTTAACGACTAAACTCAGGTGCTTTTTTTTAAATCAGGTTTTTTTTTGTTTATAAACAAAGTGTATTGATAATATTTACAACTTTAAAAAAATTAGCATAAAAAAATATTGATTTATGCCATTTTCATGCCATTTTCATCGAACTGTACGCGACCTTTTACGATTAATAAATTGGCAGATGCAGCTGATAAAAAATATACTTAATTTATTTATAAATATTCAAAAGCCTGTAATTTATGAATCTAAATCGAATTACATCATAAGGGGAACATGGAAAATAGCTAGTGGGACATTAATGACAGTGAAAATTACTCATTAGGGGCTACATCACTTTAATCTAATAGGAAACTGCGCGCTCCGCGCGGTATTTAAATTTCCCGCTTCGTATACAATGACCAACAAGAAAAAAGTCTTACACATGAAGTTAGCCGATGACTTATGTGGCTAACTTAATTTATGTTTTTGGGGTTTTATGAATAAGAAAAAAAACTAGTGAGAAAAGTAATATTTTTCTGCCCAGAGTCTGAAAAAGTGGACTTTTATGAACAGTTGACCATCAGTTTTTATGATCCTGACAATGGAGGCGATTTAGGGGAGACAAATCATGATAGTTCAGATTTCACTGAAATTTCTGTGATATTGCGGAATTTTAAATGACAGAAAAACGAGAATTCCACTTTTTTTTGGAAATTTTTGCGATATTTTGAATATTCAGTATCGAATGCTCTGAATTTCCAGTGTTTTCCGTGGCTTTTTTTTCTGGCATGGGTTGGATTATAGATTAAACCATTTTCATTCATCAAAAATTAAAAATAATCTTCTTACTAAACCGATAATAAATAAATAAATAAATCAAATTTTTCAATCTTAATTAAGTTAAATTTTTTGCCTTCGGAAAACTCTTTTTTAAACCACAAAATCGCTTTCTCGTAAATTCTGGAAAATTCATGAATTCCGAAAATGAATAAATTAAAAAAAATAAATTATTATCTATAGATGATTAATAAATAAATTATGTAAATAAAAAAAACAATTTTTCACTAATTTCAGCGGTTTCACTCGAAAGTAGATTTTAATTATTTTTTATATTTAAAATCCTATCCAATGGTTCAATATCGAGGTACCAAAATCCTGAAAATTTTAAATAATATTTCAAATAATAATAATTTAAAGATACTAATTTTCCTGGAGAAACAATACTTGGATATCTTTAAACAAAACCCTTCGACGTTTCCATTGCATTTTTTTAAAAACATAATTATTCATGTGTTGTACCAGGCATACCATTCATTTATTCACGCCCCGCTTCAATAAATATTTAATTTTTCATGCTTATCTTTGAGTTTCATGGGAAACATTAACCCAACGAATTTGACTGCCTGTAATCACTCGCTGGAATCACTTGAAAAAAAAAATTACATTCGCAGACATCGACTCAGTGGAATGGATATGACGCTGTCGGACTACGACGGTCGAACAGCTTTGCATTTGGCTGCCAGTGAAGGACATCTGGACTGTGTCGAATTTCTCATCGAACAGTGCGGAGTACCTCATGATCCCAAGGACAGGTAAACCGTTCGTCCTCACGATTTCAATGTTTTAATATATCAATAGGAGTTACCAAGTTATTGAAAGAAAATTTATGGAATTTTTTTCCTATAATTAATAATAGAAAAAAATTATAATAGAAATAGGAAAATAGAAAATAGAATAGGAAAATAGGGAATATTTTTTTCTATTATTAATTACAGGAAAAAAATTCCATAAATTTTTTTAATAATTAATATAATTAATAATAATAGACAAAAATTATGTCCAAAATTTTTTTTGTTTCCGAATGGACCGATTTGTCGCTTAATGACAATAATAATATATTGCTTGATGATAATTATTGGGATATGGGTAAAAGTAGAGGTATAATGTGCTATTTAATTGTACCGTGAGAAAAGGTGAATTTTACGGCTCGTTACGCGTGTCCTGACGCGACAGACTGCGGATTAAAATAAATTTATGCACTTTTTTAATTTATTTATTCAAGTTTGTTGGAATGTATAGGTTTGTAAAACTATAAACATGTTTATAGATATATTTAGTGTTAAAGAATTTTCTTGTTCTTTATAATATGTTCAGGAGTTAATTAATTAAACATTTATATTATATTTTTAAGAAATTTATTAGTAGTCACTACACATTATTTATTTATTCAAATGATTTAAATTTAGTTGTTTATTTATTTATTCATTTATTTGAAAATGAGTGACTTTGGCCTGGAATTAATGCAAACTGACTCGTAATTTCAGTAATGAAGTAGTAAAACGAGATAAGAGACTTGTGTATATTGAACAGTTTTTAACAAATATCTCAAAATCTAAGGAAGATAGCAAAATTTTTATCATAACATTTATTGTAGTACTCAGTGCGCTCTACAAAAAAGGTAATAATAAAAATTTTGCTATCTCTCTTAGATTCGGAGTTATTCATCAAAAACTTGGATGAGACGTACGCCAAATTACCTGGTTTTACCTCTTCGTTATTAATTAATTTCCAATATTTTTGCAGATGGGGAAATCGACCAGCGGATGAAGCAAAAACCTTTGGTCACACTCAAGTCGTCGAGTACCTCTACAACTACGAACAGGCGAAAAAAACCGAAGAAACGACGAAGGAAGAGAACGGGAAAAACAATGAATCCAACGAAAAAGAAAATTCACCGGCGAAAAAAATTTCCGACAGTTCAGGAGAAACTCCACTACTTTGAGCTGTGCAATAGACAAAAAATAATGACAAATTGAATGAGACTGGAAGAATGCAAAGAAGCCTTAGGAACATAGTCAATGAAAAAGGTCAATACGTTGTAGAAAAAATCGTGAAGAAATCTGTGATTTATTTATTTATTTATATTATCCCTGGATTATTTACACGACTCAGACCACCAGTAGTTGAAGAATCACTTCATAAAACAAACATATCTTTTCAAGTATTATTCACCTCTTCATTGTCATTCTTTTCTCGCTGAAATAGTGAAAATAAAACTGATTTTTTCTTGTCAACATTAAAGTAATGACTGTTGCATGACTTACAAAAATGGAAAAAAATTTATGTACAAATGAATGTTAGAAAATTAGTGGTGAAGAGATCAAACGGTTTGAGTCGAAAAATGTTCTGAATTTATTCAGAGTCAGCAGTGATTTTGGTTTGATGTTCAATGATTTTAGTCCACAATCAGTTTCAGATAATTATTTATTTTATTTTGATCCATTTCCCTCGAAAATGTGGACACAATTAACGAGTTAAATCGTTTTAGCTGTCATGTTCTTCAACTTTAATGGAATTATTGTCGATTTAAATCACCTGTCAGTAAATTGTAATTTAAAAATTAATTAGTGTAGAATTTTATTAAATTTGTTTCATAGTCGATCATCGATGGAGTGATATTTTCACATGAGGATAAACATTAGGGAAATGACGGTGATAAAATAAGAATAAACAAGTTATTTGATTGATGTGAAGAGATTCGTTTCAAGACATGAACGATAAGGAATTTAATTTGAATATTTATCAGCAGAATGTGCGTCACTAGAATCATCATCAGACGAAAAATGATTGGGTCAGTTAAAAGGCATTCGTCAGTGGCCAGATTTTGGTCAAAAGTTCAACTGTCCTCGGCGACGGAGGGACGTAGATTTAATAAATTTTTCTTTGTTGCTTTTCTACTTGATCAATCAAAGGAGCCCACTCAGCTTTTTGGGTATTTATTTAATGCAAATTAGAATAATAACGCGCGCTTTACTATTAAATGGAGACTAATCAATATATCTTTTTATGGAATAACAATGTCACCGAAAAATTATTATTATTATTATTTGAAAGTATTATAGAAACACGAAATTATGATATTATCCTTGTTTGTTATAAAATATTGATATATTGTATGGAGAGATTGACAAATAGAAATTTCAAAAATTAATATTTTAGTGGGGAAGTAATGCCAATTCGTTCAAGATGTTTACGTGATTATGTGCTCCTCTTTTTGCAGTTAAAGATGACGTTTTTATTATATGAATGAGGTTTCATTGTTTCGATTAACTCAGAGGAACCTTTTAATTGCTGAGGGGAATTTAATTATAATTTATATGAAGATATTCGTTATTTTAATATATTAAAAAAGGATTCAATATCAAAATTATTTAATTTCCTTGGGGGCTTCAATTTAATTATGAAGAAATGAAAATCTCTACCTAAATTAGAATTAAATTCCAATAATCCAATTACAATTGGCTTTTAATCCCAATTAAAGATTAATTCAGTGGAAAACGTGGAATGTGATTCATACAAAGAGAACAACAGTTCTGATTTCAAAAAGATGAGAATTCTAATAATTAAAAATTGAAAAATTCTTTAAAATAGCTTCGTAATTATTTAAAGAGAAATGTTTAATTGCTCTTACAATTAGTGTCTTCAGATAAGTCAATTAAATAGACTGATGTGAATTTAAAGTCTTGAGTTGATAACAGACAACAGTAGTGCACCATCAGGCGCAACTCAAGTGCATTATTCTTCCCCACATTACCAATTACAATTACATAACAAGAATAATATCATACCTCCATTTTTCTGGTATTTTTATTCCATAATAAGATTGATTTACAGCGCTGCGGCGCTAATTGTTCGTGAACATGAACGTTATCGTGCTTTATTTATGTTTGAGGGAAAATCATATGGAACATCTTTATTTATTATTTTTAATTATTATATTCTAATCATGTGGAGAACTTTCATATAAATGAAAATTAAAACCACTGCCGAACCTCTTGCTCTTCTACTCAATAATGCAATTGCGACTTAAACCTTTTTTTTATTGCAAAAAAAGTCACTTTCTTTAGTTCAAGACTCGAATCGTTTCTGCAACTGATGTATGACGTGTTTAAGAGTCTAAGATAAAAAATGGATTTCGAAAGCAATTCGACTCGAACCGTTTGACGACTCCACTACTGAAATCATCTGTTCAGCTACGATTTTAGAAGAAATCATTTGATTTCAGTCGTAATGCCAATTAGTTCACACCACGATCTTGACAATTGTTCATTTAAATTTGCAGTAAAGTTCGTAGAAATGTCTGATAACGAATATGTTTACAGAAATTTCAAGAAATGCCATGGAAAATATCGATATCAGTTCGACTATTATCAATAATTTTCTTAAAAACCCGAAAATTCAGAAAAATCTCGCCGTAAATTCCCGATTTCTCTGAACTCTCAAGAAAATTCCTCCAAGAATTTCCTGGAAATTCAGAGAAATTGACCGTGAATACTTATTTTCATTGGAAAGTTTCTCTAGAACACAGAATTTCTTCTTTTATTCAAATTAATCAATTAATTAATTAATAGAAATCAACTGAATCTGTTAGAAACTTCTATTCAAATTAATCAATTAATTAATTAATAGGAATCAATTAAATCTGTTAAAAATTTGGCCTTCACTCAAAGTCTCTCACAAATTTAAAATTCATTTCCCATTTTTTTCTCAAATTTTTTTTTGGATGACACAGTCAATCGATTTTTTATCGTTCAGCCTAATTCATAATGCGGAATAATTACCCAAAAGGACAATAATTACTGTATTATACTTTACCAATTAAATTCCGACTAATAGCAAGAGATAACTCCATCCATCTCTGTTCCGATTATCATAAATAAAGAATTATAAGTGTTAATTCAAATATATTCTGAAAATGTTGAATCACGTTCTTGTGTTGTTATTGCCTTCGCGTTATTTCCCAGTGACCTTAGCTGCAGCGTTCGGAATATCCAGATTGGATAATGCTAGTGAGAAACGTTGAGGCGCCCGAAAAATCTTGATAGCCGTGACCCTCATTTTATCTGCAATGATGCACTCTGTTGCATTACAAATAATGAATTAATTGATCTTCGAGAATTTAGCGTTGGAGTCATGTGTTATGGCATCATGTTATGGATCAATATGTTGACCTCTTAAATAATATTACAGTGATTATTTTTTTCATCCCAATTTCAACCAATCAAATAGTGACATTTCCCATTATGTGGTGAACTAAAAGGGTTTTACTTCGGATATTTTTCGAATATTTCCCTGTTTGTTGCTAAGCAATGAAAATATCCGATGAACAATTTGTACGTCTTTCAAACCCCAAAACTGTCATTAGAAAAAATCAAGTTCAAAGACTTTACCTCGACATGAGGAGATTTGGAGGAGAATCGTTGGACATTATTGATCAAAAAATTGAAAAAAATGTTCTTAATGATACGGTGAAGAGAAAAACCACAATTTGTAAATAATTTTCTGCATTTTATGTAGACAGAAAATATACGCTGGAAAAGCCACAACTACGAGGGAAAAACCATACCATATGACGTGAAATGCTACACATTTTTTTTCTATTTAATGCATTCAAACCGTACGGTTTATTCTGCTACAGAAAACCATTTTTTCATTTACAAACTCTGTAATTATAAACTAGGATATTAGTACAACATTAAATAGGTTTTATAGTCTTTTAAATAGCCATTTTACATGAGATGAAAAAGGAATCAATTAGTAGTATCATTTTTTGATCTGAGGTCTTCGAAAATTTCCGAATTTCATAAGGGGGGGAGAGTCCCTTTTTTTGTAATCCACTAATTAGTTTTAAATGCCACACATTTAATTGCTTGAAATTGAAATGAAAAAAAAAAATAATCCAGCCAAATACCCCTCGACCTTCAAAATTTATCCCTCGTTGCTACGCAACGAAACTCTCGGGAAATATCCGATAATTTTTAAGGTCTTGGGGGTATTGCTACTGAAAATAAAATATGTTCATCTCCTAAATAATACATTAGAGGCCGATAATAATTGGTAACACAGGTGGTTGACCCATATATTCCATACAATAAATACTAATTAGTATTGACCCATCCCATACAATAGATACTAATTAGTATTTAGTAGTACTAATTAGTATTCATTGTATGGGATATATGGGTCAAAGGAAGTTTGTCGTAAACACATAAACGATACACATATATCATTACACTACTTGATTATAAGTTAAGGGTGGCTTAGGGTGGCACTCTTTTCACACCTCGTCTAAATTCTCACCCTCATATCCGACCTCTGATCCTCGTATCTGTCCTGTGACCCTCGTATCTAACCTCTGACTACCGTCCCCTCCCTGGAATATCCCCTAGCAGCGTCACGTGATCCTAGGGTCCCTGGACCTCGCTGATTGGAAAAGATTTTCCCCTCACCATCTGTTAACCTCTCATAAACCCACAAAATATGACCATCTAGGTACTTCCATTCCACAGGCTTCCATCCCTGTACCATCCAAGTCTATAGGTGCTATCCGCGGGGTTTCCCCACTATCTACGAAAAAAAATTCATCAGAAAATGTTGAAAATTGAATCCACACGACGCAACCTCAAGAGCACGTTCCAAATATTAACTACAAAAAGTTGTTATTCCTCATAGCATTCAGCTTCGAGTCTTTTTATTTCATAACAGACTCGTTCAAAAACATAATTTTTTCTCGCTGAATACAAAAGAGCTATTAAAAATAAAATGTCATCCGTTGTATAATCATAACAGCAACATTTTCTGTGACTTTTATTGATGCGAGACATGAAATTCCTATCTATCATCGAAACTCCAATCCGAAATCCCTAATTGTCTGAGGTATATCCGGGAGGTTTTGAATTTTCCGGTGTCTCATTGTCACAGTTTACGAGAATTCCCTTTTTTCGTGATGACTACATCGGCGTAACGTGACACGCACGTTGAGGAGAGCCTCACTACGTCGGTGAATTAATGAGCGGAGGTGATGAGATTTAAAGGTATACGATACCACGTATTCACCATCGGAGCGTTATTTTTCTCCTATTTTTGACACAGTGATACATAGGAATAAATTCACTGGGAAATCCACATTAACGAGTGCTAAAAATATTAATATTCGAGTGGATTTTAAAGTGAAGGATAAATTGTGATTCATTACAGTAGAAGAACTCATTAGATGGGATAAACATACGTTAATTGAGGAGATGTGATAATGAAATGAGAGATTGGGATTTTAATTAGTAGAATAATTATTGTGTGAGTTGTAGTTATGATTTTATTGGATTAAGATTGAGGATTAATTTTTTTAAAGAAAATATTGTTTTTCTGTGGTTACTAAAACTTAAAATATAAAATATCTCATATATAAGAATGATGATAATTAATTTTTCTTCGGTATTACATCCTGTGTTTTACATCTCCTTCTACTCCTTTCTTAATCTAAGTAATAAACTATAAATAACTTTCCAAACTTGGTAACTGGTATTCTAGATATTCGGAAAATATAAATATTCTGACGAGCATGTGGGAGCCCTTTGGTAGGCTTGCGAGCATTTAAATGGTAGGCTATTTGCTTATTTGTTTGTTTAATATTGTTAGAAATATGATTTTAAAAAGGCGCGCCCAAAGTCTCTGCTCTTCCTACTGTAAACCCCGTCGATCAGTGGGTGAGATCTCGATTATATGAGGAACATGTCGTTGGACCAGTGTCCACTCATATTTAACAATTAGAAAATCAAAATGTCTTTTAATTCAAATTAAAACATATAAAGACTTTAATTACTTCTTCCCTTAATATATTACAAATATCATATATATGAGATGTATATGAGACAGCATATAATTATGGCGATCATTATATGATGAATCATGTACTCCTCTTTTTGCAATCAGAGATTATGTTTTTATTATATTAATTAAGTTTCACTGTTTCAATTAACTTGGAAGGTCCTTTTAATTGCTTATGGGAATTCAATTCTAATTTGTATGAAGACATTCGTGTTTTCCCTATATTAAAGAAGGATTATTTCCAGAGTCATTTACTTTCTTAGGGACTTCATTTTAATTATGAAGGAATGAAAATCTCCACATAAATTAGAATGAAATTCCAATAAGCAATTAAAAGCTGCTCATAATTTAATGGAAAAGTGGAAAGCGATTCAAACAAAGAGAACAATAACTCTGATTTCAAAAAACGAGTCTTTTATACAAATCAGCATTAAATTCTAATAATTAATTTGGACTAATTAGAATGTGTGATGATACAAATCCTTTAAAATAGCCTCTTAATCATTCAAACAAAAATGTTTGACTGCTCTTACATTTAGTGTATTCAGGTAAGTCAATTAAGTCGACTGATGTGAATTGAATTAATTAATTTTAATTAATTAAAATCTAAAAAAAGACCACTGAGTGAACTAAATTAACTGGACATCAGTGGTGCACAATCAGGTGCAACTCAGGTGCATTCTTCCTCCCCACATTACAAATTACAATGACATAACAAGGATAATATCATAACTCCATTTTCCTATGATATTTTTATTTTATAAAATTAATTTTCAGCAGTGCAGCGCTAATTGTTTAGAAACGCCAGCGTTATTGTGGGTTTATTTATGTGTGAGGCGAAATCATCGACCTGAAAATCCAAACGAATGTGAAACCCCTGGATATTCTAATGGTAATGGATTTATTGAACTCTGAAAGAATGAAGCTGTGGAGACTAATGTATTTGGATGATTCCTTGGGTAATAGCGAATTACGTCTAACGGCCTTCGGCTTTTTCATCTGCTCAGGGATTCCCCATATGCTCCCCTCGGATCCAGTAGCCTCGAGAGTCTTTCAAACCGATGAACTTCAGAGTGGGCATTACGCAACATATTTTTTAATCGCAATTGGGGACAGGGAAATTTAACTCTTTACAGGGATAAAAAGAAATTTTGAAAGCAAAAAAAAAACTGTTAATTCACACGTCTCACTGTCCAATCGGAATCGAAATCATTTCCTCTGGACTAAATTTTCCGGATAATATATTTGAAAAAAAATTAACAATCCCCCCCCCCTCCCCCCAATGGATTTATAATTCTTTAAATGATCATGAAAAATTAAAAACTATTATTCAATGACAAAGGAAAAGAGACAAAGGAATTTATAGATTTTCAACTCATTAGTCTCTACTATAAAACTTGATTAATTAAAAAATTGTAAAAAAAATGAACAAAAAAAACTATAAAATTCATTCCATAAATAATTTAGTAATTCATTTGACTAAAACAATTAATTTTTTTCTTTTAACAGTCATGTTAGTAATTATAATATGAGTAAATATAGTAGAAGGTATAACATACGAGGAAAACACTTTTCTGTCAACTCAACTTTATTTATTATTACGTGAAAAAATCATATTTTTCGTCCCCCAAAAGTTGGAAAATTTTTATAAAATTTCTAAAATATCGAATTCCGTGTTTTTTTCGATTTCGATTATTTTGAAGAGATTCATCCTGGGGGTAAAAGACGAATTTAATCTGGGAAAATCAATACATAATATATACAGCACAATATATTGCTCCAGTGTAAACAGATATATGACACAGATCGTCTACTCGAAGATTTCAATAATTAAATTATAAACAAATAATTTCTCCCTAAAAACCAACGGACCCTCTACCCTTCTCAGTTCTAGTCTAGTCCAAAAAACCAGAAGACCACTAGTGCCTCAGAACAATCCAAAACCCGAACCAAAAAATATATAATTATCATTATTATTCAACTGATCACAGATTCACATCAGCTCCGCAAAACGAGTCCCCATTTCACAAACTTTTAAAACATTTCGTCGTGCGTTCCTCGAATCATTTAGAGGAAATCCCCAGAATAAAATGTTGAGATCAACCGCCTCTTTCGATTCTAGTCCATCGACCAGGTGGACCACGTGTTAAATGACACGTTTAACGATGAAAAAGTGCCTTGAAAAATTTTTTCATTATTTTAATTGCAACATTTTCAGTCCAACTCCTCTTCCATTTAACAAAATCATTTTTTAAATGGCAAAGTAGTTTTTCCATAAAAAAAAACCATATATTAAAGGTTTATGTGCATATAATATATAATAATAAAAATATAATAATATATTATATATTAATAATATTGTATACAAACAAAAATTTGGGATTAAAGAGTTCTTCTTATGTATTGGAAGTATTTATTACTCCCACCATAATTACTAAGCAATATATCAATATTGTAATAATTATTATTATATAATATTATATTATATACTATTGTATACTAATTATATAATATTTTATAATTCTATATATTAAATATATAATATATTTTTTGGGTTTCTCTGCATAGAATTTTCAAATGATATCTAATGCAATATATTATAATATATTATATAATAAGTTATAGGTACTATGATGTATATTATTAAGTACTATTCAACCCGTTGTTTACAATATATAATATATAATAAAAAATATTATTATTATTATTGTTATGCAAAATTTCAAAATGTTTCGTTGGTCGAAAAATTTCGAGGAAATCCCCAGAATAAAATGTTGATATCAAGCGACTCATTCGATTTTAATCCATCGACCAGCTTGACCACGTGTTAAATGACACGTTTAACGACGAAAAAAAAATCCACGAACAAAAATCCACTGAAATGAAAAACCAGTTTTCAACGTCACAGAATCCGTGTTCTCTCTATTGCGAGGGATTTCATCAACGATACCTAATATCCAAAAATATTATTAACCGGTTTTAATTCTATTATTCATCACAATAAATTATTCAAATTGTTTACCCACAAAGGACAATTATTTTTACCGTAATTTTTTGCACAATGAGCCTTGAAACATCAATTCCCATCACTCAGAATGACATTCCCTCGAAAATAATAAATAAAAACGTGATAGCGCCGGTTATAAAATCATAATTAGCTTAGAAAATGATGAAAAAATTCTATTGTAATTTATTCAAGCGCTTAGACAACGCCGATGATATTTTTAATGCAATTTGCACATGTCTGAGGTGACGATGTTATGATCTTATCGATTCGCGGATTTTTACGGATATCATATGCTCAGGAAATCACACGAACGAATTTTTTAATTAATTAATAATTTATTGTTAAGATCCTAAATAATTTAGTGGCGCTTCGATTGTTGATTCGTAAAATCCCTGTGATCCTCACGAGTTTCAACTCTGAATCACCCGTTTGACCTTGTGATTCATGAGTTCATCATCCTGACATAAGCCTCAAATTTCGCTTTGCAAAATTGTAAATTCTAATGAAGCAAGTGCTGCAACAACTTTTTCCGCACCGGGATAACCCGCCGAACTACGAAATGCTTCTACGAAGTGAGCGGACCGTGACCGTGGCCTCATCTCGTTCACCTCCAAATGGTAAATATATTGTCAGGCCCCTGGAGGCCCAAAATAATCGTCCAAAAAATCCCCAAAAATGTCGATAAATTCATTCAAATCATCTCATTAATTGTCAAGATTGATTTACGATTGCGTGACACTCCTGGAAAACCCATCCCAGGATCAATGATTGTCTATGACCAGTGAAAAACAATTATCGACAACGTTCAGAAGACAGAGAGGGAGTCGATTGAGGACAATTATTATCCGACTGACTGAGGACTGCGCGGGCTATCGTATATAAGATCTTGTCTTGTAGGAAGAATCGTCAGTCTGATTCTTGACTCTCTGGAAATCGCGAGTTATCGTTAGACTGTTTTTACATTACGAGTGATAGTAATGATAACGATAGAGTGTATTGTGCCCGTTGTGGTGCTACTGCTGGTTAATGGATCTCTTGGATACCCAAGTAAGATAAATATTGTTACGTGTCCCCCCTCGAATACTCATTCATTTGTCTATGATCTGAACTTGGTCAAAAGAACGACTGTCATTTGGATAACATTATTGGTTGGTCTGCCTTCGGAGCTCCTACATGACACATCGTAATACTTCTTGTAATTAATAAACCGCCCGAAACATTTACCAACCTGTGTCGTCTTTATTCTTCGCTGGATATAACAATATAATCGAGTTTTGGTATTTCAGATATTTTTTTACTGATCACCTCGAAAAGAAAATTCAAATTTTGATGCATTGATAACTAATCGATCGAGTAATCGTGATTACCAAACAGATTACTCTCATTTCCATTGCCAATGTGATTACCAACGATTTTCACGATTACATTCGACGATTAGTAATTAGTTTCCCAATTACACTGATTTTCGTGAGGCATAAACATGGGGGATTCCACGAAAAAAATAGTCTGGGGAATTTTTAGGTTCACCGTTGGTGAGACTGATGGGCGGGAAATTTGAAAATCGAAATCTAAATACTGGGAATGGTTAAACAAATGATAAGTTACTCTGACTAAAATGATGGCAATAGCTACCAATGATTCCTCTGCGATTATCAATGACTATCAGACAGTGACACCACAATTTTTCGTATAATTAACGCTTGAGGGAACACCCCCTGGGTTGCAAACAATAATTTTGTGAAGTGGTTAATGAAGGAGTCTTCATCGACTGTCAAATTGTCAGGAAATATCTCCCAAGTTAAGAGAGATAGCGAAATTTCTGTCGAACCTTTTTTGTAAATTTCTATCGACTCCATAAAAAAGGATCAGACCACATTCCGCTGCCTGTTGGTAGTATTGGAGAGATTGGACAAGACAAGGTAACAAGACATCAGAGATCAACTCAGAATCAATCTAGACAGCACCCAATGTAGTACAACTCCATTTTTTCTGATCAACTGAATCCATTTTTGAGACTTTAAGGTAGTGCCACAATGACAGCTTTGCTCTGTGTCATTACACAGTTGTCACCATCACTTCCACCCCTACCACCCTCAGACCCCGAGCTATTCCCCGAACCCCCAACCCCCAACTGGACCACTCCACCGCATAACTCCTCTTCTTCCAAATCTGCCTCAGGTATCCTCGAGGGTATAGCTGACCGACATCGTCAGCGAGTGGAAAATCTGGGCTCCCTCCTGGACCCCCTGGGCATCTTCCACCCGAACAAAGGGGCCGAGGCCTCTGCCAACGCCAAAGCCACCAATTTCCATCATGGCTTCCACCTCGGTCCACTTGGATTCGAGACATCACTGAATCACGCGTCAGCCAATTCCAAAGCCAATGCCAACGGGAATGGTGGTGCCTCAGCTGGTGCTGGAGCTCAGGCATCAGCAGCTGGCGCCTCTGCCAACGCCAATGCCCAGGCTCAAGGCTACGGCAACGGCGGATATGGATCTGGTGAATATGGACCTGGCGGATATGGATCTGGTGCATATGGACCTGGTGGATATGGACCTGGTGCATATGGACCTGGTGGATATGGGAATGGAGCCTCTGCCAATGCTGCTGCCAATGCGAATGCCAATGTCAACGTCAATGGCTTCCCTGGAGGATTCAATGGCGGATCTGTCGGCGGTTTTCCTGGTGTTCCCGCTGGGGGATTCCCCGGTGGTCATCAGGGCGGTTATCTGAATGGAAATCACGGTGGACACTATGGCGGCGGCCACGGCGGCTACTCTGGGGGACCCAGTGAAGCCTCTTCCAGCTCACACGCTGAATCTGACGCTCAAGGTCACACCCATACCAACACCAACACGCACACGCAGGGAAATGCTCAGGCCGGTGCTGACGCGAACGCAAGGGAGGCAGACAATTACGGAGGATATTACAAAGGTATTTATCATTGTTTATGACAATTACGATGCTTCGATGCTTTTCCTCTGACGTAAATGTCAATGTAAATGATGAATGTGCCTCTGGAATTGGGGATTCAAAATTTTTGCTACCGGTCACGCTTAACAGTATTTTTAGAATTTTTTTTTTTCATTTTTTTTATTTTTCTAGGACGACCCATTTTCTATTGAATGGCGTGCGTGAAACCTTTTTGGATATTCTCTGAGAACAAAATTTGGTATTCGATTGTGATTGAATGAGTGCCTGATACCTGTGTTCATTGCTCAAATAAAGATTTGATAATTTTTTTATTATTTTTTTTTATTTTCGTTAACGTTATCGTAGTAGGTCATGGTTTATGATAAGCTGGTGTGGAGATTTACGATGTGATAGTCAACAATATAACTGCAAGTTTTATAGTTCTCGTGTTTACAACAAACAGGAGGATTTGAGGAGTTACGAGAGTAATTAGGTCTGAATAACAGTTTCTAGTGGATTTTAGATTTTTCAAATTTCTAATGCTTCAGAGGATGTCAAGGAAATTTATAAGATTTCAGAAGCTTTCAAACCTCAAAGGACCCTTTTGTAAATTTTACGTTTTTCAAATTAACATTCCAATTCTCGAAGACAACAAATCACCGAAAATTACCAGAAAAAAAAGCTGAAAATTCCGAGTAGAATTTTAATGTTGATAATTTTACTGATTATTTTTTCCATCCAAATCTTGGCCAATAGGATCGCACCATTCGACGTTATTTTGCATACCCAACACGGTATTTTACGTGAATATTTCTCTTCACATTCCCACAAATTAGGAGTAATGCCAATAGAAGAAATGGAAAGAATCGATAATCACGCAAATCCCCAATTAATCTAATTCCAATAATCTAAAACAATAATTGGAATTGGTTCTATCATTCCTCGATTACCCCAAAATCGTTACAACTCCACTGATACCGTACGATAATTTCCCCGAACAGGTAAGAATCAATCATTCGGAACATCTGAACCCTTCCTGGACATTGAAGATGATTTGAATTTCATTCCATCGGCCGCCACCGATCTAGTCTGGCGCTATCGGCGCCAAAATCCTTTTCCCGGATATTCGTCGAAGGCCGTGGCTTCAGCGTTGGCCACCGCCAACACTAACATTAACGCTATGAGCTACCAGCCAACTAACAAACAACCGAAAGGTCTATACAAAATTCCAGACGATCCCTACCTGGACGAGTACAACGCAGTCCCAACGAGTGATTCAGGGTCTAGTGCAACTGCTACAGCATCCGCAACAGCTAACGCTAACACTAATAACCACCCATCCACCACCGGAGCAATCAATGAACGCCCGATGATTGAGTACCAGAACCCCGTTAACAACTACCCTAACAATCATAATAAATATCCAGGTGCAGCCGGTAATTCCGGATCGATTGCGACCGCCGTGGCTTCAGCCTCAGCTGCAACTAACGCTAACACTAATCAATACGACGGTAATGACAGATCAATCAATGAGCAACCGATGAATCAATACCACAACCCAGAAAACTATGATAATAGTCGTAATAAATACTCAAGTCCAACCAGCAATTCCGGTTCGATTGCGAACGCCGTTGCATCAGCCAATGCTAACGGCGATCATAAATCAAACTCTAGACCAATCGAAGCACCGAATCACTACTCAAATCAACCGTCTCCAGATGATGTCAATAACCAGCTGTCGGTAATAAGCCCTTCAGCCGCCTCCGCTAACGCCGTGGCTTCAGCGTCAACTGCTACTAATGATAATCCCCATCAGAACTATCGACCGACGAACGAACAACCGTGGACTAATTACCGACCAGCGCAAACTAACAACAATAATAATCATTATAATGAATACCGTGGATCGTCAACTAATAGCGGATCTGCTGCGAATGCCGCGTCAAACGCTAACACTGAGGCTAATAATTATGGAGGCAATACCCAACCGATCGACGATCAGTCGAAAAGTCAATATCAAAGTCCAGTTAACAAGGAGAATAATTATAATAATCATCACCAGCACGGCCCGGATTGTGGGTGCCATGTTCCGGACCAACAAATCGTCCAGCAACAGAATCCCATAAACAATAACAGGGACAATAATTATGATAGATATTATTCCTTTCCAATAAGCAATTCTGGGGCAGCTGGAGGTGCTACAGCTTCGGCTGGTCCCAATACTAATAATAATAAGTTAAACTATCGACCGGTTCAATACGTCCCTCGACCTTCAACGGTCAATGGCGGCTCTGGTACCGCCTCCAATGCCGCAGCTGTAGCATCCGCTGGAGCATTTAATAATGATAACAGAGGATTCAAACCGGTGAATCAAAGGCCCATTCAACAGGTCAGTCGCCCAATGGAGGTGTACTATACCCCTCCAGGTGTCATCGGTCTAACCGGTGCATCAGCTAACGCAGCAGCTTCTGCCAACACTAACACCGGCTCCTCGAATAGGCCCTTCAGACCTTACGATAATCCTCCTAATCCTGCTTGGAGACATCCTGAACCCTCCGTCATTACTCTCCACTTCAATCCACAAACGAGTGGCTACAGCAACGTCCCTTCGAATGGAGTGGTAATCCCTATTAGACTAGACGAACCATTTTATAACGATCGTTACCAACCCCGACCCATTCAATCCGGGGGGATGACACTGACCTTCAATATCGTTGAATCAGACGGACAATCGCCGGTTGGAAAGCCTCCGGGACCAGCCGGATGCACTCGGTGCAGCGGACCGAGTCAGGGTAATGCTGGTGCGACAGCTAGTGCTGGTAGCACCGCAGAGGGAGGCGGATCAGCTAATCCGGTTCTGGTGCCGGTGGTCATTGTCGATGGGCCACCAGACCGTTCATACAGACCACAACGACCAACACCCCCTCCACGTCGTCATCATCATCATCACCATCAGCGACCTCACAAGCCCAAACCATCGCCAGCATCACCCCAACCACCACCATCACCAATAATACCTCAACCACCACCACCACCTGCGTCCCCTCAACCCATCTATCCCCTTCCTCCGATGCTTGTCCAGCCACAGCAACCGGTGGAGCGTCCAACGCCTCCCGTGACAGCTCCAGGTGAGCAATAGGTGTCTCAGTACTGATGTGTCCGAGCGACAAGGTCGGATAACACAATTCATGCACGAGGGTCAGACACTTAGCTCAGTTGGTCATGTAGATTGTAGAAGGATCAACGGTTCCAGGACAGTAGAATTGGAATTTGTGACTAATTCGTCTCCTTTCTATTCAGCACTAAACCTTGGGCTTCTTGGACACCCATAATCAACTTTCCAGCTTCCGATTTGAAGACTGATTTCACAATCGGTCTGAATAATCACTCCCATCCACTATGAGTAGTCACTGTTGTATTCTGAACTTGTGACGTCACATTTCCACATGTTAATACAGGAAATTCATTGACAGGTGGTGGCTACAATCCCGGATCTCATGGCGGTTCTGGATCCCACGGTGGTCAAGGAGTAGGGACCTACCCGAACAATCCTTTCTTGAATGGAGGCAGCGGTTCCAATGCCAATGGTGGTGCTAGTGGTGGATCTTACGGACAACAGGGAGGCGGTCAAGCTGGCGGAAGCTACGGTCCCCTCGGCGGAGGTTCTGGTGCAAATGCTAATGCTCAAGCGAGTGCTAACGCAGGATCAAGCGGTGGAGGATACGGTGGGTCTCAGGGTGGAAGTGGATCGATTGGAGGTGGTCCGATCGGAGGAGTTAATGGCGGCTCTTCTGGGAGCAGCCCCGTCTATCCAGGATCAGTTGGTGGCGGATACGGCGGATCATCCGGGTCGAATGTCAATGCAAACGCTCAGGCCGGGAGTCAAGGACAAGGGGGATTAGGAGGATCAGGCTATCCGGTTTCAGCGGGTAATGTGGGATCAACTGGCGGTGGATATGGGGGGTCTAGTTCCAGTGCAAACTCTAATGTTCAGGCTGGAGGTCTTGGGCAAGGTGGCTCTTCCAATCAGGGCGGTGGCTCCCAAGGAAGCTATGGTGGTTCCGCAGGGAGCTTAGGAGGCTCCTACAACACACCAGCTCCAGGCGGTAGCTATGGAGGCTCTTCAGGAGCGACTGCTGGTGCTAACGCTGGAGCGGATGCTGGTGCTAATGCTGGAGGTCATGGTCAAGGTACTTCTGGAGGTTCGCTCAATCAGGGAAGTGGTTCGTATGGTGGTTCCCTGCAGGGAAGCTACGGTGGCAGCAACCAAGGAGGTTACGGTGGCTCGGTAGGAAACGTGGGAGGCTCCTACAGCACTCCACTTCCAGGCGGCAGCTATGGCGGCTCTTCAGAAGCCAACGCTGATGCCAGTGCCACAGCTGGAGGTTCTGGACAAAGTAGCTCTGGGGGTTCTCTCAATCAGGGAAGTGGCTCTTACGGTGGCAGCTCCCAAGGAAACTACGGCGGTTCATCTGGAGGTTCAGCAGTTCCAAGCAATAGCTATGGAGGTTCATCTGGAGGCAACGCTGGTGCCAATGCTAATGCCAACGCAAACGCTGGGGGTGTGGGACAAGGAGGAGTAACTAATCAGGGTTACGGTGGATCCCAGGGTGGTTCTCAGCCTGGAAGTGGTTCTGGATATGGAGGCACTTCTCAAGGAGGTTCTGGAACCGGAGGAAGTTCTCAAGATCTTCCAAGACCCATTGGTCCAAGCTATGGAGACAGCGGCTCAAGTGCTAATTCTATCGCAAACGCCAACGCTGGAGGTTCATCAGGACAAGGAAGTTCAGGAAACTACGGAGGATCTTCCGGAAATTATGGAGGATCTTCAGGAAACTACGGAGGTTACTCCGGGGAATATGGGTCGAACGGTCGAGGTGGTGGCTCTTCGGGAGCTACCGCAACGGCGACCGCCAGCGCTAAAGCCACGGCCAACGCAGTAGCAAATGCCGACGCCAGTGCCAACGCCGGTTCAGGTTCTGGAAATATAGCATCCAACCACGTCCCCGGAGCTCTGGACTCCTACGGCGCTCCTCTCGCCGGTTACGGCGGCTCAAACACCGTCAAGGCTGGAGCGACGGCTAATGCCAATGCCGTTGCAAACGCCAATGGCGGCGCGGCAAATGCTAATGCAAAGGCCGTTGCTAATGGCTCATTAGGACACTATGGAAATGGCGGCGCTAGTGCATCAGCCAACGCTAATGCCAACGCCAATGGCTCATTAGGACACTATGGAAATGGCGGCGCTAGTGCATCAGCCAATGCTAATGCCAACGCCAATGGCGGGGGAAATGCTCGAGCCACTGCCAATGCCAATGCCAACGCCTCCGGTGGATTAGAATCAAAAAGTTCAGCCTCCGCTGATGCCACTGCCACCATCGACACCAGGCAGATGCTGGTGTTTACTGACTAATGCTCATTACAATGACCTCGCAATGATATGCTTTATTCCTCTAATTGTATAGTAGTATTTATAAATTGAATCATTAGGTTTATTTATAGATTATGAAAACTGTCCGTAAATTTGTTGGTATATTAGTGTACCTGGACGTGTTGTCCAGTGTACGTTCTTGTTTTATGGTCAAGAGTGTTGAATATCGGCGGTGGAAATATTCTTATATTATTCAGGTTGTGGTGGTGGCGGTGGTGTTGAAAACTTGTGAAACCTGTTTCACAGGGAATTACATTGCTCCGTCGCACCGACCCACCGTCTGCTCACACGGCCAACTCAATGCCGCAAATACTCTTTCGTGTGATGTTCGTCCTTTATGGATGAATACTTTATTTTTAATGTACCGATATGTTCAAGGTAATTAAATGTTATTATATTTCATACGCATTCATTGAAATTACCGAGTGGCCAATTATTATCTTCCATCATTACTTAAATTACTGGAGATTCATCGGTGGGTTCTCCAGTTTTATTTATATGTCATTGAATGTAAGGAGGAAAGAAAAAATAATGTCATGTCATATGTGAAATTACGATCAATAAAAGTGAGTTCAATCAAGCAAAATTATTTATGTTGATTTTTTTCTGGTGAAATGTACACAAAGAGAGAATTTAAACGAGAATTGGGGGAATTTTAATTATTGTTTGATATTGTTGGAACAATAAATTGGTTAGTAATTTTTATTGAATCTTTCCTTCTGTAAATACCGAAATTAAATGGGAAATTGTTTGCGGAAATTTTCTTTGTTGGGGAGGAGGTGCGAAGTGATGATAATCACCTCTCAGGTTTTTTTTATTGCGACTTTTAAGAGGGAGAAAAACCCGAAAGTCGTTGTGTTGTTTGGATGAGGAAGAATGAATGATGGATGAAGCAATGATGCTATTAAAAACCGGAATAATAGACGTCTATAAGGAAGCTCAGTGACATTTTATGTGAGAGTTGTTGGTAACAAGAGAGAAATAAGTGGTAAATTGGACTTTTATTGCAGATAATATAGTTTTTTTTGTTAATCATTTAGGAATATGTTTCCAACTGGTACTTGTGGATTCTGATTCTTTCGTGTTAGTGTTTATTCATCCCGACTGTTGAATTTTATGGTTTTATATCTCGGATTATATTATTTAGAATTCATCATTTAAACACTTTTTGTTCACCGGATTTTCCTTGTTATGTAATAGTAATTTGTAATGCGGAGAAGAAGAGTGCAGCTGAGTTGCACCTGATGGTGTGCCACTGATTTTGAGTGAACTTAACTCATTCGGTATTTTATCAACTGAAGACTTTAAATTTACATAATTAAGACACTAATTGTAACAGCAGTCACATTTCTCGTGGAATGATTAAGAGATTAATTTAAAAGATTTTTTGTCATCGCACCTTCTAATCAGTTCAAATTAGCTATTAGAATTAAATGCTGATTTGTATAAAAGACTCATTTTTTAAAATCAGAGCTATTGTTGGTTTTGTTTGAATCGCTTTCCACTTTTTCCATTAAATTATGAGTTGCTTTTAATTGTTTATTGGAAATTAATTCTAATTTAGGCAGAGATAGATTTACTTGAAGATATTCATTCCTCCGTAATTAAAATGAAGTCCCTAAGAAAGTAAATGATTCTAAAACAAATCATTCTTCAATAAAGGGACAAACAGAATATCTTCATATAAATTAGAATTTAATTCCCATAAGCAATTAACAGGTTCTTCTAATTTAATTGAAATAGTGACACCTAATTCATATTTAAAAAACTGACTGCAGTAAGAGGGGCACATGATCACCATCATTATACCATGATCATGTGACCATCTTGAGGAAATCGGAATTTCTTACCGAATTCTCAACTAAAATGTTGATTTTTTAAATTTCTATTTCTCCCTCAGAATTCCTTTTTTCTGCACTTCCTGACACTTTCAAAAAGTACTAAAACTAATTTTTTATGACATTCCTATTCTATAGCATTTACCTGCAGTGCCCCAGCTCTAATTAATTCTAATATAAATCAGCTCCAAAGAACGTCATTAAATTCTCCAAATTATTTTCTCGAATTTATCGAAATTTATAAATTCGCGGATACTTCGGCCCCAAAAACCCAATTGCACACCACTTATGTGCATTTCCAAATAGCCCACGTAATTTCCGGCTGTCCCTGGACCGGAAGGTCATCAACTCCTTCGCAAACACTCAGTAAAACCCCCCAATAACCTTTCCAAACTCTCCTCCGTATAAAGACTACTGGAAAGAACTGCCTCACCCGCAGTTGAATTTCCCATCGTCTGACCTGGATCCGGTCGCTCTCACCCAACATCAAAAATGCAGATTCCAAAATTCTTGTACCTGGCTGTCTTCATCGGTATAATCACAGCAGCCCCAGCACCGGACTCGGGGTCAATAACCTTTCCCGGTGCATCATCAGACGACTGTAAGTAATCTCGCAAGCGGCCGAGGTCCGCCACCACCGCCACCAAAACTCTTTTACAAACCTGAAATTAAAAAAAGATTTTTAAAAAATAACAAACTTAAAAAAATTAAGTAGTGAAGAGTAAAATGGTTTAAAGAATTTTTTAAAAATTGATTTCATTATTATAAAAACAATTTAAGCCTAAGAATAAGTTTAGAGACTTTTTTGGAATAAAAAAACGATTCAAGTCCCAATTTTTTTGTACTAAATAAGTTATGCCAACGTAGCTCTTACAGAGAGAAAAATATAATTTTTTCAATTAAATTAAAAACTGTAAAATATCGTTAATAAGTTGTAATAACTGGGAATTCAGAATGAGACACTCGATATTTAAATTATTATTTTCGGTACGAAACAAGAATTTAAAGTGGATTTTCCAATGGAAATTTCGGGCATTTGTTTATCCAAAATAAATATCATTGGCAAAATTATATTTTTCACTCAATAAATCCGGCGGATCAAGTACATGATGATATGTCTATACATGTACATATGTACATACGATAGTATATAAACTCATACACATACATATGCGGAACACCATATTAAAAATAAAAATAAAAGGATATTGTTTATATGGACCATTTTAGTATGTCTAACCGAGAATTTCTGGATAGCGCAGTGGGTAGCGAGTTAGGGCTCGTAATCGTAAGGTCGTGCGTTCGAATCCGGTTCGGGCTGTTGAGATTTTAAGTTTTCAAAATCGCTTTTCAGGGTTGAGAGACCGGGATTTTATTGACTAGAATTTATTGACCTCCGATTGATGAAATGGCATTTGATAAATAATGCTGTCATTATTTGGCAACGCCGATTGATGCTGTGGTAATTAAGCTCTTGTGATCAATAAAACTATGATGAAATGTCCTGGAACTGGATATTTCGAATGAAATTAACTATAAAAGCACAGAAATGTCATATGTAGAGGCGATACCCCGCAACTGACCTAGACATTCTGTCATCTGATGATTCTGTGAACGCAGATTCTGCTGATAAACATTGATATTAAATCGCGCTATCGTTCATGCCTCGAAGCGCCATGTCCTCGCGTTATTTCAACAACTGGTTTGGCCTTCTTTGATGAATGTGATTCGTAACAACAAAAATTTTCTAAAAATTCTGTGCTAATTTGGGGATTACAATTCATTCGTTGTCGACATATCATGACAAAAAATCATAAACAAAAATATCACTGATGGGAATATCACATCTGAAACATTACAAACAACAATTCCGCACACACGACGTGCGGTGTGTGAAAGCATTTCATATTTGACGCTGCAAGAAACTCGTGAAAACACAGAGAAAAAAAATTTTTTAATTCTTTAAAAATTATGTGTTTGTTCCATAATCTGCCAGTCAACCCAGTATTCCGTAAAAATTATGGAACAGTAACGCGTTTTTTCACTGAAGGTTCTATCCTTTTTCTGGTACGTTTTGAACTTTTTTGTGGAACTTCACTGAAAAAGTGGGTGACTGTTTCGTAATTTTTACCGAATATTTGTTTGACTTGCAGATTACGGAAGTGGCACGTAATTTTTATAGAATTTTTGTCTCTGTGTAGGATTTTGGATTAGATAGGAAGAGAACCAGGATTATTTTCGATATAATTTTACCAGAAAACTGTACTAAAAAATGGATATTCCAGACCGGAATTCGAAGGATTTCGAGTTTTCATGAGAATAATATTTTCTCAGTTATCCGATTGATACGTGAAGAGAACAACCCTTTGAAATTAAAATTCAATTTATCTACAGCAAAGAGACTTAAAAAATTTATGATCATTTAGACTGTCATATTTTTACTTCATGACATTTTGGTTTGTGATTATTTTTATTGTAATAAAAACCCGTGATCGATTGGCTAGTCACTGACATACCTCCATCGAACTTGAAAATCACGAGAGCTATATCGACTCAATCAAATAAAATAACTAATCCTCTTCCAGAAGGTGAAACTAGTTCCAGAATAACATAATTCATCATCAAGTTTAAAATAACCACTGGCTTCGAATAAATTCAGAGCAGGCCAATCACAATCACTTTTTCGTCTCTCCTATAAGATTTATCTTCATCGACTTGAACCGACCATTTCCCCTCTGGCTACCGACTTCCAAATAATTTTATTTATTTATCGATCAGTTTACGACGATGGGCCGTCATCCCGCCACTTGTTTGGCCGGCGAAAGAAGAAGAGGCCGCATTACAATCACTTCTTGGGAGGTCAGGGCTGTCGGGGTCACGGCTGCGACGGTGGCTACGGGTTCGTTGAACGATCCTCGATGCTAACGAACTCTCCCTTTTCTTTATCCCTCTTCCCTGCGTCCTTCTTCACCTTTAATCCTTTTATTTTGCGATACCCCCCATCCCCCCCTGTCCCCCTCACCGCCGCATGGTCCTCAAACCCACCGAATATATCTCGTACCGCAGCGGCCATTCAACGATATATCCTGTTCTTCTAGGTGGCAGCGGCCGGGACACGGGGGTTATTACCCGCAAAATCAGGTTGGTGGAAGTTCCTTAGCGATGGCATCCGCAGGATCCACAGGACCACTTGGCAATGCGCCGAGTCAGGCCAATGCCCAGAGTGCGAGTTTTAAATTTGGGCCTTATTCGGCGACTTTCAGCGTCGCACAAGCCTCCTCCGGCGGTGGTGGAGGATATGGAGGACCAGATTAGTAAGTTGAAATTGTTGGAATATGAGGAACAAAATGATGGAAAAAACACACAGTTAATATTTTAGCAGTAAATTTTAATATATTATTTAGACTCTACTTGTCAAGGGACACTGTACACTCTATGAAATCTTAGAAGAGACTGAAAACTAAATTAGTAGTTAGGCCCCGATTCACCCCTACTTAGAGAGGGCAATAAACTTTACACCCCCTGAAACTTCACTGAGAAATTCCATCTTGAACGTCTCGGGTCACCACATGGTTTCGGGAAAATCCCTTTGGAAAAGTGCAGTAATAAAAAGTCCCAAGGAAAAGGCTCTGACGACAATTAACCAATGAAACATTTTCTCTAGTCTTAAATATAAAAACTCTGGGACGAGTGAATTTTGTATTTGGGGAAAACCTCAAAATTCAACAGAAATTGATTTAGAGAACTGGAAAATTTATATTCATGAGAGACTGTTTGAATTTCCCGCGTCAAATGCACTGACCAATTAGGAAAAAGTCTTACGCATGAAGTTAGTAAATGTATTACGTTGCTAACTTCATTTATGTACTTGAACTTTCTTGACTAAGAAATCATTCATCTGGTCACTGTACGCGATTCCATGACTTTACCAGACAACTTGACTGATATTTCACTCGAGTTTTCTGAGAATATCTCTGAATCTAAGGGAGATAGCGAAATTGTAGTCATTACCTTTATTGTAGATCTCAATCAGCTCCACAAAAAAGGTTATGATAAAAATTTCGGTAGCTCCCTTAGTTTTCGAGATATTTATCAAAAACTGGACGCTAGTCAGAACTGACTGATCTCTTTTTACCCTTTCACTTCTATTGGGATATGGATACAAGTAGATAAATAAATGTAGCAACAATTAATTACTTTAACTTGAAGTCTTTATTATTGGCACGAGAAGGACACGACTGACCTAGAGGACCCTATCCAGAGACTAAATCCTAACTCTTTGAAAAACCTTTACTAAAAAAAAAGGAAAACGTTTATGACTCCAGAGGATAGAGTTCCCTTTGAACTCCACATGTGGTAGGATTGCAAAGTTCTCAAGTTCAGAGCACAACGCATCATAATTAATCCTCTGGAGACTTTTCCAAACACGTCATAAACCTCGTCGAGTGATTTTTGAAGATAAACCGAAGAGCTGTCTTCAAATTTTCCCACAGCTTTTAATTAATTAACTCCTTCAATAAATAATCTCCTGCAACTTCCCCTAACCTCCTCCTATCAAAATCCAACTTATCTTCCACCATTTCCACTGATTATCGATAATTAAAAAATGAAAATCATTTGAAATCAGTCAAAAATCCTCCAAATCACTCTAAACTCTCTAAAATCACTTGAAATCCCTTCAACCCCCCAATAATTCTCTCACGATCTTCATCCCTAAATAATTCCCATCAATTTCCATTGATACATCCCGTTACATTCCCATAAAACCCAACCCAGATGCTCTCGATGACAAATGTACTCGACGAATCGCAATAATTCACGTCCAAATGATGACATAAACCGACAGGATTGTCACACCTGAACCCTCGACGAACCCAAACTCGATGAATTTCTCCTCCACCATCGTCTCTGCCTTATGTAAATATAAAACAGGCGTGTTTATTTATGTGCGCTCCTCCTCTCGGTGTTACCTCTGCAAACACACTCACACACGTCCACACGAACGAAGAAAACCGATGAAATATTTGATGGTGCAGTAATGCTCGTTTGCCATTGTGTCTCGTATATTGCACCCAGTGTTGAACTCGTGAAAAAAAAAATTTCTCTACTTCACTCACTCACTCTCACTCTAGATCACCCATACGTATGCATATTTTTGGGGTCTTTCGTTGGAACGTGTGAAAAAAGGGAAGGGACAAAGAGAAAATGAATCTTCTTGGGGTTCTCAGGCGCTGATCGCGTGTTTTTAACCCTATGCTATATGCAGACGCCCAGACGGAGACTCCGAACTCGTTTTAAAGGGAATATATGGATGTCGAGGATGTGTTGAAGTGGGATGGAAATTTTTGGTGGAATTATTATCGGGCTGTGGCGACGGTGCGGGAATGGGTTGTGGTGCATTGCCAAGAGGCCCTTTTGCCAAATAGTTTTTTTTCTTTTTTTTTTTTTATTTTTGCTGAGTGAAAGATTTTAAAGAAACTGGTTTTCTTTGGTCGTACGAGAGACCTGTGCTATTGTCCGGGTTCTCGGATGTTTTTATATTTTTATATTAACTTCCACCGGAAGATGGAATTGCGACACGTCACGTGGTGGATTTAATTGTTGAATAGTTTTTTTTACTGGATTTTTTTTTGTTAATTTTTGCGTTGAATGGAAGAGGGGAACGTTTTGTGTGACCGATCTATTTATTTATGATACATATGGAGTATATAATATATAATATATTATGTATTATCTTATGTGTATTTATTGTGTATTATATAATGTATATTATGTACATATATATAAATTTAGTCGTTTGGGGAAAGAGTTCAATGATTTGAATTTTGAACAAGTTATTTACAACTAAAATTAAACGAACCCCCGAAAATTGTTAATACACGGGACGAATGCTTTTTCAATTAAAAATATTTTACTATTTGCTGTGTTATTTATGTACGCATGAACAATTACGTTTCCGTTTACATAACACTTTGTTTATAACAATCTTCTAAAAAAATTGAATAAAATCAGAGGAGTTTCCGATGATTTCTGGAAGATTAAGAACTTTAAATTTTAATTTAAAAAAATCAAATGTTCTTATTAGTGCGATAAATAAGAGGAATTATTATACCTCATTTGCCAAATCAAATGAATTTTACGAGATAATCACGAGAAAAAATTTCTAAGAAACATTTTGATGTCAATTAAAAGAAAAATGATATTCCAATACTGGTAATGAAAAATTGTTAATTAAAATTGAATTTTTTCCTAATTTCTGCGAAAATTTTTTCCGAAATCACCAGATATTTACCTAGAACTCCCCAGAAATTACACTTTAACAACAATAAATTTTTTCTCAAACTAAACTCAACCTAAATAACTAAACGTTACTCTCTAATAAATAATTTATTACTCAAACTAAATAAATAAAATTATATAAAAAAATTCTCTCTGTCCAATATTTACTACATAAGTTCATCTACTTTTTTATCAACTTTTTTACATATTATATTACATATTATCTTATATATTATATTCCTCTGTCTCCCTTACCTTAAAACCTAATAAATAAATCACTAAAAATCCACTAATTACCCCTAATTTTTTTTTTAATTTTCAGTTTTGATTACTGAAGTAGCTGAAGGAACCCCTAACTCCACATTCTCATCATCCCTAATTTATATCCCATCATCAACACCATTACTGTCACAATAAAATGATTTAAAGCCCCGAAAAGTCTCAGCCTTGTTAAACGAGGAAATAAATTTTAATACTCTCATTTTTTTATTTAATACTTCCATTCCACCTCAGTCCCTAATCTCCATCGAACATACACTATCCTCCGGTGATTTCTTTTCGTGTGGACCAGCCCTTTGTCTGCCTCTCCCAGCCACCAGATGTTCTCGAAAATAAGAAACGCAGAAGTTCAACGAGACGACGGCATCTCGGTCTCAAGAGCGACAGAGGAAGACGAAGAGAAAAGGAATTAAAGGGAATAAAAAAAAGGATTGAAAATCGGGGGAGGTTTCGCTCCACTCACCGGGGGATTAACTGGTCAGGGAGGGGAGGGAGGAAGGGGGGGAGGGGTTGGAGAATAAAAAAAATGTGGTATCGAGATCCAAAAAGTGCGTGCAATGACCGACCGATACCGACACGCGATCTTGGAAACAGTAATGTAGCAATGGAAGGGATATTGTGGTCCGCTCCATCTTCAATGCTCTGGCCAAATTAAATATAGCGACCAGATGTTAGGGGACCATTGTGTCTCGCTATTTTTAGTTTTCGGGAGAATTGTTTTATTCAAGAGTGAAAAATTGTAAAAAGCGAATGAGTGAAAAATTTAGGCCCAGAAAGAGAAAAATCGTAGGGAAATTGTTGCCCCGGGGGCTGGAGACGAAGGGCAAAATGATGGATTAGTGGAATGAGTTTTATTTGTATATAAAAATAATTATTTATACTATAAATTTTGGGGTTTATTTTGGGATTAATGATGTGGAGGGGGAGAAAACAATTTTTTTGGAAAATATTTATTTACTGCAGAGAAGAATTTATTTAGTTATAATTTTATTTCTGAGTTTTAATTAGTTTTTAGGGAGATTGATATGGATTTAAATTAGGATTATGATATTAGAGTGGAGGATGAGGATTTTTTGAGTGACCTTGAATGAAGTGTTGATAATTATTTAGTTTTTCGAAATTTCGGATTTTCTTGAGGGAGGAATTTCGATGAATTATTTAATAGTTATAATTATTACAGGAGTTCATTCAATGTTATCAAAAACATGATCATATTTTAGAACAATATAATTGTTAGATAGTTGCTCAATTGCAAAAATGAAGGATTTAAAAAATAAACATTTCTATAAAGTAAATGGATATTTGGCAAAAATAATTTTTTTTATCATTTTTTATTTTACTTTAAATGAAAAATCGATGGAAATCCTTCAACCCAATTGGTCCGGCATTTTTTCATAAATTTTCATTTCGTTCTGAATCGATTTTCGCAAATATCTCGAAAACCATCGAACCGATTTTAATTTTTCACATCTCAAAATGTTCATCTCGATGTACTTTATCTCAATCAATCAGAATCGATATACCCGTTATCACAAAGTTTTCGAGATATTTCGATTTTTCTGTTTTATCCCAAAAAATCTGTTAGCATAGTACCGTTCCGAAAAATTAATTCATTATTTTAAAATTTGGCATAAAAATTAGGGCTTTAGTAAAAATCTGGATCTTAGTTATGAATAATTCCGTAAAATATCTTACTAAAAAATATTTTTACTAAAGATATTTTAAATTGAAAATGCTCTCAACGCAAAATATATTTCCTTTACATTTTTTTTCAGGATATTTTGGGGAAATATCTTAACGTAAAAAATTCATTATCGCACCCCCTAAAAATTACGATAAATTGCAGTGATCGTTCTATTTGATTATATTTTTTACATTTATCACGTTGCATATGGCGACCTGTGATTTCTAACGATTCGTTCATGCATGACACTTTAAAGATCTCATAAATAAACGAAACGGAATTACGGAATCGATTTGGAAATTTCACGTGATAATATCGTAATTTTTCGCATGCGATTCAGATAAAAATTGCGGCACTTTCAGGAAAGATCCCGTAACAGCCCTGTAAATGTCCGATAATTGCCCTTCACTCTGGAATTACGGGAAAAATAAATAAATTTTATTAAATATTTTTCTTGGTGTGTGAAATTATTCCATATTAACCGGAGAATTTCAATTTTTCCTGCGGCACAGAGAGAAATATTAAAAGTAAAGTGGAATATTTCATGAACTAATGATCCCACTTAGTTCTGCAACATCAAACATTTAATTGCCTACATGAAATTTTATGGCGAATTGCAAATTTATGACCGAATTTTTGTTAACAAACTTTTTTTTTGGACAAAACAGAAAAATTGGAATATCTCGAAATTTTAGGGGGAACGAGTTCGTATATTTTGATTGATTGAGATGGAGCACATCGAGACGAATATTTTGAGATGTGAAACATTGAAATCGGTTCGATAGTTTTCGAGATATTTGCGAAAATCGATTCAGAACGAAACGGAAATTCATGAAAAACGGCTGGACCAATCGGGTTGAATTTTAGCACTGACTTAGCCCTTAATGTTTGCGATTCGATGAATTTTGATTTTTCTCGGGATAACTTTAGCCCTTTAAATTTTTAAAATAATTTTAGCCCTTTAATTTTCTGAAATAATTTTAGCCCTTTAATTTACTAAAATAACTTTAGCTCTTTAATTTTTTAAAATAATTTGAGCCCTTTAATTTTCTGAAATAATTTAGCCCTTTAATTTTTAAAAATAACTTTAGCCCTTTAATTTCCTGAAATAATTTTAGCCCTTTAATTTTTAAAAATAACTTTAGCTCTTTAATTTTCTGAAATAATTTTGGGCCCTTTAATTTTTTAAAATAACTTTAGCCCTTTAATTTCCTGAAATAATTTTAGCCCTTTAATTTTCTAAAATACCTTTAACCCTTTAACTTTCCAAAAAAGCGGGTCAAGTCAACATTTCCCTCAAATTTCACATTTTACATTTCAACCCCTTCTACCCCCTGTCCCCCAAACCTAAAAAATCCAAAAATCCCACGATCCCAACCATCCACTCGCCCCAAAATCCCCAAAACCATTTTCCCCTCAAAAAAAAAACCTCAATAAATTCAAACCCACCATCACCATCCCCGAAACCCCATTTCTCTCCAATTCCCCCCAAAAACCTCACCCCTTTCTCCTCAAACAATTTATTCCGACCACCAAAATATCGTCGTGCTTCTCCCCCGATAAAAACCCAAAATTTATCACTGTTTACCGTAAACATTAATGTTTTTGCGGCGAAGGGCTACGGCCCTGATAGCCGATAAACCAGTCCCTCCCGGGATGACCAAAAGGACATGAAGAAGTGGTAAACGTCGAGAAAATAAACCTAAAAATGTGAAAAGGATGAAAGAGTAAGAAATAAAAAATATAAATAAAAGAGTGAAATAGAAAGTGGTCGGTCCGGTGCAACAACCTACAGTCTGTGTGACGTATTAAAGTACACTTCCCGCATGCTCTCTGTGTGTACATTTTTCTCAGTGGTTCCTGTTCTTTCGCCGAAGTGTTTTGTGTACAGTAAGTGCACCGGTGGGGTGGGGGGGTGGGGGGGATAGGACCCTCCTGTTGGCTCAAGAGCGATTGCTGCTCGCATTTCTCGTGCGGTTGTCTACTCGGAAAGTATCCTCGGGGTATTGTCGGTAAGTGGACACTTGATTCCAGCGAAATCTCAAAAATAATATTCATTTCCAAGACCATCCACTCACTTTTCAAATATCCGACTGTTTCTCCCGAAAAAACTGCAGACAATCAATGGATCAATTTCAACAATTTCGGTTGATAAATAGACTCGATCAGGACCGCGGAGAATTTAAAAATCGCTCATGACAGCATCGGTTGACAGTACGAAGACCGATAAATGAATTAGACACTCAAATAACTGAACATAAATTTCTATCCTCGATATAATTATTCGGAATGCAATTATCTGTGTCGAATAATTATCTTTGTCACGCGAGTCCTCGCCCCGCGTGACCTCGCGACAATTTATTAAACTTTTACTTGTGTCGGTCGCGATTTAAAGCCCGAGTATTTCATAATTCCCAGTCAGTACTGTTATTACTCCCTCACGCGTCGCTGAATTTATTCTACTGACTCAAATATGAATTCCGTGGTGGTGGATGTGGTGAAGTTTTGTATGACGTGATGTATCGTTGTGCGTAATGAAGTACTTATTTTGTTGATTTGTTTAGAAAAAAAAAGAAAAAATCATTTAGGCCCTTCCGACATTTATCCCGAACATGGCGAAACTTTTGGCACTTCTGGTGATCGCATTGGTCTGCGTTATTGTCAACGTTCAGAGTCAAGAGGCTAACACAAAACGTGAGTAATTTTTTTTATTGATTTTTTTCGATAGCGTGCGTAAAATAGAATTTTACGCACGGCCTGCATTGCGTGCGAAAAATTCATTTTACGCACCGTCGGCTCTGCGTTGGGAAATTTTTATTTTTTGTAGGTACGACGATGGGTGCGGAAAATTTTGTTTTACACACGATCCACCCTCCGTGCGAAAAAATATAATTTTACGCACGATCTGCCCTGCGTGTGAAAAACTGAATTTTGCGTACGATCTACCCTTCGTGCGAAAAATTTAATTTTACACACGATCCACCCTGCGTGCGAAAAATTTAATTTTACACACGATCCACCCTGCGTGCGAAAAAATATAATTTTACGCACGATCTGCCTTGCGTGGAAAAAATATAATTTTACGCACGATCTGCCCTCCGTGCGAAAAAATTTAATTTTACGCACGATCTTCTCTGCGTGCGAAAAATGTAATTTTACGCACGATCCACCCTTCGTGCGAAAAATTTAATTTTACACACGATCCGCAGTGCGTGTGAAAAAATTAATTTTACGCACGATCTGCCCTGCGTGTGAAAAATTGAATTTTGCGTACGATCTACCCTTCGTGCGAAAAATTTAATTTTACACACGATCCGCCCTGCGTGCGAAAAATTGAATTTTATATACGATCCGCAGTGCGTGCGAAATAGGTAATTTAACGCACGGTTCACCCTACGTGCGAAAAATTCCACTCCTCGCACACTGTGATTGACAATATTATTTAATACTCATGGGAAAAGTGTTCCTTATCTCGTTGAATTACATGACACAGACACTTTTCCGCACTTGTATCGAAATATCCAGTTATTGGTTATTCGATGATTACTTGGATGACGCCTTGTTTTATTGGATTTACAGCGGTATTTGGACAAGCATTCGACGAAATTGTTGTATCATCGGACCTGAATGTGAGAAGGAAATCGAAGGAAAATCGTCAGGGCAAAAAATTACTGTCGAACGTGCCGTCAGGAACTACAGGTCCGCCTGGTAAACCTACAGAAATTGCATCGAGGCTTGTGTCCAGCGATGGAAGTAGAATTGAACTGGAGAAAAGGGAGCGTCGAGATATTACGAAGAAAAGGTAATGACGTGGATATTTAAATGAGGAAAAAATGTTTATGGAGACAGGTATGTCACTCGCATCCACTTAGAGAGAAATCAATTAATCAATCAATAAATGTATTTCTTCTGTAATTCCAGAGGGGAATGAGGACATAAAGAATTTTACGTAATCGTCAAGGAATTTTTCCAAAAAATTTCGTAATTTTTACTCGAATCAGTCGTTAAAAATCGTAAATCTCTGGCATTTCCTTTTGTAGTCAATTACGTAATTGATCAATGTTTAGTAATTGCTACTTAATATATTAATGAATATATATTTATTCCCTTGTCATGTATACCGAGAGGCTATTCAATTTAAATTAATTGAGTTTAATTGATTTTAAATTTGTGATTACACTTATTTTGTGAAAGGGAAGGAAATAAGTTAGGGATCTCTTGCCATTTTTGTTTTATGACATACCACAAATGAGGTGAAAATAGGATATTTGTGCTTCTAGGGTGAAAAAAATTTTAACTTAAGTGATAATCACTTAATTTTTGACTTAAGTGATTATCAATCACTTCAGTCAGAAAATAGTTTATTCCCGTGTGGCACACGTTATTTTAGTCTTTTAGAGACTAAAAAGTGCGATTCGAACGTTGATTCGTTCGATTAAATCGCGCTTTTCAGTCCTTGGAGGAATAAAACTATTTTCTTTTTGGTATAATATTCGAATAGGATTCGATAGTTTCCGACTGCATCATTTTATACGATGTCATCAACTGCAAGTGATTTTCCTAGATTTGTAGGGATTTCAGTCTTAAGTGACGCAGTAATTGTATAAATAAGTGGCCCCTCCATGTGTACCGTGTTCGAGTTTTTACATTTTTTGCGGTATTAGGGACCCAATTTCTGCCCAACCGTATCGTGTTTACCCCAGGCGTTGTACGCCACGTACCGACTCTCTTGGAGACCAAGGGAAGCCATCGGAAAAAATGGTAATCATGGAGAACCTTGGAAAACCATTGTAAACCTTAGTAACCAATCATGGAAAACCGTAGAACACCTTGAAAAACTATGGGAAACCTTGGTAACCATGAAAAACGTTGGAAAACTATAGTGAACCTTGGAAAACCATGGAAAACTATGGAAAACCTTGGAAAACTATGATAAACCTTGGAAAACCATGTTAACCATGGAAAACCTTGATAAATCTGGGCCGACGTAGCGCCCATCAACCAAACTTCATAGGAAAAATTTGTTTCAAGACTTCTCTATGATTCTTCGTATCTAGACTTCCCTTCGACGGTTTTCGAAAGATTAAAAATCCAATACCTTAACCCGGACGCGAACCCGCACCTCACGGGTCCCGTCGTCCGGTCGAGCGATTTAACCACTTCGGCCACAATCGCTGGTTTTCGTTACTGAATATATGATATTATTCATTCGTGCATAATTTATTTTGTGGGATTTTCAGTGTAACATAAGAGACAGTTAAATAAATGATCGAGGTTTGTCCGTAAGGACAGATTTACATAATATATGGGGGATAATATATGATATATTATAACATCATATATCTGATTATTCATACGATATATCATATACATAATATATAATAATTATATATAATACACAATTATATTAATCGTATTAATATATAATGTATTATATATAATAGGGCAATTCCATATATTTTCCAATATATCTGAAAATATAAATATTTCCCATAGCTTTGTCTTATAACTTCCCTTTTGAAATCATCGTGTCTGATCATGAACGGATTTTCTACTTGTTATTTCAAAATA